>NC_064631.1:559023686-559623686 GCF_023864275.1 Schistocerca cancellata | reverse complement strand
CTTGATGGCCAGGGTAGTTGACTTACACCTTCTAGAGCACGTTGGGTGGCACGGGATACATGCGGACATGCATTGTCCTGTTGGAACAGCAAGTTCCCTTGCCGGTCTAGGAATGGTAGAACGATGGGTTCGATGACGGTTTGGATGTACCGTGCACTATTCAGTGTCCCCTCGACGATCACCAGTGGTGTACGGCCAGTGTAGGAGATCGCTCCCCACACCATGATGCCGGATGTTGGCCCTGTGTGCCTCGGTCGTATGCAGTCCTGATTGTGGCGCTCACCTGCACGGCGCCAAACACGCATACGACCATCATTGGCACCAAGGCAGAAGCGACTCTCATCGCTGAAGACGATACGTCTCCATTCGTCCCTCCATTCACGCCTGTCGCGACACCACTGGAGGCGGGCTGCACGATGTTGGGGCGTGAGCGGAAGACGGCATAACGGTGTGCGGGACCGTAGCCCAGCTTCATGGAGACGGTTGCGAATGGTCCTCGCCGATACCCCAGGAGCATCAGTGTCCCTAATTTGCTGGGAAGTGGCGGTGCGGTCCCCTACGCCACTGCGTAGGATCCTACGGTCTTGGCGTGCATCCGTGCGTCGCTGCGGTCCGGTCCCAGCTCGACGGGCACGTGCACCTTCCGCCGACCACTGGCGACAACATCGATGTACTGTGGAGACCTCACGCCCCACGTGTTGAGCAATTCGGCGGTACGTCCACCCGGCCTCCCGCATGCCCACTATACGCCCTCGCTCAAAGTCCGTCAACTGCACATACGGTTCACGTCCACGCTGTCGCGGCATGCTACCAGTGTTAAAGACTGCGATGGAGCTCCGTATGCCACGGCAAACTGGCTGACACTGACGGCGGCGGTGCACAAATGCTGCGCAGCTAGCGCCATTCGACGGCCAACACCGCGGTTCCTGGTGTGTCCGCTGTGCCGTGCGTGTGATCATTGCTTGTACAGCCCTTTCGCAGTGTCCGGAGCAAGTATGGTGGGTCTGACACACCGGTGTCAATGTGTTCTTTTTTCCATTTCCAGGAGTGTATATTACTGACTTGATTTGGATCAACTTACTAAATTTCACGTTACGCAGACTACAATAAACTGCTGCTCGCCCTAGTTCCTGCTGCACTGAACAAACGCGACCACGATGCACTGCAGAGCGCAGAGCAACCCCTTAAGTTAGCCGGTCTTGTTGCGTTTTATGTGACAAGTGGTGTTAAACCTGGCTACTTTGCAGTCCTGCTGGCATGCGTGTGACTGTATTACAGCTCGCTGTCTCTGACTGTAAGCACCTCCTTACTCAGAAACAGCATTGTGACGTCATTCAAGAAATGCCCCTCATCACCCGTCCACTGCTGCATAAAGGAGAGGTCAACACTTCCTTGGTCCATATTCCATCCACTCGCGGCTGTATGCGTTACTCGAGCCCACTTTATTTACATTATTATGTCTTTCTCTCCAGTCTTTTCCCTGATCCATAGAGTATTCAGCGTATGTTATTCAAGAACGTCCGCCCCCGTTAGTTGAGTGGTCAGCGCTGGATATATTTCGTAAACCACATCAAATACTGACGAATCGATTCCAAAGACCGAACGTGAGGAGAGGGGCTAGTGTAATTGGTTAATAAAAACCATAAAAAAATGCACGGAAGTATGTTTTTTAACACAAACCTACGTTTTTTTTAAATGGAACCCCGTTAGTTTTGTTAGCACATCTGAACATGTAAACAAATACGTAATCAGTGCCGTTTGTTGCATTGTAAAATCTTAATTACATCCGGAGATATTGTAACCTAAAGTTGCCGCTAGAGTACCACTCCTCCGCTGTTCGATCGTGTGTATCCGAGAGCACCAAATTACATAGGGATCCAAAGGGTACGGTGATGGACCTTAGGTACAGAAGAGACTGGAACAGCACATTACGTGCACATGCTAACACCTTTTTATTGGTCTTTTTCACTGACGCACATGTACATTACCATGAGGGGTGAGGTACACGTACACACGTGGTTTCCGTTTTCAATTACGGAGTGGAATAGAGGGTGTCCCGACATGTCAGGCCAATAAATGTTCAATGTGGTGGCCATCATTTGCTGCACACAATTGCAATCTCTGGAGTAATGAATGTCGTACACGCCGCAGTACATCTGGTGTAATGTCGCTGCAGGCTGCCACAATACGTTGTTTCATATCCTTTGGGGTTGTAGGCACATCACGGTACACATTCTCCTTTAACGTACCCCACAGAAAGAAGTCCAGAGGTGTAAGATCAGGAGAACGGGCTGGCCAATTTATGCGTCCTCCACGTCCTATGAAACGCCCGTCGAACATCCTGTCAAGGGTCAGCCTAGTGTTAATTGCGGAATGTGCAGGTGCACCATCATGCTGATACCACATACGTCGACGCGTTTCCAGTGGGACATTTTCTAGCAACGTTGGCAGATCATTCTGTAGAAACGCGATGTATGTTGCAGTGCTCTCCGATACACACGATCGAACAGCGGAGGAGTGGTACTCAAGCGTCAACTTTAGGTTACAATATCTCCGGATGTAATTAACATTTTACAATGCAACAAACGGCACTGATTACGTATTTGTTTATATGCTCAGATGTGCTAACAAAACTAACGTGGTTCCGTTAAAAAAAACGTAAGTTTGTGTTAAAAAACATACTTCCTTGCATTTTTGTATGGTTTGTATTAAACAATTACACTAGCCCCTCTCCTCACGTTCGGTCTGTGGAATCGGTTCGTCCGTATTTGATGTGGTTTACAAAATATATCCAGCGGTAACGTTAGGTGACTCACCCTGGATATTCAAGAACGTCTCTTGGGAAACAGGCGTTTTATTCGTAAATGTCGCTTGAAATTGCACTGTCCTCCTGGGCTAGGTGGACCATCTCGTTAGCGGGTCGTGGTTTCCACTGCAACTACCCACATTATCCATAGGCTAGCCTCATGGCGCTGTAAGCGTGTGCTTTCTAAATCGTGGCCTTGAGGACTTCGTTTTGGTTGCTCACTCTCTGGCTTGCAACTCGTTGAAACAACAGTAGTTGGATTATAGTGATAATATCCTTAGAAGGTAACACCTCTGAGCTGCGTGGTTCACAGATAAGTGGCTTTGTATTGAATAGCGGGTTACTACATCTCCCAAATTAATTTAAGGAAACCTCATTTATTAATACGCAGTTAAGGAAAATGCTGATTAGCCTGCCTTCGGCAGTCAATCCACTATGTTCAGTGAACGATAACGTCCTCATATCTTCTGTAATTTTATGTGCTTGTTCTACATTAGGGATCATGAACAACAATATTAAACCACGGTGTTTCAATATCATTACCGAAGTCTGAAACATCGTAACATCGATGTTAAAGGTAAAAATGGACCTACGATTGAGAGGCACCCACATGCCTTGCTCATACTGTGGCATCAAGCAGTCAGGCCTGCAAGATGAGTGGTCTGCCAAGCGAGTGGATTCATTCTTATCTGTCGAGTAACATGAACTCTAGTACTCACAATAAAGTTACAAATTATCCTCCTGTATGAATAATGCGCAACGGAAACGCTCATCTGACTATCAGCAATTTACAGAACTCTGACTGTTCACTACGCACTGGCAATACCACATTTTCTTTTTTTATTTAACGGCTTTTATCAACACGTGGCCATCGCACTGAATATGAGTGGCGCACACATTATAAATTCTGGATATCATGACAACATACAATTCGAAGGAAAAGGCCACCAATCTTTTTCTTTTCACTATCTCATTTATTCCGATAAATTCTATAACCTAAACACACAAATTCTATAACCTACAACAATGACACCTGAGAAATTCCGCCCAGTGGGCATGACTTTACATTGGTGATTCTCTATCTTATGGTCTCGTAATTATTCAACGCTACAGTGCACTTTCTGGATAGGATGGTGGATCTTTTTTGCTATATCTCACACTTCGACTCTCACAACCATCATCACGAAACTTTCCTCCAGACCGAGTGGTACAAAAGGAACACGCATAACCCACTACCTCTGCAACTACCTAGCTACTCTCCCATGCAAACCACACATACCCAAATTACATGACATACACCACACTACGACATGGAATACAACACAATAAATAGTCACAACACTATCACTTTCAGCTTTCCCACATCAATTAGTATTTATCCCAGTTTCACACGACACTGCCGCACTTCGTAATTCTTCTTTCCTACTATGAACTCTGGAAATATATGCACGTCTTCCTGTGCAATGCAAGCCAAGTGGCGTTGCTGGATAGACGGCTGACTCACCTTGCTTCTCTCTCAGAGTATTATAGTTTGAATCAAGCGTCAAACGAAAACATAACATGCAAAGTAATATTAAGTGCATATTCATCACACACGCGAGTCCTCAACTGATACCATGGACGAGTACTTCTCTTTATCCTTTGTCTCATACACAGATTGAGACTCACACAGTACTCACCACGTGGAAGTACTCGTCTCTAATTTCAAGTCCTGCACACGCCATTCCTTAAATATTTCAACTTATAGTACACACGCTAGTAATTCAGCTTAACTTAAGCACACGGAAGTATTTCAACTTATTGCTACACGTGGTTTCATTGTGACCGTTGGTCACTTCCGAAGATTACTATGATCCCATTAATATTACCTGCCTGACATTTAATTCTCCCCACAAAAGTTCCTGAAATAGAGAAATTATTATTTCAAACTACTCTTAAATATTCCACATGCATACCATGTCTCCACTCTTTTATCTTTATGGAGTACACCTAAGACAGGTCTTAACAGCACAAGATCCAGTGGCAGAGTGCTGAAACATGGCTGTTCTTCAGGTCATCTCGCACCTCTGTCGAGGTGGGGGAAGACCATGTTACCGTATTGGTCAGCCACATTTCAGGCGCTCAAAGCTCCACCAAAGGTGGCCAAAGGATCGTCTCAAAGATGATCATATATTCACATTCACTATCTGCGGTTAGCAGACGACCATACATTCATTCATTTCACAGATCTCACCAAACTGGATGTAGGGATTTATTTTGTGGGAGTGCACATGTGATCAATTAAATAAATAAATTGTCATTCTTTCCCCCACTGGTATCCGGCTTCACTGTATTAATTGAAATTGAGTTATTTTACAAAAAAAATGTCTTGTTCTGACAAAAATAATGAAGTATGTTGTACCTATTTTCAATGTCGGGCGGTACTGTACCCTTTCACGATATTGACAAACAACTTGGCTACTTGTTAGCTTTATCAGTAACATTTTCGCCATTTAAAGAAATCTTTTTCTGGACGTGGGCCATTACAACACCAGTCCATCGCATCTGCAACTTCTCAAACGTGGCATTGGAAGCATCAGTGTTTTTGAACGAACTTAGAAACAGTGTCTCTTGTTGTAGCTAAGCCTGGACTAATGCCTTTCATTGTCCATTCTATTTATTTTAATTCGGGCACGGAGGATATTAGATGTCTTGTAATGACACAATAAAGTAAAAGACGGTAACGCACCAAAATACTGCTATAATTGCTAATTGCTAGCCGTCCTGATCACATAACAAACGCAATGAAAATCTTACGTATAACACCAAAGGGATTTAAAACGAATGTCTTGGAAAACACCGAAATCAATATACACAAACGGACAGATCCTGATATAATATTAAACGATCAAACCGATCTAAAACATAAAAATTTACTTGATAACTTTATTGAAATCGTACAGCTCGATAGGGGTTTGTCGTAATAAAATAAAATAGCAGATATATCCACTACAAAAACATAACAAATATTATAATACCACGCCATAGATAATTAAGGTACATAGACAAATGAACAAAAAATTTCTAGCCATACAACATCGCTGGATTATCTGTCAATAGTAGCTGTCAAAACCACAACATTATATGCGAGTGATAAACGACCTAGCTTACATCTATGAGCAACAGCAATTAATAAAGATTAAGATAAATATTTAAAAAATTATATGCAGTTAGAAACGACCCACGCAACAGTAATATTATAAGACAGCGACAGTGTCACGATGCAATATGGGAGTAAATACTAGGACATAGTAAAACACGCGATTGACTCCAAGACCTGCATAACCGTTCCCGTTCACAGGAGCGAGTAACAGAATAAGATGGGGCTCAGGTAGTAAGCATAATGCACCACAGCGTCCATCTAGAAAAGTTTTTACTGAGTTTAAGGAGGGCGATGTTGGCCTGATCTATTCGACGATGCCCTTTGGCTACACTGTCTAAAGGATCGTTCTAAGAAATGCCAAATTAAGATGTATTTGTTCTCTGTTTTCTATGTAGATCAACCTGAAGATGCCGAAATAAGGCGAAACGTGTAATTGAAAAATTAAAAAAAAACTAAAATTGCAACCAAGACTGTTTTTAACCAATATTGTTAAGCACTGGTTTGCTAATGCCACATATGGATTGAAAGAATTTCTATTGCCGTCTTTTATTTTTTTGTTCGTTCAGTTCACTCTTTCGTGGTGTCAGGTATATTGGTTTTGTTTGGGACTAAGCTGGCGTGTGAATCAGACACTGAACGAAGCTACGAACCACTTTGGAAATGTCCTCTGCAGATGGGGACATTACATTGAATTTTAATATGGAATCCGTTCGCCAACAGCATAACAGCCTGAAATACATTATTAAGTGTGACATTTTACAATCAGAGACAGACCTACCATCACAGTTCAGTTATCTTAAAAATCGCACTCTGGATCTTAGAATATTATCAGAAGCATGGAATCACACATCGCCAATACCTATCCAGATCTACAAAAAACTGCAATTTAATGTTTGAGCTATGCGCCAGATCGCCACCAACACAAATGGAGTGCTCTCAAAAATTTTATTTTTACAGTCTAAAGAAAAAAAGTTGTTACTTATTGCTGTATTTGTTGATTACTAGATATGGTGTTAGTCTGTTGTCGAATGCCGCGCGTTTCGAATCCGCGCCAGACGGCACGGAACTCGATGACCTCTGCAGCAGTCACGCCGTAAGCTGTGGCTGCGCGCGTTCCTGGCCCCGAGTCTAATGTGAGGGCGCCGCTGTGGAGCACGTGGTCCCAGCGGCCAATAGCGACATACCCTGTCGTGTATTTAGGCGGCTGCCTCTCACTCACCGAGGGGCTCTGTACTCTCCCCTCTCCTCTACCCCTTGTACACGGGAGATATGCCCCAGCCTCCCCCCCCCTCCAGTACACCTCTTGCAATATGCTGATGACACCGCATTCCTCGCCCTCGCTCCTACCCTCCAACGGTCCCAACGCCTTCTCCAGAATCACCTTGACCTTTTTGCTGCATGGTGTAACCAGTGGCTCCTGAAACTCAATCCTTCCAAGACCCAGGCAATCATTGTAGGTCGTACAACTCGCTCCTTCCGGCTCCTGGATTTCTCCCTTACTGTCTGCGCACGTCCTGTCCGCCTCACCCCCACCCTCACTTACCTTGGCCTCACCATTGACCGTCACCTCACTTGGATCCCTAATCTCCGCTCCATCCAATCCAAAGCCCACAACCGCCTCCGACTCCTCAAACTCCCCTCCGGCCGGACGTGGGGGTTGCACCCCTCTACCATCCTCCACACCTACAAATCCTTAATCCGTCCCATCCTCTGTTATGCCAGTCCTGCCTGGATATCTGCACCCCACCCCCCCGAAATTGTATAAGTCCCTCCAAATCCTTGAGCGTCATGCACTCCGCCTCACCTTCCGTATACGCCTCCCGTCCCCCACGCGGATCCTCTATGATCTCATTCCTTTCCCCCATCTGCTCCTATTCCTCGAACATATCCACATCCTCTACACCTCCCACCGTCTTCAACCCCCTCACCCCCTAGTTGCTCCTCTCCTCTCCCATCCCCGCCCCCTGCCACGTCTTCACCGATGTGTTCCGCCTACCCTCCATCTCTACACCCTACATCTCCTTTCCCAAGGTGTCTTCCATCAGCTCCCCCTCCCGGATGATGCCCTCTCTCCCTCCATTTATCCTTCCTATCAACTCTGATCCTCAACCCCCCCTCCTTTCCTCCGTCCTTTCCCTGGGCTCCCTCTTCCTCCCCCCTTCCATCCTGTGTTTTCTCCCCGCCTATCATCTCCTTTCTCCCCCCCCCCATCTTTTGTACTCCCCTCCTCTGCCTTCCCCAATCCCTGGCCCGTCTGCTCAGCACGCCCCACCCCTCTTATGGATCCTCCTCTTCCATTGGCTCCTTTCCCCCCTCCCCCTTCACTTTTCCTCTCCTTCCCCCTCCCCCTTTTCTCCATCATCTGACCAGTTTCCCCCCACCTGCTCTCGGGTGTGGTATGTCGTATTTGTGCCAACTTTTAGCGCAGTGTTTAAGTGAGTGTTCGGTGTTGTGCGTCCTTCCACAGTGTTGCGAACAGAAATCATGCTGTCGCTGGGTGTGCTTTTTATATCTCTTGCGAATAGAACCCAAGACTGTCACCGTGTTTGTTTAATTGTCTGTCTATTGTTTTTCTGCTTCCTTTGTGTTTTATTAGCTTCATCAACCCTGTGCTTTATGTTTTACGCTCCAGAATTTTCTGCCATTTTTACCTTTAAGTCACCGATTTTTTCGCCAACTGTTATTATTTTTTATTATCTTCATCTTTTTAAAACAAATTCTGTAGGCTGAAGAGCGGCGTAATAAGCTGCTGCCAGCCCGCCCCCTTTAGGGTGAATCGAAACCCAATAAAGGAAAAAAAAAACTCACCAAGATCTCCTTTCCCAAAGTGGCTTCCATCAACTCCCCCTCCCGGAAGATGCCCTCTCTCCCTCCATTTATCCCTCCTATCAACTCTGATCCTCACTCCCCCTCCTTTCCTCTGTCCTTTTCCTGGGCTCCCTCTTCCCCCCTTCCGTCCTGTTTTCTCCCCACTAAACCTCTCCGTACCTCCCTTCTCCCCCCCCCCGAGTGCTTTTGTATTCCCCTCCTCTGCCTACCCCACTCCCTGTCGCGTCTGCCCAGCGCCTCCCACCCCTCTTATGGGTCCTCATCCTCCATCAGCTCCTTTCCCGGCTCCCCCCCCCCTTTGCTTTTACTCTCCTTTCCCCCCTTTTTTATTTTCCCATCATCTGTCCAGTTTCCCCCCACCTGCTCTCGGCTGTGGTATGTCACATTTTTTTAGTGCAGTGTTCCAGTGACTATTCAGTGTTGTTCGTCTTTCTCGTGTTGCGAACAGAAACCATGCTGTCGTTAGGTGTAAATTTTATGTCTTTTGCGAACAGAAACCAGACTGTCGCCGTGTTTTTTAATTGTCTGTTTGTTGTTTCCCCTGTCTGCTTCGTATGTATTTTATTAGCATCATCATCTCTCTGTTCTTTGTTTTAAGTTCCACGATTTCTTTTCGCCATGTTACTCTTTAAGTCTCCTATTTTACCGCCTGTTTTTATTATTTGTTCTCTTCATCTTTTTAGCAAAGTCTGTAGGCTGAAGAGCGGCATACTAAGCCGCTGCCACCGAGTTCCTGGTTTCTTTCTTCTTCCTTTTTTTAAAAAGAAAAGTCTGTCGGCTGTAGAGCAGCGTACTAAGCTGCTGCCAGCCCGCCCCCTTCGGAGGGAATTGAAAATCAATAAAGGAAAAAAAAAAACTCACCGAGGCACTCTGGTATTCGCATTGAGTCGGTTGATATATCGCTTACAGGCATCGTGTTCACGTTGCAGGTGCTTACTTCCCGTTTAGGAGTGGACGTTGTTTTGATTTCGTGAGGTTATGTCTTATGACCCCGTTGCTTAATACTTTGTTGTCGATCTTGGTGTCTTGCTCGGTTGTCTGTCGTCGTGCTTGTCCTTCCATTCCCATTCGCCCCTCTTGTTTGTTCGCGGGCCGCTCCCGTTCTGTCCCGCCGCGTTTTCGTTAGCGGCAACCCTGCGACCGTTCCTGTCGTGGTTACAACAGCTAGACGTTTTATTATGTTCTTTTTTATGTCATTCTGTAAAATCATTATTTCGCATCAACGTTATAAACATCGATATTTTGAGATCGATTGTAACTGGCCATCGGTATTTACATGACGATGGTGAAATCTAAATCAGCATCGGTTATTTACCAGCATTCCTAACATCAGAACAATTGCCGTTTGTATACATTCCAGTAAGCCCACCCCTGATTATTTAAAGAATCGAACTCCCGTGTATAAAACAGCTACAAATGTGTGATTACTTTAGGAGTGAGCTAATGCGTTAAATATGTCACTTTAAGTATGTAAAACTTCTATTGCTGAACACGTAAAAACCTAATACTGGTGGTTTCATTAGTTTCGGATTATGCACTCACAGACTACCGAAAAAGTTTAGAAAAGGTCTGTAATTATATGTAAAGTTTGTTGGAAGTCGCTAAGGGTTCTCATTCTCAAGTACTGTATGAATATAGTCTGAGTAATTTGCGCGCTGTGAGTTCCACTGCCTGAAAACGTACAGGGTGACAATTATTGAACTATATGAAATAAAATCGTCATAACTGCTGAACGGTTTGCGTTAGGACGTTCAGACTGCACGTTGGCCCCGGAGCATGATGGAAATTAGTATGCCCATGCACACACACCTTGTTGCTGTCGGCTGTTTGCACGTGAAAATGTCACATTACAGGGTGTTTGAGGGACTGAGAATCCGCATTTCGCACTCGAGAAGTCTCTTCACCCTGAACAGGTGAGTGTGTGGGGTGCAATGTCCAGTCACGGAATAATCGGTGCGATATTCCTTGATGGCACGGTGATCTTCCAAGGTTTTGGAAGATGATTTCATACCTATTATCCAAAGTGACCCTGGTTTCGACAAGTTGTGGTTCATGCAAGATGGAGCTCGGCTCCATCGGAAGAGGAGAGTGTTTGATGTCCTGGGGGAGCACTTTGGGAACGCATTCTGGCTCTAGGGTACCCAGAGGCCAGTGACCGCCTCATTCTCCGGATCTGAACACATGCGACTCTTTTGCAAGGCTATATTGAAGACAAGGTGTACAGCAATAACTGAAAAACGGTTGCTGAGCTGAAAACAGCCATTCAGGGGGTCACTGACATCATCGATGTTCAGACACTTCAGCGGGCCATGCAGAATTTCCTTGTCAGCGTCACGTCATCGCCAATGATGGCAAGCATATGGAATATGTCATAATCTAAATCCTAATAACTGTAGTGACGTTTACATGTTGAATATGGTCTGTGCACGCCGTACTTTGTAACTAATTTAAGGTTTTTTATATAGTTCAGTAACTGTCACCCTATATACCCAGTTCTAACTGTAATACGCTACCGGCCATTAAAATTGCTACACCAAGAAGAAGTGCAGATGATAAACGGGTATTCATTGGACAAATATATTATACTAGAACTGACATGTGTTTACGTTTTCACGCAATTTGGGTGCATAGATCCTGAGAAATCAGTAGCCAGAACAACCACATCTGGCCGTAATAACGGTCTTGATATGGCTGGACATTGAGTCAAACAGAGCTTGGATGGCGTGTACAGGTACAGCTGCCCATACAGCTTCAACACGATACCACAGTTCATCGAGAGGAGTGACTCGCGTATTGTGACGAGACAGTTGCTCTGCCACCATTGACCAAACGTTTTGAGTTGGTAAGAGATCTGGAGAATGTGCTGGCCAGGGCAGCAGTCGAACATTTTCTGTACCCAGAAAGACCCGTACAGGACGTGCAACATGCGGTTGTGCATTATCCTGCTGAAATGTAGGGTTTCGCAGGGATCGAATGAAGGGTACAGCCACGGGTCGTAACACATCTGAAATGTAACATCCACTGTTCAAAGTGCCGTCAGTGCGAACAAGAGGTGACCGAGACCTGTAACCAATGGCACCCCATACCATCACGCCCATTGATACGCCAGTATGACGATGACGAATACACGCTTCCAATATGCGTTCACCGCGATGTCGTCAAACATGTATGCGACCATCATGATGAGTAAACAGAACCTGGATTCATCCGAAAAAATGACGTTTTGCCATTCGTGCACCCAGGTTCGTCGTTGAGTACACCATCGCAGGCGCTCCTATCTGTGATGCAGCGTCAAGGGTAACCGCAGCCATGGTCTCCGAGTTCATAGTCCATGCTGCTGCAAACGTCGTCGAACTGTTCGTGCAGGTGGATGTTGTCTTGCAAACGTCTGTTGACTCATGGATCGAGACGTGGCTGCACGATCCGTTACAGCCATACGGATAAGATGCCTGTTATCTCGACAGCTAGTGATACGAGGCCATTGGGATCCAGCAAGGCGTTCCCTATTACCCTGTCGAACCCGCCGATTCCATATTCTGCTAAGAGTCATTGGATCTCGAGCAACGCGAGCAGTAATGTCGCGATACGATAAACCGAAATCGCGATAGGCTGCAATCCGACCTTTATCAAAGTCGGAAACGTGATGGAAGGTTCAAAATGGTTCAAATGGCTCTGAGCACTATGGGACTCAACATCTTAGGTCATAAGTCCCCTAGAACTTAGAACTACTTAAACCTAACTAACCTAAGGACATCACACACACCCATGCCCGAGGCAGGATTCGAACCTGCGACCGTAGCAGTCGCGCGGTTCCGGACTGCAGTGCCAGAACCGCTAGACCACCGCGGCCGGCGTGATGGTAGGCATTTCTCCTGCTTACACGAGGCATCACTACAACGTTTCAGCAGGCATCGCCGGTCAACTGCTGTTTGTGTATGAGAAATCTGTTGTAGACTTTCCTCATGTCAGCATGTTGTAGGTGTCGCCACCGGCGCCAACCTTGTGTGAATGCTCTGAAAAGCTAATCATTTGCATACCACAGCATCTTAAATTTCGCGTCTGTAGCACGTCATATTCGTGGTGTAGCAATTTTAATGGCTAGTAGTGTACTTGTCGCAATGTTAAATTTTTATTACAAGATCATATCTCTAAATAAATGGATTTTGACAGCATTTTAAATTTTAAAATTCTGTCAGCAGTCATATGTAATACCGTAATCGAATTTATTGTCCTTGGAAGGCGACATATGGGCATCATGCAACTGGGACCGTGCACCGCATTCGCCGTTCATTAAAATGTTTTCCCCTCGGTCCACCTGTTCGACACTCTCCACCTCATATAATCATTAATTAATGAATCCTAAATTACGGTTCTTGACTTGTTATCACGTCTTTCTCCATCTGCGCACCTCATACTGAAACGTCCCCTTAGAAAAATTTATACATGACTGTGCTTAAACTGACACACAATATTTTTAGCGCAACGCAGTCTGACTTTCAGAAATCCCTACAAAAGAATGGCCCTGACTAACATTAACCTATACCTTTCACAAATCACTTACCTCACAAAAATCTTCATTACTCGAACTACTGCAATACAGCGAGAGCCACTACTGCCAGCTAAATAAAAGATTCAAACTACGGAAGGCACTAACTACTGATAGGCATAGTTAGCAAAATGAAAGATTTTGATAGAGAACAAACAATGTATTTACCTTAATAGTGTTGAAAAATCATAATATACATAGCAATTGATAATATCCAGTATTACAAATTTCAAAACTCCGCCATCTCTCTTCCCACATCCACCACTGCTGGCGGCTCACCTCCAACTGCGCAACGCTACGCGCTGTTAACATCCAGCTGCCCCTCTACAATGGCAGACAACAATGCAAACTAGCCACAGACTGCACACAGCACAGCCAGTGATTTTCATACAGAGTGCTACGTGGCATTACCAATATAAAAATCTAAACAGCCCACTTACAATACTGAAGAACATCCTCGCACGTCCTGGCGCTTTTAAACGCGCCGCTCCATGCTCCCTAGATTGGGAACGCTCGAACACTGCTTTCGACAGCTGTCTGGCTGCTTCATCTACATCGAGCGACTATCGCGCTGCAGAGTTAATCTGGAAGAAAGAAGGAGCCAAATTAATAAAAGATGCGCGGCGCGTGAGGAAGTGGCGGGCAGAGGGTGAGGCGAGACGGAAGCCGTGAGGCGTTTGGCGTCGCCCGCTGCTGCCGGTGCCGTTTTATCGACCATATCCTCGGCCGGCCCGCTTTGCTCCGGGGAAATATTGCCCCCGGAGCTTCCTCCCCTCTTTCTAATGTCTCCCCGGTCTCACGACAGATACGTCCGCCGCCAGCGGAGCCACTTGGAACAGCTTCCCTCAGACGATAAATAACTGTTGCTCGCAGCACCATTCCAGTCCTTTGATACGTCCTCCGCTGTGTTTTACACATTCCTACGGGAGGGTTATCCACAAATTACACTCTAAGAAGAAAAACAAAAGAGATGTCTTGCGGCGTGGTAAATGGATCACAAAAGCAACAAAGATGTAAACACACAAGGAGCATCAGCTAATGAGTCTAAAGATGATAATACATGGAGTCGATACCATGTGGTCTGGTTCAGATGGCTCTGAGCACTATGGGACTTAATATCTGAGGTCATCAGTCCCCTAGAACTTAGAACTACTTAAACCTAATTAACCTAAGGAGATCACACACATCCATGCCCGAGGCAGGATTCGAACCTGCGACCGTAGCGGTCGCGCGGTTCCAGACTGAAGTGCATAGAACTGCTCGGCCACAACGGCCGGCTCATGTGGTCTGTGAAATGGGTGCACACAAAGGAAAAAAATGATAGAAATATGTCTTAAATAAAAACGGAATCATGCCACGCAAGCAGATCTGAAATTTTCACTTCCGTCATCTATCAGTTCCATAATAGCGTGTAATATACAGGGTCAACATTATAAAACCAACAAACTGCAGGGACGGATTCCTGACTAGAGATGAGGGAAGAAAGCTTCTATGAAGGTGCGTCCATAAATGCGCCGTTGCCACGGTAGATGGCGTTGACGAAAGATGGTTCCTCCGATCACATGCCGTGTATGATTGACGCAGAGTACCGTAAGCAGCAGAATGGTCCGGTATTTATGTCGGGCACAAGCCGAGATGGTGTTTGTGTACGGTGAAGCAGATGGAAAAGCTAACGGCCTTGCCGTAGTGCTCCCGTCGGATCACCGAAGTGAAGCACTGTCGGGCTGGGTTAGCACTTGGATGGGTGACTATCCGGTCTGCCGAGCGCTGTTGGCAAGCGGGGGTACACTCAGCCCTTGTGAGGCAAACTGAGGAGCTACTTGGCCGGCCGGTGTGGCCGAGCGATTCTAGGCGCTTCAGTCTGGAACGGCGAGACCGCTACGGTCGCAGGTTCGAATCTTGCCTCGGGCATGGATGTGTGTGATAGGTTAGTTAGGGTTACGTAGTTCTAAGTTCTAGGGGACTGATGACCTCAGATGTTAAGTCCCATATTTCTCAGAGCCATTTGAACCATTTGAGGACCTACTTACTTGAGAAGTAGCGGCTCCCGTCTCAGAAACTGACATACGGCCGGGAGAGCGGTGTGCTGACCACATGCCCCTCCATATCCGCATCCAGTGACGCCTGTGGGATGAGGATGACACGGCGGCCAGTCGATACCTTTCGGCCTTCATGGCCTGTGCGGGAGGAGTTTTTTAAGCAGATGCAAATGATCCAGAGGCAGCATGGCTATACAAAAACAAGTACCCTCACAGACACCAGGCATATCACACAACATTTCGAGCCCTGAATGAGATTTTCACTCTGCAGCAGAGTGTCCGACAATATTAAACTTCCTGGCAGATTAAAACTGTATGCCGGACCGAGACTCGAATTCGGGACCATTGCCTTACCCAGACAGGTGCTCTACCAACTGAGCTACCCAAGTACGACTCACGACCTCTTCTCCTATTTTCTAGTGTTGTGTCTAGACAAGACAGTCTAGACACAAGGCGAGGAAGCCGAAAGGGCACGCGCTTAATTCACGCAGGCTTGCTTAGGTCTGAAACAGGATACGTAATGAATGCTATAAAGAAAAGTACGTAGCTGTTGGAATACTTAACTTTAATCCATCATTTGTATACAGCATTCTTGATGATACAAGTGAGACTCTCTCTAGAAATGGCTAATGGCGCCTTGCTATGTCGTAGCCATGGACTTAGCTGAAGGCTATTCTAACTGTCTCTCGGCAAATGAGAGAAAGGCTTCGTACGTGTAGTCGCTAGCAAAGTCGTCCGTACAACTGGGGCGAGTGCTAGTACGTCTCTCTCAAGACCTGCCGTGTGGTGGCGCTCGGTCTGCGATTACTGACAGTGGCGACACGCGGGTCCGACATCTACTAATGGACCGCGGCCGATTTAAAGCTACCACCTAGCAAGTGTGGTGTCTGGCGGTGATACCACACCAAGCTTCACAGAAGCTCTCCTGCGAAACTTGCAGAATTAGCACTCCTGGAACAAAGGATATTGCGGAGACACGGGTTTGCCACAGTCTGTGGGTGTTTCCAGCATGAAATGTTTACTCTGCAGAGGTGTGTGCGCTGATATGAAACTTCCTGGCACATTAAAACTGTGTGCCGGACCGAGACTCGAGCTCGGGACCTTTGCCTTTCGCGGGCAAGTGCTCTAGCGACTAAGCTACCCAGGCACGACTCACGCCTCACGTCCTGAGTTCTACTCTCGGTCCGGCACACAGTTTTGATCTGCCAGGAAGTTTCATTTCGAGCCCTTTGTGGGCTTTCTGTCATCATAAGTCCATTCAGACAGAGGAAGGTGTTCGCGGGCCACTTGCCTGGAGCTTGTACTAGGGTTCGTCTTAATATCCTCTAGAATTCGGTTCTCCAAACCTGGTGTACGCATAGTCTGCCGCCTCCCTGCACGTTCGTCTGTTTGAAAAGATCCATGCTCGCACAAACGGCAAAAATAGCTTGAAATGTTGTGTTATGTGGGTGGTGTCTGTGACTGTACTTGTTTTGGTATAGCCATGCTGCCCCTCCACCGTTTCCAATAGCTTGGTCGTACACAAACACCATCTCAGCTTTTTCCCGTCATGAATACCTGACCATTCTGCTGCTTACACTACACTCCGTCTATCACACAGCCTGCAACATACGAGGAGCACACGACACGTGGTCAGAGGAACTTTCATTCGACAGCACCATCTATGTGACAACGATGCATTTCCCAACATATGTTCATAGGGTCTTTTTTCCTCCACTTCCAGTCACCAATCCGTCCCTACAGTTTGTCAATTTTATTAATGTTTACCCTGTACTTGACGACCGACTGATTCCAGAATGCTTGGAAATGACTACTAGTCGAAATTACAGTCACAATAAATAATGTTTTAACAGCGTAAAGCGGAACGATTTCATTTAAAAATAAATATTCCATTCCCGTACATGAGTAATTTGCAGCTGCAGAGAGGCAGGTCATTGAACGCTGTTCTGGAATGCAAATTGCTGTGGAAGGCTATGCATTTTGCCTTTGCACAATAGTGAAATACTTCGTGGAACATATGGTAGTGATGTCTTCGTTGTTGTCAGTAGTATGTGAAGATTTTGCTTGCATGAGCTGCCTGATTTAACGAAGCATTTCAGTAATCTATCTTTTCGAGTCTTGATTGAGTGATTGCAGATACGGGGAAACATATTCATAACGCCGCTTTTGGATATAATCTGAAAGCATACACATGATATAATAATACTGAGGACAGGTTTTGATGAGTGGGTACCTACTACACTCATGCTCATAAAATAAGGATAATGACAGAATGTGGTCCCACACAACGTGGTACTACACAGAGCTAGCGCTAATAGCATAGCCACATAGGGAACACACACGTTCAGGTCTGTAAGTCCACGGTATTGGTGATAAGCTGAGAAAACCGTCCCGAAACACATGTGCTACAATACGCCACTGTTTCCTGCGAATGTTCCCCTATATCAGCATGGGATATGATGACCATGCACATGTACACAGGCCGCACAGTGGGTTGGCATGCTCTGGATCAGGTGGTCGAGCAGCTGCTGGGGTATAGTCTCCCATTCTTGCACCAGTGCCTGTCGCAGCTCTTGATGGGTCGTAGGGGTTCGAAGACGTGCAGCGATAGGTCGATCGAGAGCATACCAGACGTGCTCGATGGGGATTAGGTCTGGAGAGCAGGCAGGCCTCTCCATTCGCCTGATATCTTCATTTTCAAGGTACTCCTCCACGATGGCAGCTCGGTGGGGCTGTGCGTTATCATCCATCAGGAGGAAGGTGGGACCCACTGCACGCCTGAAAAGGCGGACATACTGGTGCAAAATGACGTCTTGACACGTCTGACCTGTTACATTTTCTCTGTCAAAAACATGCAGGAGTGTACGTACACCAATCATAATCCCACCCCACCCCATCAAACCATGACTTCCATACAGGTCCCTTTCAAGGGCATTAAGGGGATGATATCTGGTTCCTGGCTCACGCCACATGAAAACCCGGCGAGAATCACTGTTCAGACTATACCTGGACTCGTCCGTGAACATAACCTGCGACAACTGGTCCAATGACCATGTACTGTGTTCTTGACACCAGGCTTTACGGGTTCTCCTATGACCAGGTGTCAGTGGAGTGCACCATGCAAGTTTCTGGGCGAATAAACCAAGTCTGTTCAGTCGTCTGTAGACTATGTGTCTGGAGACAACTGTTCCAGTGGCTGCGGTAAGGTCCCGAGCAAGGCTACCTGCAGTACTCCGTGGCTGTCTGCGGGCACTGATGGTGAGATATCGGTCTTCTTGTGGTGTTGTACACTGTGGACATCCCGTACTGTAGCACCTGGACACGTTTCCTGTCTGCTGGAATCATTGCCCTAATCTTGAGAACACACTTTGTGGCACACGGAGGGCCCGTGCTACGACCTCCTGTGTTTGACCAGCCTCCAGTCGCCCCAGTATTCTACCCCTCGTAACGTCATCAGAATGTGTTCTTTGAGCCATTTTCAACACACAGTCACCATTAGCATGTCTGGAAACGTCTGCACACTTACTCGCTGTACCGTACTCTGACTTGCACCAACACACCTCTGCGTATGTGGACTGCTGCCAGCGCCACCGTGCGCAGGTCAAATGCACCGCAAGGTCATACCCCAAGGTGATTTAAACCCACAAACCGCCCACCAGAGCGTTGTTTCACCATGTATCAGCATTATCCTTAATTTATGAGCATGAGTTTATATTGGGTGTTCGAGTACGTAGCTACTCAAAGTCATTAACGTTGCTGATAAATTTAATACGTGTGTGTTCTGTGATTTTTTCGTTAATAATTTGTGGTCAGATGGAGTGTTGAATTGTGTGCACTAGTCGTCAAGGGTCAGTTCGAAAAGGACAAGTTTACTGCAGTCAGTGACATTCCACGCCGAAGACGAGTCTGGAGACGCCCCAGACAGCGTTGGGCGAGACACCAATCTGACTGTTGCCCGCCACACGGTCCGATCACCAGGAATGGTGGACTGTGGTGCCATTTCACTTCATATCAAGACCTCTTTGGTTGTCATCCCTACAGCACAGCGGCACGTCGACGATATTCTATGCCCCGTTTTGTTGCCCTTCATGGTAAGCCTCCTGGGCTTACGTTTGAGCAAGATATTGTCCGCTTGCACAAGGCGAGAGTTTCTACCGTTTGTCTTCATGCTTGTCTTCGAATCTTCCCCCAATTGGGAATGTTTGGAGCATTATGGGTAGGCCCTCTAACCATCTCGAGATCTTGACGATCTAACTCGCCAATCGGACATAAATTGGCACGATATCCCTAGGTGGACATCCAAACATCCAAGACCTCCATCAGTCAATGTCAAGCCGAATAACTGCTTGCATAAGGATCAGAGATCGGCCAACACGCTATTGACTTGCTTTTGTGAAGCCCTTTCTCTTGAATGAATCATCCGATTTTTCTGAAATTGTTACCATTTGTTGGTCCGTACATCACAAATACCGATTTCCATCCCACACGGATAATTGCTTCGTGGTGCGTGACTTTTGACTGGATGAAATGAAATGTCGTGTGGCTAGGGCCTCCCATCGGGTAGACCGTTCGCCTGGTGCAGGTCTTTCGAGTTGACGCCACTTCGGCGACCTGCGCGTCGATGGGGATGAAATGATGATGATTAGGCCAACTGGATAATAAAAATAAACAAATGTTTGTAGCTTCATGGCGCTTGCGTGGGTGGAAAACGAGACTTCGAACATCACGTTTTGTCGGCTTGTAATACGTGTGCTGTATTAAGAAAACAAGCTGCTATCACGAGCCGTTAGGCAAAGCCCTGATATATTAAGCTATGCAGTATTACATGGATGTTTAAACCCCCGTATACAGTTCAAAACGCCACCTGACCACAAATGATTAAAGAAATAATTACAGAACATACACGTATTTGATATATGAGCAGCGGTAATGAATTTGCGTAGCTGCGTACTCGTACATCCGATATAGTAGGTAACCATTCACCAAAACCTATCCGCAGTATTATATCATTGTATGCTTTCAGATTATAGCCCAAAGCGGTGTTATCATGATGTTTCCTCGTATCTGTAATTACTGAATCAAGACTCGAAAAGATAGATTACTGAAATGCTTCTTTAAACCAACAAGCTCAAGACGCAATTAGCAAGCAAAATCTGCTGAAAACAGGTAACGCAGTACAATCATATGTTTCACGAAATGTTTCGCTATTATACAGAGGCAGTAATCTGCATTCCAGAACAGCTTTCAGTGACCTGCCTCTTTGCATTTGTAAATCACTGATGTACAGGAACAGAATACTTATAATTAAAAGAAATGATTGCGCTTTAGCTGTTAAAACATTATTTATTGTGCCTGCAGATTCACTCGTGGTCTTTTTCAAGCAATCTGAAAGCAACCAGTAGGCAAATGTAATGCACTTAATTATGAAATTGACAAACGTTGAAAGTGAACATTTCAAATCTGCTTACGTGGGATAAGTCCGTTTTTATTTAACACATGTTTCTATCACTTTTCTCCTTTCTGCACACACAAAACCACATAATATCGATTCCATATATTACCATTTTTGCACTACGTAGGTCATACTCTTTGTGTGTTTACATTTATGTTGCTATTGTGATCTACTCACCACGCCTGCCACACGAGTTTTAAACTTATGTGTTTATTTCATTATTTCACCAGCTTTACAACGTGTACGGTATATGGAAAAGCGGAAAAATTCAAACCACCACAAGCAACTGCTCTTACACAACATCCCACGTAAGTAGCTTAGAAATTTTCTCTTTCAACGTTTGTCGGTATCATAATAACGTGTATTACATTTGACGACTGATTGCTTTCAGAATGCTTGAAACTCACCACATATTCGAAATTGCAAACGGAACAAACAATGTTTTAACAGCCTACAGCGAAATGATTTCATTTAAAAATTTCACGAAGGCTATGGGTCCAGTCATCTTAAAACTTGTGGAATAGTTATTCGTAAGGACTGAAGTAGCAGTGTGCAACTGAATTATTTGACTGGTCTTTGATATGACAGAAACTATAGCAATGGATGTGTCCAAGACGTCAGTATACCAGCAAGGCCCTATTCCATGTTCAATAACAAAGAAATGACTACTAATGAACGAAATAATTAACAGAAATATTGCAAATAGTTGATGTATTATCCTCAAAACCGTGCAGATAATTCATGAAGACCATCTGAATTCTCAGTATACATAACATGAATTGAAGTTCTTGGAAAGCCGAAATATTAAAAGATATCGATATACGTCTTTTAAACAGACTAGTAAACCATTCATAATGTAGGAGAGGATGATAGAGTATAGCGGTGTCCAGAAATTCCCATTACAATCTTCTAGGACTTGTAGAGGGGAGTGGGTACACAATATTTTAATACGAGCTCATGTTCGGAAACGTACCATATCCGTTCTACGCTGGTTCCAATGCAGCTGTTTAATACACCCATTTCTGCTTGAAGAAGTAAATTAGGCGCCACGCAGTACCATTGTTAGGTAACAAATCGAAAGAAAATGTAAAGAAACATTCATTTATCATCTAAGCACATTTGTTTCTATTAGAACATAAACATCACGTTTTGTATTATTCAAAAACAAAAAGAACCCAGCATACAATATGTACAGACAAGTATTGATGCATTACAACAGCGGCTCAATGTGGCGACCATCAACATTCTTACAGACAATGTACCTACAAAACATGTTCTGATACACTTGAGAGGTTCCATGCCCTCTTCTGCATGTCACCTCTCATTTCCATCAATTTTATTGTTTTATGTCACTGAATGGTGGTAAGAGACCAAATAAGGTTATTCTAACGAGAGTATTTGTGCTGAGGGCTCAAAGTACATTTCACTTGGTTGCTGTGCATGTTGGGAACTGTATGTGGTCTTGCTTTTAGTTGCCTCTGTTACTTTCCTGGGTGGTCTGTTGCGAGGCGAGCACCGGAGGACGTGGCACACTGTGTTTCTGGTGGGCGGCTGCTCTTCTGCGAATACCGAGAGGGTCGTACATCAGTGAGCTTAAATGCCTGGTGGGACGACTGACCTCGGTCGAATTTCGCCTGTTGTATGCAAGGCGAAACGACATGCGAGGCATCTAAAGTTACGTTGTGCAAGACGCGACAGTTGGCTGCGACTGCGACGCTGCCCCCTCCTCTTTTCCCACCCTGTCAGACGGCGACATGGCCGCAACACGACTGGAGTCGTCGCCGTTTCCCAAGCTGCGGTCGGCGGCGGCGGATTCAAATACATAAGAAAAATAAGAATTCCGATTTTCTTGCTGTAAAAAATACTGTATGTTAATGCAACAAAGTTACATCGGCTTTCAGAGTTAGTTTTTCGATACAGATTCTCCTTTTACTTTAAAAAATTGAAAAGTATCTCTTCCGGTTTTGCGTGGTTTTTTCGCTGTATATTACTTCTCTATCAATTGTGAGGAAAGTAAAAGGCACAAAAAATTGATGTTTGCGTATCTTACAGTTTCACATCACAGCTTGATAATGAGGTGTCTATTTTTCCGATATTCGTCACAGTTATTCCGATACTTAATTTACAAGTAACCTACTGCATAAAATTTGAATTGTGTACAGTGAAAAATGTGGTTGCTGGCTACTTTACGAATGGTTCACGTTAGGTCATACATCGTTGCCGATGAAAAGAAGCTAACATATCGAAATTATTTTTAAAGTTGAGATCAGAATGATATCGATCTCCGTTTCCGAGATTTAGGCTCATATATCTCTGGGAGCGTCGCGACTAGCCGCCAGTTCTGTCGACGCGCAACGAAAATCGTGTGGTCATCACACGATAGAGAATGCATTTGTTTTGTTTCGCTGACACATTTGGACCTAATGAAACCATTTTATGTCATATATTTCTCCGGTATGAGTTACTAACATTTCTCCATATGCTCTTGACAATTTCATTTAAAATGCCACGAAATGTAGGTTTCTTAAAGCCAAGTGATCAAGCAGAACCCATTTCCTTGGTTTTGCTGAGGCATCTGAACCTGTTCCAAGCTTTCTTTCTCGTTTATTTCTCTGATACGAGTCCCGAATATTCCTCCATCTGTTTTTGCACATTTCACCTAAAATTCCAATGAAAGATAAGTTTATTAACAATAAGCGCACGGTAGCGTCATTGCATTGTTTCAAGTTCTTGACAACAAGATAGAGTTACATCTTAAACATCTCTAGAATTTTCATTCTGAACGTCTACAGTATACACTGGCAGAAATGTGGAAGAAATAATGTCCGTGCTTGTTCACAAAATTTCCCCAAATTATACTTGTCAGTTGCTCCCATGCAGAAACTTTTGGAACAAGCTAAGGCAACTTTCATAGCCGACTGACTCTTTATTCCCATCCAAATGAACTTCCATATTCTTATATTCTGACAGCATACATCGTTATGGATGACATGAACATTTAATCTTGCGAAGCTGCACTCAAAAGATGACTCCAGGATTTACAAAAGACGAATTTCAATTGTGAACTGTGTCAGACCAGAAGGGCCTTGTAAAACAGTAGTGCACTTTTGGCACAAGTTTTTTGAGCACCATCTTCTACCAATGAATTGAAGTGAATGTGACAAATTACTTATTGCAGCGTACTGTTTGCGCAATCTGTTGAGAAACGCCTTCCTCAAAAACGAACATCTATTGATTACAGAAAGCTGTACAACAATCTGGTGGTGGTTTTTCACAACTAGAAGGTATCATCAAGACACCAATCTACCGTTTACTTTCAAAGTGAAGGTATTTGAAAATGTAACTTTCTCTTTGTACTTTAGATTGTTCATTTTATAATGTACTTGCCGTTTTCAATTTTTATCGTCACAAAAAAGAGTAATGCGAAAATTGACCTTCAAGTTCATTTTCATCATTCTAATTCTACATCTGCATGGATTATACTGATTTTCATAACAGGCCTGAAAAATTTGCATTAATGGTAAAATATTATATATTTCACTCACCTGCCAGTTTCAACTGTGCACCAATTTCTTCCCAAATTCTGTCTCTGAACATAGTGTCTCTATATTTAGGGTTCTTCAAATCGTAAAGGCAAGGATGTTGCGAGACCAGCTCACAGAGCATCACATCCTGTGAGTGGCTCATTTCAGTTTTCCTTGAGTGGCTCGACATCTTTCTGGCAGCCGTACGTCTTTGTGTCGTCCGGCTTCCGTCGCAACACTGCTCACTGGTGCAGTGCTGCAGCAGCTGCCGCAACAGTCGCGCGTCGCATCCCAAACTCGAACTGCGCATGCGCCAGCAGGCAACTTCTGAGGTCACGTAGCGACCCGTCGCAGTCGCTAGTGTGCGTCGCGTCTTGGACAACGTACCTTAAGTGTTGCCGCAGTTCATGTGTTTACCGTTCTGGCGCGTCTGGAATGAAGACTGGTGGCACCGACTGACTGCGTTGTCCTCATGATTCTGAGAATACTTGTGGACTGCTGGGCGCGACTGTCTGGAGCCAGATGGCCAGTGACCTAGGCATGTTGTTTTCACAGCTGATCAAATGGCGAGTTCAGTGCCCCGAGCTAAATAGCAGAGGCATGATTGGTCAACTTAAACTGAGGCCAGTTGACGTCATAAATCCTTGCTTGAAATTGGAGGGAACGGTCACTGTTGGCGCGAATGATGTTCTGAGATAGTGTGGGGGAATTTTGGAATCAGCACTGAATGCTGATTCGCAGTTTTTCGAGGGTAGTGGGGAGTTGAGTAACGTTGGCTTTGCTCTTGAGTTGTGCGGGCGCAGGGCATTTGGGTTCTGATCTTCGTTGGAGTCGGACGGTCTTGCGACTTAGTCGCACTTTTTCAGCAGAACTTAGAATTCTGCCAGCGGTTGAAACAGAGTTGCTGCACAGAAGAAGTCGGCGCCTACATCATCAGAATGCTGCCCACCGACGACGTGCTCCAGGTTTCGGGCCTGGTAAAGTATTTTGCGGCTCCGGCATTGTAGGACCTACCACTTTTATACTGAAGTCCTCAGCAGCACACGCGCTCGCTTTGCACAAGTCCACTTTCCTTGTTTCTCCATGCGATCCCATTTGAGCTCTCACTACTAATCGCGATTCTGCAATATAGTCTGGGGAGTAATATTTGATTCATTATGACCTCCAGTCACTATCGTCAATCTATTGCATCACAGAGAGTAGGAGCCCCTTGTTCTCGAGCCAATTCTTATTCTCATAATAGTTCAGTATGACCTACCCTTTAGCCTACAGTTTGTATTCACAATTAAGTAACTTTGCGTTCTGATTTATAATAAATCACATTGTAATATTTAATCCGCATGTCATTTCATACATAGATGTAGAATCCCATTTCCTGTCGTTTATTATGATAAAATTCCCTTTTTCTCTACTGAGTAGATAATGATTTTTATTAAATTATTGTGAGTGTGCATTCCTTATTTTACCAACTAGCAGGGTCCAACATCAATTCCTTTCATTACCATTCTGCACATAATCAATTAGGTCGTAGGTAAGGAGGGGTTCGAGTGCATGTCCAGTTCTCATGCAAAATTCGCCAGAATTAAAGAGGAGCAAACTCTTCTCCACTCTGGCACCTCGCACACCCTTTCCATCCCACCTAGTGTCTGTTCAACTTCTAGCGTAGCGGCCAGAACTCGAGCCAGCAGATTTTTCTCTGTCTCTGAAGGAGTCTCGTAGCAAGTCAGAGCAGTGTGCGATTCGTGGTTTTACCAGTGGGCGGGATGTCTTAGGGGGTTAGTATAATTATATATGTTACTAGCGTGGACCGTGGCGTTACCCATGGTTAAATAGTTATTTATAAATAGATTTTAATGCCGAAACTCACTATTCACGCGTATGCGCTATCAAAAAAGCCATCCCTTGTTGTATCTTTAAAAGTACGTTATAGGTAAAGCTTATTTACAAAATCATCTACATACAGGTATACGAGGGGAATTAAAAAAGTAAAGGCACATTTGTGAAAAGCTGTATTTATTCTGATGATAGAAAACTGAAACATGCGTTATTTATCTACGTGACCTCCCTACACTTCAATGCAGTTTTCCCAACGTTTTACGAGTTTTTTTTTATTTCATCAGATAATACGTTTATCGGTTGCATATGTAACCAATTTTGCACCGCAGCAATGACGTCTTCGTCACTTTCAAATCTTCTTCCCTGTAGTGCTTCCGTTAACGGTCGAAACATGGGAAAATCGCTTGGAGCCAGGTCTGGACTGTATGGTGGATGTTCCAGCACCTCGAACCTGAACTCCTTTATTGCGTCGGCTGTCCGTTTGGCAGAATGTGGGCGAGCGTTATCTTGCTGCAGGATGACACCTCTTCACAGTTTTCCACGACGTTTGGATCTGATTGCAGGTTTTAGTTTCGTACGCAACACATCACATCCACCACACAATACAGACCTGGCTCTAAAGCCACGTTTACGCTGGGGCGACGTCTTGCAACATTGTGGCATCTTACGGAAATGTGGCGTGCGTCGTCTTGTCATTTAGTTCTAAATGTTTTGAAATGCTTAACTACTACACAACACTTTTTCAAAATTAATAAGCAAACATATTAATAGTATTAATAGTAAACTTTCAGTGTTCGGCTCCACAAATTTAAATTATATGTAAAGTTTTATTCCAGTGCGTGGGAAATAAACATCCCAGGTTGGGATGCATAAACTAAAACCAGAGGAGGGGATGGTCTGATGCAGAGGGGGTGAAATCCCCCCCATCCCCCCCTGCAAATCGCACACTGAGTCAGCGGCCAAGTGACATCAAGTGACAGGCTGACGTAGTAAACGTCATCCTAATGTTCTAATGTCTGTGAAATCTTATGGGACTTAACTGCTAAGGTCATCAGTCCCTAAGCTTACACACTACTTAACCTAAATTATCCTAAGGACAAACACACACACCCATGCCCGAGGGAGGACTCGAACCTCCGCCGGGACCAGCCGCACGGTCTATGACTGCAGCGCCCTAGACCGCTCGGCTAATCCCCCGCGACAAACGTCATCCCATGTACCCTACTGCGTACCAGGAAAAGCAACTCTGACACTTTTCTCTCTCCCTCTGAGGACGTGGACGCGTTACGCATCTGAACTGAAACTGTCGTAGAATGGAAACGGTATGGGCATTCCTGTTCAAAATATTGTATACTCACTCCCCTCTACAAGTCCTAGAAGTTTGTAACGGGAATTTCCGAACGCCCTGTATAATGCAACGAATCGAAGAAGTATTACTCAGTTTTCAGTGTAACAAAGACGAGCGATCTGTGAGTCTTCATGGTACCACTCAGGTGGATACTGCTTAATGTTATAATTGACTGCTACTTCTGTACGCGAAATGACTGCAAATTAAGTGTCTGTGAGCCGTGCTGCAGGTCGCGTTGGTGCTGTTTGTAGGTTCTTTCTCCCCCCCCCTCCGCCCCCCCCCCCTGTTGGAGGCCAGATGGTACCGTTTAGTTGGTATTGGTATGGTTGCTGTTCTTTCTCTTCTCGTGTTGACTGGCGCCACTCGGTTTCGCAAGCGTTGCCTGTCCAGTAGTGGCAGCAGCGGCGGTTATCGATATGTAGTAACTGTTGCCCTATCTTTGGGGCGACGTCGTTGTTTTTCCGGGTCGTGAGAGTGGGCCAGTTCGGTTGGAGACTCAGGAGGAACGAGGTCCGTGCAGTGCCAGATCACGCCGGGACTGCAGGATGGAAGGGCTGTGGTCACGAGGTTACACGTCCTAGCCGTAAACCGGATCCAGAAAGCTTTAAGATGAGTGCATTTCAATCCAAGTACAGAAACCTCCACCGTTGTGATATCTCGCGATTCTCCAATGACTTGGGTTCGTGTTGCTGACGTAGTGTCGCCGAGGCGAAGAGCAGCGTGTTGAGTGCTTGGGAAGGCGGATCTGATTAGCTTTCCTCGACTTCTTATTACTGTTTACTGCGTTCAACTTGTTACAATTTGTTAAGTTCAACCAGCGGTTATTTTTCTTGCCTGGTGGCAGCTAACGCCCCAATTACCTGCCCTGGGGGTTAGTGTATGTAACAGCAGTGTTCGTTTCTTCGCCTTGCCGCTGCTGTCCGGTAAGGCGTGTAGTTTTGACAGCTTTGTTGATTGTAGGCTGGTGGGTGATTCTTCTGTTCTAGTGGCAGTGGTTCCTTTCTCGTTCCGGACGATCTAAACACAGTATTCTGGGGACTTAGTGCAGACCGGTGGTTCCGGCTTTGGCGTATTGTTCCATCGCTGAATATGGTTTATCGGACGTCAAGTAGCTTCAGCGAGATTATCATTAGTCATTCGTTAGACTGCTACTAGTCTGAGTTACCATCTTGTGAAGTGAATGCAACTCTTGGCTACCTATCTCATCGCTCGCGAAAGTGTTTGTTGCCGGACCTTCTCAGAGGTCGATTCCTGGAGCACCGTTTGTGGCCCCTTGGTTCTTGTAAGATATGTGTGTTCTAAAAGGAGGTCTGATTACTAGTAGTTCAGTGTAACGCTCATTCAGCCCACGCCTTCTGCGGGTATAATCTGCCTCAGTACCCTTTAAGGAACTTATGTACTGGTCCTTGTGTATTATTATTGTATTATTTATTACAATACTTTGTAATGCCTACATTAAAGGTTATATATGTCTAGTTAATAGTTCTGGTCGCCTTCTGGAATAAATCTAGCAGTGTAGTGTTCAGTGGATGTTAAGGGTTGTGTTACAAAGTTTACCATCATCTTATTTCACCCGTTTGGTGATCAGTTGCTTGTTTCTTTTAATTAACCTTTGCTATTGTATTTGCTGTTTTACAACAGGTTTCTAAATTTTTCATATTATTGCCGTTCCTGGCGTGTGAGGCCTTCAGCCGTGATGTGGTCACTTGCCTTAAAATTCTACACTCCTGGAAATTGAAATAAAAACACCGTGAATTCATTGTCCCAGGAAGGGGAAACTTTATTGACACATTCCTGGGGTCAGATACATCACATGATCACACTGACAGAACCACAGGCACATAGACACAGGCAACAGAGCATGCACAATGTCGGCACTAGTACAGTGTATATCCACCTTTCGCAGCAATGCAGGCTGCTATTCTCCCATGGAGACGATCGTAGAGATGCTGGATGTAGTCCTGTGGAACGGCTTGCCACGCCATTTCCACCTGGCGCCTCAGTTGGACCAGCGTTCGTGCTGGACGTGCAGACCGCGTGAGACGACGCTTCATCCAGTCCCAAACATGCTCAATGGGGGACAGATCCGGAGATCGTGCTGGCCAGGGTAGTTGACTTACACCTTCTAGAGCACGTTGGGTGGCACGGGATACATGCGGACGTGCATTGTCCTGTTGGGACAGCAAGTTCCCTTGCCGGTCTAGGAATGGTAGAACGATGGGTTCGATGACGGTTTGGATGTACCGTGCACTATTCAGTGTCCCCTCGACGATCACCAGTGGTTACGGCCAGTGTAGGAGATCGCTCCCCACACCATAATGCCGGGTGTTGGCCCTGTGTGCCTCGGTCGTATGCAGTCCTGATTGTGGCGCTCACCTGCACGACGCCAAACACGCATACGACCATCATTGGCACCAAGGCAGAAGCGACTATCATCGCTGAAGACGACACGTCTCCATTCGTCCCTCCATTCACGCCTGTCGCGACACCACTGGAGGCGGGCTGCACGATGTTGGGGCGTGAGCGGAAGACGGCCTAACGGTGTGCGGGACCGTAGCCCAGCTTCATGGAGACGGTTGCGAATGGTCCTCGCCGATACCCCAGGAGCAACAGTGTCCCTAATTTGCTGGGAAGTGGCGGTGCGGTCCCCTACGGCACTGCGTAGGATCCTACGGTCTTGGCGTGCATCCGTGCGTCGCTGCGGTCCGGTCCCAGGTCGACGGGCACGTGCACCTTCCGCCGACCACTGGCGACAACATCGATGTACTGTGGAGACCTCACGCCCCACGTGTTGAGCAATTCGGCGGTACGTCCACCCGGCCTCCCGCATGCCCACTATACGCCCTCGCTCAAAGTCCATCAACTGCACATACGGTTCACGTCCACGCTGTCGCGGCATGCTACCAGTGTTAAAGACTACGATGGAGCTCCGTATGCCACGGCAAACTGGCTGACACTGACGGCGGCGGTGCACAAATGCTGCGCAGCTAGCGCCATTCGACGGCCAACACCGCGGTTCCTGGTGTGTCCGCTGTGCCGTGCGTGTGATCATTGCTTGTACAGCCCTCTCGCAGTGTCCGGAGCAAGTATGGTGGGTCTGACACACCGGTGTCAATGTGTTCTTTTTTCCATTTCCAGGAGTGTACTTTGGTTTTTGTATTTACGCAGTAAGCCTTTAATACCTTATTTACTGCCATTCCTGGCGTCTAATGCCTTCTGCTGTGTTTGTGGCGACTTGCCTTTAATATTTCAATACCTTTTATTTGTAAGTTGCAGCATGTTTTAAACAATTCTTAATTTATTGCCATTCCTGGCGTGTAAGGCCTTCTGCCCATATCACAGTGGCTAGCTTTTAAAACATTATCTGCTGTATCTGTATTTACTGGTGATAAGCTAAACTGTAACTCACAGAAAACACCATTATTTACACAGTTGTTCATTCCTTCATTAATAACGTGTGGTATTTTTATTTATTGTTGAGTCTGGAATTACTGGTTCAAAATAAATTGTGTGTAACTGCAAAAGGCAACCAGTAGTAACTGATTACGGCCCCGTCCACAATCGCAACCGAATCCTGCCTTCCCTTGACTACCAGGTTTCAGTCTGCATATGTCGATCACATTACTGAAATGAACTACACGTCGCTATTAACCATGACGGGAAGTAACTGTAAAGATCTCACCCAAAATCTCCAGCACTGTAGGACTCCTAACGACGTCACAACGACCTCGCACGAAGCAGCAACACGCCGAAGCAGAAAACAGAACCAAACTCGGAACATCTGGTACCCATTCAGATCGACTCGATCCGTGGCCAGACAAGTGCCAACGTTACTCTCTTGCAAAGATAAATTCGCCAATTAACTAAGCAAAACACTGTGGTCAGAAACGAGTGGGTTATTTAACAGGAAACTTTCAATCTCTCTGTTGCGTTCGTTAGTGAGTAAGCAGCAGGCGGTTGAAGTGGACGGTGTTACTGCATCTCCCCCCAATTTGCAAGGTAGTCCTAAAGCAAAAGGAGTCAGTTCTGCTGAAATTCATCATCACTTGTGCATTGTGTATGCTGATGGTATTGTGAGTGGTAGCGTATTAAGGGAGTCGTGAAGAAAATTCAAGGCTGGTCGCAAAGGTATACATGATGAAGGTGTCGAGAAAGACTGATAAACATTTGCAACGTATTGCGAAATCATACAAGCGGACAGTAGCACCCAAATTTCGAACTTTCTGGATATCTACCACATATTTCAAGGACAGTCATCTTTAACACCGTCACAAGGAGGTTACTGTAACTTTTGTTCACAGTTGGTATCAAATGACTAATCGATTCTCACAGAAAGAATCGAAAGAATGGGTTAAGCCTTGACATTCCTTCAGCGCTCCTATGAAGAGGGGTAGACCTTTCCGAACAGAACAGGGAATCGTGACGAGACAAGTGCAGAAAGTGAACTCTGAAACTAAGCAACGCGTCGTAGATGTAGATGCACACTCATTTTCCCAATAGGTCCAAACAATTCAACCCTACCGAGTCAACTCGTGAAATGATGCTTACAGTTTCTTTTGGGACCGCAAACGAATTTCAGCAATGGAGTTACATGAGAGAATACTGTGGCATCACAGGTTTATTGTGAGAGCTTTACGAATCTCAAATAGTCAAACCAAAACAAACAGCGTGGGATGATTAAAAAACTGAAAATCGGAAAAAATTTTACTAAAAAATAACGGAACATACTTCCACTGTCAAACTCACTGACAACGATGATGGTGTATATTAGAACAAGTTTACTCATTTCTCGGCAGACAGCAACACTGTTTAGGGTAACAAATATGCAATGGCTACGTTTCCTGCCTCGGCCACTCTATCCCACCTTTCTCCAGTTCAACACTGACGAAAAAAAAAATAGCAGCACCAAGAAGGGGTTGTGCGACATAAACGAAAGTTGGTAAGCGTGTCTTTACACCAGAAAGATGATGTGTATTCAAATTTCGCGCCAGTCGTATAAGTGTGGCACTAGTAGCGTCACTATGAGGATGCAAATCAGCTTTGCTTTAAATACAGGCTGTAACGGTTGAGAGCGTTAGTTACTCACTGAGTTTGAACGAGGTCCTGTAATAAGGCTACGAGAAGCTGATTTTTTCCTTCCTGCAGAAAGACTTGGCAAGAACTTCGCCACTGTACATGACTGCCGGCAGCGGTGGTCACGAGAATGTACGATCGGAAAAGACCAGGATTTGGACAGCCACGTGGCACTACAGAGACTGAAGGGCATCGTGTTCGCCTATGTCTCTCGTGCACTGTACTGCATCTGCAGCAGCAATTTGAGCAGTACTTGGTACAGCAGTGATACAGCGAACTCTTACAGATTGGTTACTTCAAGGACAGCTCCGAGCCAGACGCCCAACTACCACCATTTGCTACACTCCTGGAAATGGAAAAAAGAACACATTGACACCGGTGTGTCAGACCCACCATACTTGCTCCGGACACTGCGAGAGGGCTGTACAAGCAATGATCACACGCACGGCACAGCGGACACACCAGGAACCGCGGTGTTGGCCGTCGAATGGCGCTAGCTGCGCAGCATTTGTGCACCGCCGCCGTCAGTGTCAGCCAGTTTGCCGTGGCATACGGAGCTCCATCGCAGCCTTTAACACTGGTAGCATGCCGCGACAGCGTGGACGTGAACCGTATGTGCAGTTGACGGACTTTGAGCGAGGGCGTATAGTGGGCATGCGGGAGGCCGGGTGGACGTACCGCCGAATTGCTCAACACGTGGGGCGTGAGGTCTCCACAGTACATCGATGTTGTCGCCAGTGGTCGGCGGAAGGTGCACGTGCCCGTCGACCTGGGACCGGACCGCAGCGACGCACGGATGCACGCCAAGACCGTAGGATCCTACGCAGTGCCGTAGGGGACCGCACCGCCACTTCCCAGCAAATTAGGGACACTGTTGCTCCTGGGGTATCGGCGAGGACCATTCGCAACCGTCTCCATGAAGCTGGGCTACGGTCCCGCACACCGTTAGGCCGTCTTCCGCTCACGCCCCAACATCGTGCAGCCCGCCTCCAGTGGTGTCGCGACAGGCGTGAATGGAGGGACGAATGGAGACGTGTCGTCTTCAGCGATGAGAGTCGCTTCTGCCTTGGTGCCAATGATGGTCGTATGCGTGTTTGGCGCCGTGCAGGTGAGCGCCACAATCAGGACTGCATACGACCGAGGCACACAGGGCCAACACCCGGCATCATGGTGTGGGGAGCGATCTCCTACACTGGCCGTACACCACTGGTGATCGTCGAGGGGACACTGAATAGTGCACGGTACATCCAAACCGTCATCGAACCCATCGTTCTACCATTCCTAGACCGGCAAGGGAACTTGCTGTTCCAACAGGACAATGCACGTCCGCATGTATCCCGTGCCACCCAACGTGCTCTAGAAGGTGCAAGTCAACTACCCTGGCCAGCACGATCTCCGGATCTGTCCCCCATTGAGCATGTTTGGGACTGGATGAAGCGTCGTCTCACGCGGTCTGCACGTCCAGCACGAACGCTGGTCCAACTGAGGCGCCAGGTGGAAATGGCATGGCAAGCCGATCCACAGGACTACATCCAGCATCTCTACGATCGTCTCCATGGGAGAATAGCAGCCTGCATTGCTGCGAAAGGTGGATATACACTGTACTAGTGCCGACATTGTGCATGCTCTGTTGCCTGTGTCTATGTGCCTGTGGTTCTGTCAGTGTGATCATGTGATGTATCTGACCCCAGGAATGTGTCAATAAAGTTTCCCCTTCCTGGGACAATGAATTCACGGTGTTCTTATTTCAATTTCCAGGAGTGTATTTCAGTGGTGTCAAGCGAGAGCTCACTGGTGGGCAGGGTGGAGTTCTTGTGTTTTCTGATGAAAGCAGTTTCTGCCTCCGTGACAGTGATGGTCATGTGTTGGTTAGAACGAAGCCAGTTCAGGGCCTGCAACCAACCTGTCTGCGAGCTAGATACACCGGGTCCTCATCTGGAGTTGTGGCCCGGGGTGCTATTTTGTATGACAGCGGGAGAGCTCTCGTGGTTATCCCACGGAGCCTGACTGCAAATTTGTACGTCAGTCTGCTGATTTGAGCTGTTGTGTTGCCAGACAGCATTCTGGGGATGTGTTTTCCAACAGAATAACGCTGGCCCAGATACCGCTGTTGTAACGCAACATGCTCGCCAGAGTGTCGACAAGTTATCTCGACCTGCTCAGTCAGGAGATTTGTCTCCAGTCGAACACATGTGTGACATCATCGGATGACAACTCAAGCGGCATCCACAAACAGCGTTAACCTCCCCTATGTTGGCTGGCCAACTGAAACATGCATCGAACGAACTCCATACCACAAACTGATATCCCGCATCTGTACAACACAATGCAAGCACGTTTGCATGCTGCGTTCAACATTCTGGTAATTATACCGGTTATAATTTTGCCCACATTTCACATCTGCAATGGCTTATCTCGCATTTATATTAACGTGTGATCTTACAGTGTTAATCACTTAAATACGTTACCTAGACAAATGTAAACCCGAAATTTTTCCGTCAGTGTAGACCGTTGCGTCATCTGCAAGAAACAGTAGCAGCAGCACTCCGTCTGAAGGCCACAAGTGGCCCATGAGGACCATCCGACCGCCGTGTCAACCTCAGCTGAGGATGCGGATAGGAGGGGCGTGTGGTGAACACACCGCTCTCCCGGTCGTTGTGATGGTTTTCTTTGAACGGAGCCGCTACTATTCGGTCGAGTAGCTCCTCAGCTGGCATCACGAGCCTGAGTGCACCCCGAAAAATGGCAACAGCGCATGGCGGCCTAGATGGTCACCCATCCAAGCGCTGGCCACGCCTGACAGCGCTTAACTTCGGTGAACCGACGGGAACCGGTGTATCCACTGCGGCAAGGCCGTTGCCTTGCAAGAAACAGGGAACTTATTATTAGTACTGTGTGCTTCGTCATTAAAATACCGGATGAACAGCAAGGGACCTACCGCAGTTCCCTATGGAACGCCTTAAGTTACTTCTACTTCTCCCCTCTGGACGGTAGTGAAATGAAACCACTGTGAAAAAAATTAGCTAGACCCTTCAGCTGCTTCTCTACATAGTTGCCCTCATCACAGAGGGCAGCCGTTTGTTCTCCCCGCCAAATCTCTGGGCTCGTCTACAGCTCGTTGTCTGTTCCAGAATGTTATCTTCATAGCCAGCGGTCCATGTGAACAGAAACGAAACCCAATAGGAGCAAGTTACGGACTGTATTGTGGATGATCAAACACTTCCCATCGGAAACTCTGCACGAGTATCTTCATGGCCCCTGCAGTTTGCGGGCGTGGATCGTCGTGAAGAAGGAAACACATGACAGTTATCTTATGTTGGCTGCATGATATCAGGCAAAATCTCTCACCAGGCCCTCACACTTGGCGGGAGACGCTATTTTCTAGGCATCTTTACGTGGTCACTTTGTGCTCAAAACTGAAAAGAGAGACGTGAAGCGATCGATTTGCTTACTAGATGCACTACCCAACACATCTGTGCAAAGTGTCATCGAATTTCCACTGTGGTTTCCATTTCGCGCCCGACCGTACCTTACATCAGATTAGATTAGTACTTGTTCCATAGACCATGAATAAGACACTTCGTAATGATGTGGAACGTGTCAGGTTAATAAAAGGTGTCTATCCAAGATATTACATTGCACAAAATATTACATGACAATTTTTTTTTTTTTTTTGGTGGGGGGTGGGGAAATTACCACTTACTATATTCAAAAATTCATCTAATGAGTAGAAGGAGTTGCCATTCAGAAATTCTTTTAACTTCCTTTTAATGCTATATGGCTATCTGTCAGACTTTTGATGCTATTAGGTAAGTAAACAAAGACTTCCGTGGCAGCATAATTTACCCGCTTCTGAGCCAAAGTTAGATTTAAACTTGAGTAGTGAAGATCATCCTTTCTCCTAGTGTTGTAGGCATGAATTAGTTCGGATTGTTAATAACAAATTTCATAAGTGAATATTTATATATATATATATATTGTGAGGCTACAGTGAAGATCCCTTGCTCTTTAAATAAGTGTTTGCAGGATGATCTTGGATGAGCTCCAGCAATCATTCTGATTTCACGCTTTTGTGCAATGAACACTCTTTTACTCAATGATAAGTTACCCCACAATATGATGCCATACGAAAGCAGAGAATGAAAATAGGCGTGGTAAGCTAATTTACTCAGATGTATATCGCCAAAATTTGCAATGACCCTAATAGCATAACTAGCTGAACTCAAACGTTTCAGTAGATCTTCAGTGTGTTTTTTTCCAGTTCAACCCCTCATCAATGCATAAACCTAGAAATTTTGAATAATCTACGCTGGCTATGAAACAGGCGAAATACCCTCAGACTTCAAGAAGAATATAATAATTCCAATCCCAAAGAAAACAGCTGTTGACAGATGTGAAAATTACCGAACAATCAGTTTAATAAGCCACAGCTGCAAAATACTAACACGAATTCTTTACAGACGAATGGAAAAACTAGTAGAAGCCGACCTCGGGGAAGATCAATTTGGATTCCGTAGAAATACTGGAACACGTGAGGCAATACTGACCTTACGACTTATCTTAGAAGAAAGATTAAGGAAAGGCAAACCTACGTATCTAGCATTTGTAGACTTAGAGAAAGCTTTCGACAATGTTGACTGGAATACTCTCTTTAAAATTCTAAAGGTGGCAGGGGTAAAATACAGGGAGCGAAAGCCTATTTACAATTTGTACAGAAACCAGATGGCAGTTATAAGAGTCGAGGGAAATGAAAGGGAAGCAGTGGTTGGGAAGGGAGTAAGACAGGGTTGTAGCCTCTCCCCGATGTTATTCAATCTGTATATTGAGCAAGCAGTAAAGGAAACAAAAGAAAAATTCGGAGTAGGTATTAAAATCCATGGAGAAGAAATAAAAACTTTGAGGTTCACCGATGACATTGTAATTCTGTCAGAGACAGCAAAGGACTTGGAAGAGCTGTTGAATGGAATGGATGGTGTCTTGAAGGGAGGATATAAGATGAACATCAACAAAAGCAAAACGAGGATAATGGAATGAAGTCGAATTAAGTCGGGTGATGTTGAGGGTATTAGATTAGGAAATGAGACACTTAAAGTAGTAAAGGAGTTTTGCTATTTGGGGAGCAATATAACTGATGATGGTCGAAGTAGAGAGGATATAAAAAGTAGACTGGCAATGGCGAGGAAAGCGTTTCTGAAGAAGAGAAATTTGTTAACATCGAGTATAGATTTAAGTGTCAGGAAGTCATTTCTGAAAGTATTTGTATGGAGTGTAGCCTTGTATGGAAGTGAAACATGGACGGTAAATAGTTTGGACAAGAAGAGAATAGAAGCTTTCGAAATGTGGTGCTACAGAAGAATGCTGAAGATTAGATGGGTAGATCACATAACTAATGAGGAAGTATTGAATAGGACTGGGGAGAAGAGAAGTTTGTGGCACAACTTGACCAGAAGAAGGGATCGGTTGGTAGGACATGTTCTGAGGCATCAAGGAATCACCAATTTAGTATTGGAGGGCAGCGTGGAGGGTAAAAATCGTAGGGGGAGACCAAGAGATGAATACACTAAGCAGATTCAGAAGGATGTAGGTTGCAGTAAGTACTGGGAGATGAAGAAGCTTGCACAGGATAGAGTAGCATGGAGAGCTGCAGCAAACCAGGATCAGGACTGAAGACCACAACAACAACAACCCTGGCTACAGATTTCTGATCGAAGTCTATATTTATTAATGGTGTCATTCCATTTACTGTGTGGAACTGTATATACTGTGTTTTGTCAAAGTTTAATGAGAGCCCATTTGCAGAGAACCACTTAATGATTTTCTGAAAAGCCTGCCTTAATTGCCGTGCGGTTCTAGGCGCTACAGTCTGGAGCCGAGCGACCGCTACGTTCGCAGGTTCTAATCCTGCCTCGGGCACGGATGTGTGTGATGTCCTTAGGTTAGTTAGGTTTAATTAGTTCTAAGTTCTAGGCGACTGATGACCTGAGAAGTTAAGTCCCATAGTGCTCACAGCCATTTTCTGAAAAACATCGTTTACAATTTCATCAGTTAATTCTTGTCTGTTGGGTGTGATAGCTATACTTGTATCATCGGCAAAGAGTGGCAGCTTTGCATCTTCGTGAATGTAGAATGGCAAGTCAAATATATATATATATATATATATATATATATATATATATATATATATATATATATATATATTAAGAACAGCAGTGGACCCAACACCAAACCTTGCGGCACCCAATTCTTGATTGTTCCCCAGTTTGAGAAGTTAGCAGTTTACTTTCCGAATAGCCCTCGTAACATACTGCGTCCTTACTGCCAAGAAGTCCTTAATCCAATCATAAATGTCATTTGATACCCCATATGCTTTTAATTTCGTTAGCGTTGGTGTGGCACTGAGCCAAATGCTTACCGACAGCCAAGAAACACTGTAGCTGCGGGATTGCTTCGAGCCATGTCTTCAGGATATCGTGCGGGGAAAGGCGCACGAGCGACACTTCCGAGATCCTTGCTTCCTCACTCAGACCGTATTTAGAGACGTTCACCTCAGAATACAGAGAATGTCGGGGTCAACTCCGGCTAGGGGCTCCAGAGGGATTGTCTCGGCGTGAGTCGATGAAAGCGATAGGGCCCCAGCCAGACGGTTTTTGTGCCCCCCGGCGCGCCCCTTTATTGAGAGAGGCCCTATTGTGTGGCTCCCAGCAGCTGCCGCCCTGTGGCTTGCGTCTGGCAGATGTCTGGCCCGTCTAGACACGCCACAGCCGCGCCGCCGCGCCGCCCAGTAGCCGCGCGTGTGCTCTCTACTGGGGACACTTCCGCTGCCTGGTCTGCGGTACCGAGGGCCACGCTCGACGGCTCTCATCTCCAGAAACAAAATGAATCGAACACGCATCTTGAAACCTGGTAGTCGAGGATGGCAGGATTCGGGTACAATCGTGGACGGGGCCGTAATCAGTTCCCTTTTGCAATTACACACATTTATTTTAAAACGGTAATTCCAGACTCAGAAATAAATCAAGATATCACACGTTATTGATGAGGGAATAAACAACTGTGCAATTAATAGTGCTTTCAGTGTCTTACAAATTACAAATTACCAAATGAGCATAAAATACAGACACAACAAATAATGTTTTAAAAACAAGCCAATGTGATACCAATTAGAGTTTTAAGGGGGGTAGGACGTCAAACTAGCTGACTTGGAGCAGGAGAGTCACCACAGAACATTTTAATTTCTGGTGTCTATACTTTTACAAATAAATTCATAAAAGGTAGGAGACGAGATACTGGCAGAAGTGAAGCTGTGAGGACCGGGCGTGAGTCGTGCTTCGGTAGCTCAGATGGGCACCTGGGAACACCGGGTGCTGTTGGCTCCAAAAATGCCGGCATGGTAGCTCAGCGTGTTCGGTCAGAGGGTTACATGCCCTCTGTAATAAAAAAACTGAGTCAATCGATCAACCACGAACATAAATGGATGTCTTACGACGTCCGCCCCGAGCAGATGCAACGAACAAAAGCGAACAAAATGAGAGTAAAAAAAAAAAAAAAAAAGATGGTAGAGCACTTGCCCGCGAAAGGCAAAGGTCCCGAGTTCGAGTCTCGGTCGGTGCACACAGTTTTAATCTGCCAGGAAGTTTCAAATTCATAAAACTTTGTCACCATGACCAGGAAGGATTGAGGACTCACACTAATCGCAGTGGAAGTTCAAAAACGTAGCAAAATATCTTTTTTTTACATGCGAAATTTCATCATTTTTTTTCACTTATTACTGGCTGCATTTGTTGCTATAGGTACACTTTTCTTCCTAAGTAAGAGAGATTCTTCGATGAATTTTTCATAGCATACAAACAGTAGTTACAGGTGTATGAAACTCTAGAATTTTCCAAATCTATTAAAAAACTGTGGAAAAACTGAAATAATTAACTATAAAACTTGAGTTTTTTCTAAACATGAAGTTTAAAATGTAGCAGTTCATTCATTTTTTCATAAATTAAATAACTTCTAGAGTTTCATACACCCGTAACTATGGTTTGTATACTGTGCACAAGTCATCGAAGAATCTCTCTTACTTAGGAAGAAAAGTGTACCTATAGCAACAAATGCAGCCACTAGTAAGTGAAAAAATTATGAAATTTCACATCTAAAAAAAGTGTGTTTTGTTACGTTTTTGAGCTTCCACTGCTATGAGTATGAATCCTGAATCCTTCCCGGTCATGCTGTTAAAGTTTTATGAATTTATTTGTAAAAGTATAGATAGTGGAGATTAAAATGTCGTGTGGTGCCTCTCCTGCTCCAAGTCGGCCCGTTTGACGTCCTACCCCCCCCCCCCCCCCCCTTAAGCCAAGTAACCACAGTCACGGTTGAAGGCCTTTAACGCCAATAACGGCAATTATTAAAAAAATTTAACAAACACACTGTAAAGCAGCAACGCAATAGCAAAGGTTAATTTAAAAAGACAGGCAACTGATCACCAAACGGGTGAGACAAAATGATGGTAAACTTGGTAGCACAACCATTTAAACCTGCTGTAACGCCAAGAATGGCAATTATATAAAAAAAAATTAAAAAAACATACAGTAAAACAGCAAATACAACAGCAAAGGTTAATTTAAAAGGACAAGCAACTGATCACCAAACAGGCGAGACAAAATGATTGTAAACTTGGTAGCGCACTCTTTTAAACCTGCTGTAACGCCAAGAATGGCTATTATATAAAAAAATTTAAAAACATACAATAAAACAGCAAATACAATAATAAAACACAAGGGCCAGTCACAGACGGTGCACCAGGAATTTACCACTGATTACGTCTGGCAAAAAACACTTTCGCGAGCGATGACATAGGCAACCAAGAGTTGCATTCACTTCACAAGATGGTAACTCAGACTAGTAGCAATCTAACGAATCACTAATGATAACCTTGCTGAGGCTACCTGACGTCCAATAACCCGAATTCAAAGATGTAAAAATACGCCAAAGCTGGAACCGGCAGTCTGGACTCCGTCTGCAGAATACTGTGCTCAGAGCGCCTGGAACGAGAAAGGAATCACTACCACCAGAGTAGAACAATCGCCAACCAATCAAGAAAACTGTCAAAACTACATGCCTCACTGGACAACAGCAGCAAGGAGAGGACGTACATTGCCGTTACATACACTAACCCCCAGTGCAGGTAACAGGGCATTAGCAGCTACGAAGCAGGAAAACTACCGCTGGTTGAACTTAACAAATAGTAACAAACTGATCGCAATAAATAGTAATTAGAAGTCGAAGAAAGCTAATCAGATCCGCCTCCCCCAAGCACTCCATTCGCTGCTCTTTGCCTCGGCAACACTACGAGCAGCAACACAAATCCAACTCACTGGAGAATCGCAAGATCTCACAATGGTGGAGGTTTCTCTACTGGAATCCAAATGCACTCAACTTAAAGCTTGCAGAATGCGGTTTACGACGAGGTCGTGCACCCTCATGACTACATGCCTTCGATCCGGCAGTCCATGCACGCCGCCAGTGGTCCCGGCGTGTTCCCACACTGTGCGGACCTGGCTCCTCTTGAGTCCCCAATCGAACTGCCCCCTGACCGACCTGGAAGAACCACGACGTCGCCCCAAAGATAGAGCCACAGTTACTACATATCGATAACCGCCGCTGCTGCCACTAGCGGACAGGTAACGCTTGCGAAACCAAGTGGTGCCAGTCAATACGAGAAGACAAACAACCGCAACCATGTCAACTAAACGATACAGTCTGGCTCCAACAGAGGAGCGAAACTTACAAACAGCACCGAAGAGAGCCGCAGCACGGCTCACATGTGAAGACAGCTTACCTGCTACAGGCACCTAGGGACGCTCCAATAACAGATTAGATGCTATGGGGTCATTCGGAAACTAAGGTCCCATTGGGCGCGAAATGGAAACCGCTTTGAAAATTCGATGAAGCACTGCATGGATGCGTTCGGCGTTGTCTCTAGTGTGCCCTTTGATCGCATCACGTCGCTCTTTTCAGTTCTGAGCGCGCAGTGATCACCTAAGGCTGCCTAGAAAATAGTGTCTGCAGTGGAGTACGAGGACTTGGTGAGAGATCTCGCCTTATGTCATGCAGCCCACATAACATAGCTGTCATGCGTCTCACTCTTCATAACAATTCTCGGTCGCACTCTAGAGGGACAATGAAGATGCTCCTGCAGCATTTTCGATGGGAAGTGTTTGATCACCCACAATACAGCCTGAAATTGGCTCCCCACTGAGTTTCATCTATGCTCACACGAATCGCTGGCTATGAAGACAACATTTTGCCACAGACAATGAGCTGTAGACCAGCGTAGAGATTGGCAGAAAGCACAGGCGGCTGCTTTGTGTGACGAGAGTGTTGCAACGTTGGCACAACGCTACGACAAACGTCTAAATTGGAGCGACGACAGCCTAGAGAAGTAGCTGGAAGGTGCAGCAAACTGTTGAAAATAAAACATTTTTAATTTACACATTGATTTCCCTTTCACGACCGCTTGGATCTTACTTTTCGAATAGCCCTTGTATATTTGACATCGACATGTGATCTGAAATTGTTTTACAGTAGTTACAACGGTTTTATTTTAGATGATGTTGTAATATTCATCCTACAAATTTTCCCACTATATCCATCCGACTGGTCTCATTTGTACTGAGACAACTGTACGTCTGGGGAACCCTGATAGGAATGATCCAAAAATCTGTAATTCGTACTGATATTGTGTCTTTACTTCAAGGAGCTGTCCTAGTGCAGTGGGAGGTTAGGCATTAGGACCTTCATCAGGCACCATTTGCTGAAATGGATTGCTACTAGACGTGACTCGGATCACTAGGTTCTGGCTGCATCTGTAACAACCAGTTTATTCTTGGCTTTATATGTAACCTCCATCCGTTTCAGATACATTTTACGCAATTAGAATTATCATTCGCTCGTTAAAAAAATTAAAAAAATAAAAACTCGTCGGTGTACTATGTTACTTATTTTGAAGGACTTTTTTACTACTTTTCATAAAGTGAACGCCATAATTTTTCAAAAATAGTTCGCAAGCAAATCTCAAATAATGTTCTTCCGATCCTGATCACAGTGATCTGGAAAATGTCTTGAGCGAACGTGACGAGGACTTTAAGCCAGAAAAAGATGCATGACAATTGGAAGATAACTTTGAAGTGAATTCAGAAGAAAGTGACATTGCCAGAGAAAATTCTCATGAGGATTCCGCTGAAGGAGACGAGCTTATTGCAAAGTCTGGACGAAAATGGACAAGTTCAGTATCCCCGATGACTCGTAGTGGTCAATATAACATTGTCAGAGGATCTCCTGGGCAACGTACGCAAGTGATCCACCACTAAGAATGTCCAAAATTTGCAGCATGTTCTTTGCTGACCAAATATTGTAGATACTACATGCACTTTCACCAATGCTAAAACGTCACGTGTTGTTTATCATTACAATGCAAATGGTGCTCTGATAAGAATGAGAATTAAAACGGATGTTGTTTCTCACAATCTAAGAGCGTTTTTTGCTACGATATTCATTGCTGGAGCGCTTCACTGCAGAAAGGAATCAATTTCTGAAATGTGGAAAACAGATGAAAATATTCGTCGTACAGTTTGTACTGCTGCCAGAGCACGGAATCGATTTGCGCGTGTTATTCAGTTTATAAAGTTTGAGGATAAAGAAACGCATCAACACTGGTTATTTAATTTAAATATGGTTTTATACATCCAAAGAACCTAATGTGAGTAACCTTCTACAATACTATGTTGTGAAATTAAGAAACAAAAAATACATGGGATCCCCAGCTTGGTAAGAAACATTAACGATTTGGGCTGTGGTATGTTAAGCGACGTAGCTGAGTTTTCAGAAGGGATGCCGGTTATTTATTCACGAAGCTTATGTTGGTTAAAGTAACAAAATCACCATCATTACGGAGTCCTGTGCTCACATTGATCGGCGACGTACAAATTCACACGCGGAATAAGCCACACATGTAATAAACATGCCTTTCGTGCGTTAATGAACAATAGGCAAAAATTTTTCTGTTACGTAACTGGTCTGTATCGCTTGCAGACGCGCAGCACGAAATACAGGGTTATTACAAATGATTGAAGCGATTTCACAGCTCTACAATAACTTTATTATTTCAGATATTTTCACAATGCTTTGCACACACATACAAAAACTCAAAAAGTTTTTTAGGCATTCACAAATGTTCGATATGTGTCCCTTTAGTGATTCGGCAGACATCAAGCCGATAATCAAGTTCCTCCCACACTCGGCGCAGCATGTCCCCATAAATGAGTTCGAAAGCATCGTTGATGCGAGCTCGCAGTTCTGGCACGTTTCTTGGTAGAGGAGGTTTAAACACTGAATCTTTCACATAACCCACAGAAAAAAAATCGCATGGGGTTAAGTCGGGAGAGCGTGGAGGCCATGACATGAATTGCTGATCATGATCTCCACCACGACCGATCCATCGGTTTTCCAATCTCTCGTTTAAGAAATGCTGAACATCATGATGGAAGTGCGATGGAGCACCATCCTGTTGAAAGATGAAGTCGGTGCTGTCGGTCTCCAGTTGTGGCATGAGCCAATTTTCCAGCATGTCCAGATACACGTGTCCTGTAACGTTCTTTTCGCAGAAGAAAAAGGGGCCGTAAACTTTAAACCGTGAGATTGCACAAAACACGTTAACTTTTGGTGAATTGCGAAATTGCTGCACGAATGCGTGAGGATTCTCTACCGCCCAGATTGGCACATTGTGTCTGTTCACTTCACCATTAAGAAAAAATGTTGCTTCATCACTGAAAACAAGTTTCGCACTGAACGCATCCTCTTCCATGAGCTGTTGGAACCGCGCCGAAAATTCAAAGCGTTTGACTTTGTCATCGGCTGTCAGGGCTTGTAGCAATTGTAAACGGTAAGGCATCTGCTTTAGCCTTTTCCGTAAGATTTTCCAAACCGTCGGCTGTGGTACGTTTAGCTCCCTGCTTGCTTTATTCGTCGACTTCCGCGGGCTACGCGTGAAACTTGCCCGCACGCGTTCAACCGTTTCTTCGCGCACTGCAGGCCGACCCGTCGATTTCCCCTGACAGAGGCATCCAGAAGCTTTAAACTGCGCATACCTTCGCCGAATGGAGTTATCAGTTGGTGGATCTTTGTTGAACTTCGTCCTGAAGTGTCGTTGCACTGTTATGACTTACTGGTGTGAGTGCATTTCAAGCACGACATACGCTTTCTCGACTCCTGTCGCCATTTTGTCTCACTGCGCTCTCGAGCGCTCTGGCGGCAGAAACCTGAAGTGCGGCTTCAGCCGAACAAAACTTTATGAGTTTTTCTACGTATCTGTAGTGTGTCGTGACCATATGTCAATGAATGGAGCTACAGTGAATTTATGAAATCGCTTCAATCATTTGTAATAGCCCTGTACAGTCCTACAGGCTGCCGGCCAAGTCTGAAATCTGCCTCGCTCGCCAATACGCGGCTTTACTCTCTGTCGGCAAGACTTCAACTCCACTCACGGGCAGCGAGGATCACTCCTGTGCTGCATCGTGTGTGATTACACAACAGTGAACACAGTGATCCAGACTGTTCATAATTTTTCTTATGTCTTAAATGTAACGGCCAGATTATTTCGATTAGAACTCCGTAACGAGAGATCCTTCATACGTATACGAATACCTATTTGAAGTCTTATTTAAAAAATAAAAAGTAATGAAAGTAACGGGCAACGGCCTTGCCGCACTAGATACACCGGTTCCCGTGAGATCACCGAAGTTAAGCGCTGCTGGGCGTGGCCGGCACTTGGATGGGTGACCATCCAGCTGCCATTAGCTGCTCCCATTTTTCGGGGTGCACTCAGTCTCGTGATGCCAATTGTGGTGCTACTCGACCGAATAGTAGCGGCTTCGGTCAAGGATACCATCATAACGACCGGGAGAGCGGTGTGCTGACCCCACGCCCCTCCTATCCGCATCCTCCCCTGAGGATGACACGGCGGTCGGATGGTCCCGGTAGGCCACTCGTGGCCTGAAGACGGAGTGCTAATGAAAGTAACAGTTTTGATGCGCGTGCAGCAACCAGCAACCAGTCACAGTGTTGGATAGCACCCAGGATGCCAAAGCTGCTAAACAAAGGGCTCACGATAAAATTGCTGTCGTCTGTAAATGACATAAGTTGCGTTTCTTGGTCGCACATACCGAGCAATACCGTGTTATTTAGTCAGCTGCCTGTGACACCATAGAGAAAGATTTGATTTATGATGGACCACTTACTGCTGCGAGAGCCTGAAATATTACCTAATCAACAGATCAAAGCGTATCATGTGCAACCCTCTTCATGTTTATATAGTCACTGCAACCTAGATCCTCTCCAACCGGCTTACCACAGTCAAATTTTGCTTCCCCTCCATATTTTTTACCCGCCATACATTTATTGAAAAAACGACTCCTTGATGTCTCATGATGTGCCCTATCAACTGGACCCTTCCTCTAGTCTGCTTGCACCATAATGTTCTTTTCTTTCCATTCCGATTCGTTACCCCCTCATTAGTTATCAGATCTATCCATCTGATCCTCAACATTCTTCTGAAGCGTCACATATCAAAAGCTTCAATTATCTCCTTGTCTGAATCGCTTATCACCGAAATTTCACTTCTGTACAAGGCTGCACTCCCGACAAATACCTCCAAAACAGACTTCTGAACCCTTAAATTTGTATTCAGTGTTCAAAGACCTCTCTTTTTCAGAAACGCTTTTGTTGCTGCTACCGGTCTGCATTTTTTATGAATCATCGAGATATAGGTTTGGACAGGAAAAGGATCACATGGAAGGGAGGGTCCACAATTTTTGCATCACTTGTCCTTTGAATGGTCACAATGATTTATAATGTACCTGACAGCACAAAAAATACCAAATCACTAAATATCCCTGAACATAAGAGATTGTTGAATAAAAACAAGACCTTTTAAATTTTAACCACAGACGGACATGACTAAACTTTTATTTCTTGCTACCCCAAGGAATCAGTGCCAGTAACAAATTAAAAAAATCATCATAAACTTTTTTTTTAAAATCGTTCAAATGGCTTTAAGCAGTATGGGACTTAACGTCTGAGGTCATCAGTCCCCTAGAACGTAGAAGTACTTAAACCTAACTAACCTAAGGACATCACACACATCCATGCCCGAGGCAGGATTCGAACCTGCAACCGTAGCAGCAGCGCAGTTCCGGACTGAAGCGCCTAGAACCGCTCGGCCACAGCAGGCGGCAAACTTTTTTTTAAAGCATTAAGTAAGTAAAGATAACTCTTCCATGATCTTCTTAAATAGTGACAGCTATTAAGTTAAGAACTGGTAATTTGGAATAAACACCCAAGCTCGGCAGATCGGACAAATTTAGCTCAAGCTCAAGCAAAGAATAATGAATTATAATTAAAAATAGAAATCTAAGGAGATGGCAAAAAGAACGAAAATTACACTAACATTTTCTTCAACGCACCAAGTATATACACAAATATTTGAACAGTCAAAAAACTACCTCAAAATTTAATTACAACCTCGCTCACATATAGGCCTTTAGGCAGAATATTCAGAAGTTAAAGGAAGGACATTAGAGCCTTAAGAAGGGAAAGATGAAACTTAACTTAAAGAAGGCAGGCCGCCAAGGTGAACAGTTGCACTGTAGCAGTAGCGAATACCCCTCAAACACAGTCGGAAGGCACGTGCAGGGGCACAACAGCAACACGCCCTGGCGGCCGGCTGCCGCCGAAATGTCGGGCTCGCGCTTCACGAGGCTAAAAGCTGCCAACAGGCACCTCAAAAATATTGACTGTCATCTCACCTGGATCCCTGATCTACGCTCCATCTAATACAAAGCCCACAACCGCCTCTGACTCCTCAAACTCCTCTCTGCCCAGACATGGGGGTTGCACTCCTCTACCATCCTCCACACCTACAAATCCTTAATCCGTCCCATCCTCTGTTGTGCCTAGCCGGCCGCGGTGGTCTCGCGGTACTAGGCGCTCAGTCCGGAACCGCGCGACTGCTACGGTCGCAGGTTCGAATCCTGCCTCGGGCATGGATGTGTGTGATGTCCTTAGGTTAGTTAGGTTTAAGTAGTTCTAAGTTCTAGGGGACTAATGACCACAGATGTTAAGTCCCATAGTGCTCAGAGCCATTTGAACCATATGCCAGTCCTGCCTGGATATCTGCACCCCCCCCCCCCCCAAATTCTATAAGTCCCTCCAGATCCTTGAGCGTCAGGCACTCCGCCTCACCTTCCATATACGCCTCCCGTCCCCCTTGCGGATCCTCTATGACCTCATTCCTTTCCCCCATCTGCTCCTATTCCTCGAACATATCCGCATACTCTACACCTGCCGCCGCCTTGATCCCCCTCACCCCCTGGTTGCTCTTCTCTCCCATCCCCACTTCCTCCCACGTCTTCACTGTTGTGTCCCCTCCAACCCTCCATCTCTACACCCTTCATCTCCTTTCCCAAGAAGGCTTCCATCAACTCCCCCTCCCGGATGATGCCCTCTCTCCCTCCATTTATCCCTCCTATCAACTCTGATCCTTACCCCCCCTCCTTTCCTCCGTCCTTTTCCTGGGCTCCCTCTCCCCCCCTCCATCCTCTTTTTTCCCCACCTACCCTCTCTCTGCCCCCCATCACTCCCCCGAGTCCTTGTGCATTCCCTCCTCTGCTTTTTCCCATTCCCTCTTGCGTCTGCCCTGCCCCTCCCCCCTTATGAGTCCTCTCCCTCCTTTGGTTCCCCCCCCCCTTTCGTTTTTCCTCTCCTCCCTCCTTGTTTTCCCCCTCATCTGTCCAGGTCCACCCCCCCCCCCCCATCTGCCCTAGGCTATGGTGTGTCCTCTTTGTGCCGACATTTTAGTGCAGTGTTTACAGTGAGTGTTCAGTGTTGTGTGTCTTTTCCGCAGTGTTGCGAACGGTCATCATACTGTTGCTGGGTGTGATTTTATATCTCTTGCGAACAGAAACCAGACTGTTGCCATGTTTTTTAATTGTCTGTCTACTATGTTATCTGTCTGCTTCCTGTGTATTTTATTAGCTTTGCCAACCCTTTGCTTTATGTTTTAACTTTCCACAGTTTTCCGCCGTTTTACAATTTAAGTCACCGTTTTATCGCCTGCTTCTATTGTTTCTTTACTTCTTCTTACGTTTTTAAAAAGTCTGTAGGCTGCAGAGCAGCGTAATAAGCTGCTGCCAGTCCGCCCCCTTCGGGGGGAATCGAAATTCAATAAAGGAAAAAAAGTATAAAAACATAATAATTATCTCTCCCGAAACAATTTATATAAACTTCACACTAAAGCTACACGACCAGGTGCTTACTTGAATTAAACAGATATAAGAAATAAATGATTAAGCTTGCCCCTCCAAGGGAATACTTAGTGATTAGGCATTACAAACAGCGTTTCCTTGAATCAGTCCTCAGGCTTCACAACTATCTAGAACCTACTTTCAAAACACACTTACTAATACAGGGAATTCCCTTAAAATGATTAAAAGGTAAAATTACAAATCTCACAAAACACAAAAAAAATCTCAAACTCAGTGAAAAGGAAATGTGCCACACAGCTCATGAGGCAATTAATAAAACTGAATAAAGACCTTCATTAAACACTATAGCTTGAACACCAAACTGTCATAAACATGAGGTTAAAGTTAAGTTTCAATAGTAACCCACTGCATTTGAAAGTGCTGCACGTCTTGGGCCTTGGTTACCCACCGCAAGTAAAGGTCTTAGTGGTACACTTTGTCGCCAGCGCAGGGAGAGTCAGTGATTTACACCCAAGATTTCCACCAATTATTACGCAAAGGTACAACACAGTTGCGGTCAAGATTAATCAAAATAAGTTAAAATGTTCCATTGATCCATAAGGCACCGACAGCAGAGGCACAGATGTCAGAGCGGGAGAAATACTGGCCGCACAATTTTCTAGTAACCGACCTTGCATACGCGAGAACGACGAGGGCAAAACTGCAAGCGTCCAGGACCGCACAGCATGGATAAACAGGGAAGTGAACGCTGTAGGAGGACATCGTCGATATAGCAGCTTGAGTGGCACTACCCAGAGGAGTGACAAGTACATCTAACGTTGCGCGCGAAAATCCACGCGTGATACCCTTCCGTTGCGCCCCTCTCTGTTCTCACCCCACAACTAACTGCCGGCCAATTTCAAACTCTCTGAACCAGCGATCGTCTATGAAAACTACAAGGCAAATTCGAGCCGCCCATCGAAGATCCAGTGAAAGAAAGCACCGGAAAGGCTAGGATAAAATGACCCGGAGACGTCACTGCGCATTATCTTCTCTCTACTTCGTCCCCCGTCACTTATGTTGGTGCCCAAGTAGCAAAACACATTTACTACATTAAGTGTCTGATTTTCAATTTAATTTCCTCAGCTTCATCTCGTATGATTCGCCCACATTACATTATCCTCGTTATACTCTGGTTGACATTCACCTTATAATCTGTTTTCATCCAATCATTCAACCACACTATGTGATCAAAAGTATCCGGACACCCCCAAAACATACCTTTTTCATATTAGGAGCATTGTGCTGCCACCTGCTGCCAGCTACGCCGTATCAGCGACCTCAGTAGTCATTAGACATCGTGAGAGAGCAGAATGGGGCGCTCCGCAGAACTCACGGACCCCGTACGTGATCAGGTTCCAAGATGCTACTCCAGGCGGGTGTAAAATGAATGTGCGCAACGGAAAATAATAAACGCTAAAATGAAGATTTGGCCCTGTCTGACTACCCCCTGAAGCGGATCTTAGGACCTCTTAATTCTATAAATTACAATCTAAACATAAATGAATGATGAAGGCAACTAATCCTATTAAATGATAAACGTTGTTCCTGCTTATATATTTATTGCAGATTAAAAAAAAATCTTTATATTACAAAGTTTACATTTACTAAGTAAAATTACTAATAATTGCCCAACTCTAGCCCTTATTATGACTGCGCGATCTAATATCAACAACGCGAAATGACTGACATCATCTATGTACCAAACACTAGGAGACACTACTTCCAAAAATGATTTACGGTGGTGTGGAACCTCAGTGGAAATACACTAACGTGATCACGGCTTTTTAGCTTTACAGCCCTAATAAGCCGAAGCAGTTCTGCGATATCACCGTATGTACTGCGGCTGGTGCGTCGGCGTGCTGGTTCTCGTACACGTCTGCGTCGATGGAAGAACTCCAGCCGCAAAAATAAAAACTCTTTCAAACACTAGGACGGCAGAAGGCGGTCCTCTGACTAATACACTCTGATACTGTCTTCTCCTCTGTGTGTTCTACAGACGAGAAAAGCGAACTCCTAGCCACAAGGACGGAGTTCAGATAACGCCTGAACGTAAGTATAGGCAGAGGAAGTGCTCTCAATTAGTGAACGTCGCGTGCTCAACGGCTTCCAAACCAGAGGTGAAGTCCAGAATCGTATTGGTTCGCAACAGTACAGTGCCTAACTGCTCTAACTATAAACTCTCCTGAGAGCAACGACAGCAAGTCCGCCTGTACCAAGAAAGATGATACCGAGCGACTGTCACACACGGACGCTCACTACGGAAGACCTCTTTCTCTCCACGGCTGCCCTCCCAGCAAGGCTCAGCTCCCCACCCTCATAATTTCAAAAATGAATCATATTCCCGAAACCACAGATTATTATCCCTCTCTAAAGATTCTTCCGAACTCTGACCAACCATATTTTAGTCTTTAGTCGTCCAGCGCGTACAATGGTACGCTTGGAAATAACCCATCCTGCGTTTTCCGAGGTGCCACTTCTTCGTTCCTCTCACAGGCTTCCAAGATTTTCGTAGTTTCCGAAGTATAATCCTTCCGGTTCGGCTACAACATTGGCCGGTCGCGACTCTATTGTGCTCCAGCGCTTAGGTGCTACGACGCCCGTCTTGTTATTTCCTGTGCTTAAGCAGGACGAACACACCTGTGTGGGCCATCCACCCAGGGCTTGAGTTCCGTCTGCCGTTTCATTTCCACTGCAGTTCCAACCTCTACTAGTATGATAATAAAGACACTCCGTCACCTTTCATGCAATAAATGTTAACAATTATTTACAAGGCGTACGTGACAATGTCCGTCTCCTTTAAATATTCATATATACGATGTACTATCTATCAAATAATACCTAATGTACAGGGTTATTACGAATGATTGAAGCGATTTCACAGCTCTACAATAACTTTATTATTTGAGATATTTTCACAATGCTTTGCACACATATACAAAAACTCAAAAAGTTTTTTTAGGCATTCACAAATGTTCGATATGTGCCCCTTTAGTGATTCGGCAGACATCAAGCCGATAATCAAGTTCCTCCCACACTCGGCGCAGCATGTCCCCATCAATGAGTTCGAAAGCATCGTTGATGCGAGCTCGCAGTTCTGGCACGTTTCTTGGTAGAGGAGGTTTAAACACTGAATCTTTCACATAACCCCACAGAAAGAAATCGCATTGGGTTAAGTCGGGAGAGCGTGGAGGCCATGACATGAATTGCTGATCATGATCTCCACCACGACCGATCCATCAGTTTTCCAATCTCCTGTATAAGAAATGCCGAACATCATGATGGAAGTGCGGTGGAGCACCATCCTGTTGAAAGATGAAGTCGGCGCTGTCGGTCTCCAGTTCTGGCATGAGCCAATTTTCCGCGGGCTACGCGTGAAACTTGCCCGCACGCGTTCAACCGTTTCTTCGCTCACTGCAGGCAGACCCGTTGATTTCCCCTTACAGAGGCATCCAGAAGCTTTAAACTGCGCATACCATCGCCGAATGGAGTGAGCAGTTGGTGGATCTTTGTTGAACTTCGTCCTGAAGTGTCGTTGCACTGTTATGACTGACTGATGTGACTGCATTTCAAGCACGACATACGCTTTCTCGGCTCCTGTCGCCATTTTGTCTCACTGCGCTCTCGAGCGCTCTGGCGGCAGAAACCTGAAGTGCGGCTTCAGCCGAACAAAACTTTATGAGTTTTTCTACGTATCTGTAGTGTGTCGTGACCATATGTCAATGAATGGAGCTACAGTGAATTTATGAAATCGCTTCAGTCATTTGTAATAGCCCTGTAGTTGTAGATCACGGCAAAGTATGTGGATGAGTGCTTGTAAGGTGCGAAATTATAGCCACCTTACAAGGTGATTGGGTGTCACTTGTGTCATACGTCTGTACGCGAGGTTTCCACACTCCTAAACATCCCTAGGTCCGCTGTTTCTGATGTGATAGTGAAGGGGAAACTTGAAAGGACTCTTACAGCACAAACGCGTACAGGTCGACCTCGTCTGTTGACTGACAGACACCGCCTACTGTTGAAGAGTGTCGTAATGGGTAATAGGCAGACATTTATACAGACCATCGCACAGGAATTCCAAACAGCATCAGGATCCAATGCAAGTACTATGACACTCGGGCGAGAGGTGAGAAAACTTGGTTTTCATGGTCGAACGGCTACTCATAAGCCACATATCACACCGATAAATGCCAAACGACGCCTCGTTTGGTGTAAGGAGTGTAAACATTGGACGATTGAACAGTGGAAAAAAGTTGTATGGAGTGACGAATCACGGTACACAATGTGGCGATCCGATGGCTGGGTGTGGGTATGGCGAATGCCCGGTGAACGTCATCTGCCAGCGTGTGTAGTGCCAACAGTAAAATTCGGAGGCGGTGGCGTTATGGTGTAGTCGTGTTTTTAATGGAGGGGGCTTGCACCCCGTGTTGTTTTGCGTGGCACTATCACAGCACAGGCCTACATTGATGTTTTAAGCACCTTCTTGCCTCCAGTTGTTGAAGAGCAATTCGCGGATGGCGATTGCATCTTTCAACACGATCGAGCACCTGTTCATAATGCACGGCCTGTGGCGAAGTGGTTACACGACAATAACATCCCTGTAATGGACTAGCCTGTACGGACTCCTGACCTGAATCCTATGGAACAACTTTGGGATATTTTGGAACGCCGACTTCGTGTCAGGCCTCTCTGACCGACATCGATACCTCTCCTCAGTGCAGCACTCCGTGAAGAATGGGCTGCCATTCCCCAACAAACCTTCCAGTACCTGATTGAACGTCTGCCTGCGACCGTGGAAGCTGTCATCAAGGCTAATGGTGGGCCAACACCATATTGAACTCCAGAATTACCGATGGAGGACGCCACGAAGTTGTAAGTCATTTTCAGCCAGGTGTCCGGATACTTTTGATCACATAGCGTATTTTTAAATTTCTTTGCCGTGTCTGGCTATGAGCTCTAATTTCCTTTCCAAGTTTCTCCCTGCTTTCCTTCACTGATTCCTCAGTGTACACTTTGAATTTTGGGAATAGACAACAACCCTGCCTTCTTCCTTCTCAGGTACTTATCTTTCATGTCCTTTGACTCCTGTAACCACAATCTAGTTGCTATACAACTTGTAGGTAATCTTTTACTCCTGAATTTTATCCACAATACTTTCAGAATTTCTTGTAGATAACACAGATACATTCATCGATACTGAGGGGATCTCAAGCTAGTGTGAACTTTTTATGTACTTTTTGTTCTTTTTCAACACAACAGGACTTACTTAGAATAGAATGCGAAATACGGGTATCATCGATAACGACATTATAGCAAGATACTGAATACATTCTCATTTATCTTTTAAGCACTTCTTTGATTCAAAAGAACGTGCTCTAAAATAAGTAGAAACACGGAAACTGTGCTGTGTCTGCATCATCAGTATTGATATAAGTGTAATGTAGAGCTATACATACCGTCATACGAATCCCCTGTCCCTTTTTGTATTGTCAGAAAGTATAACTAACCATACGGCATTACCTTGAAGCTTGTCTTAGGACCCAGGAAATAAATAGTAGCTTGTGAAGCACGAATTGATATAAGCAATAGTCACATGCACTAAATAGTAGTGAATAGACTTGGACTGTGGCCAGTCTGCGTTCTATGTCCCAGCTTCAGAGGAGTTCTTAACTCTGGGATTCCCATGGAGCATAAGTTAGTGATACCGCTCGTGATGAAGGTAACTTCTCTACAACTGCTGCGTATAGAAAGAGGCTTCCCAAATTCTCAATTCTTTACTAGCTTACTAGCTTTACTAGCTTTTTCATAAATACAATACTATTAGGTTATTAAAGACTTACATGTGTTTCACATGCATTTCAGTAACTGAACTCCAAGGAAGAGGCCACATACTTAACATCACTGGCATACGTTATCGAAATCGGAAATTTTCATTGCAGACTGTGCATGGTATGTACTTTTTACTACTGTACTTGTGTTTCCCGTAAACGACATAGATACTACACAGCGTTTAATCTTCATTAGACTATCAGTTAAATGTTATTAGTTTACTCCACACGATTCGATACTTCCGACACCGCTGCTCTTTTTATTTTGAAACTACGAAATTATTGAATAAATGCTATCGACGCCCATACCTTGGGTATTGAAACAAAAGTATCGATATTTACTCATACCTATGACTGCGTCAATTCGCTAGGGGCACTGCACTTCATGTAGATGAAGCAAAGCTACAGCTGATGAAAACTTCTTAGGATATCAGTCGAATGAATTGACCCACGTGTAGCGATATCCGCGTAAACTACACACATCAAAAAAAAAGTTTTGCAACACCCCGCTTCCCAGAACTCTACATCTACATCCATACTCCGCAAGCCACCTGACGGTGTGTGGCAGAGGGTACCTTGAGTACCTCTGTCGGTTCTCCCTTCTATTCCAGTCTAGTATTGTTCGTGGAAAGAAAGATTGTCGGTATGCCTCTGTGTGGGCTCTAACCTCTCTCCTGAAGATAGACGTTCACTGTGGATCTTATGTCACAGACACAGCCCCTCTGAATGTTCAGAGGTGTCACTAAACCCGCCCAAAGATGTAAACAATCATGCATGAGCAGCGCCTATTAGATGGAGGACAGAAACTGAACACTCTCGCCCTTTCTCTAGCGAAGACATAGAAAAAGTTCTGAAAGATGTCAAACCAACAAAGGCACCAAGTTTCGACCACGTTCACCCTGAATTCATAATTAAATGTGGCAAGTACACAAAAGTAGGACTGGCTCGATTTTTCACAAACATCATGCAAACTGGCAATATCCCACAAGTACTCAAATGCTCTAAGGTAATAGATATTCTAAAGCCTGGGAAACCAGCTGACAACCCAAAAAGCTACAGACCAATTCCCCTGCTGTCTGTAATTTACAAATTACTAGAGAGGCTTATATATAACAGAATTAGCCCAGAATAGTTCAGGGTGATTCCAATTGAACAGGCAGCCTTTCGGCCAGGAAGAAGTTTACTCACCAGGTGTTGTCACTCATTACTTACATTGAGGCGGGATTCCAGAGAAAATTGAAAACATCTGTAGCCTTTATTGACCTCTCAGCAGCTTATGACACTATGTGGAGAGAAGGCATCATGTAAAAAATTCTCCGAGTAATTCCTTGCAAATCTATAGCATGCTCAATGATAGGGTGTTCCAAATAAGTATGGGTACTGACTACAGCTCCATCAAAAAACTAAAGAATGACTTACCACAAGGATCAGTGCTCGCACCACTGCTGTTTAACCTCTATATTGCAGACCTGCCGGAAACACAATCAAGAAAGTTCAAGTATGCTGACGATTGGGCCCTCGCTACAAGACGTAGCACAATTGAAGCATCTGAGGACATCCTAACGAAAGACCTGAAGATAATGGGTGAATATTTCCGTAAGTAGAGAATTCAACCAAATGCTTCCAAAACAGAGGTTAGTTGCTCCCATCTCAACAGCAAACTCGCTGGAAAGGAACTAAACATTTGATTTGTAAACAACTTTCTCAGTCACAATAAAACTCCGAAGTACTTTGGCGTGACGCTGTACAGAACACTATCTTTTAAAGAGCACCTAACAAAGACTGCCGAAAAATTAAAGACAAGAAACAATATTTTTCAAAACCTCTGTGGCTCTTTGGTACTACCTGGGGAGCAACGGCCTCCACTCTCCGCACCTGTGCTTTAGCAATTGTATTCTCGGCTGCAGAATACTGTGCTCCGATTTGGCTAAACAGCCCACATGTAAAACAGGTGGATGTTCAGTTGCATAACACTCTAAGGATGATTTCTAGAGCAATTAAACCCACTCCAACGCAATGGCTCCCAATATTAAGACACATCCCGCCGCCACACTTGCGACGTACTGACGCCCTTGTACGTGAATACAAAAAACATCATGCGAAATCGAAGCCTGCCAATCCACCAAGACACTGAGGCTGTAAACACAAATAGGCTTCGATCTAGGAACCCGCCAATAAGAACAGCAAGAACCTGTGTAAAAGAAGGTTTCAGTATCACAAACGCATGGTCTGAAAAATGGAATGCATGGAAAAATCATAACATGCCTTGCATCACACAAGAGCCACCTGGTTTTGAGCTACCACGCAAAACGTGGTCCACTCTAAATGGGGTTCGAACCGTTATGGCAGATGTGCTTACTCCCTGTATAAATGGAGTAAAATACCATCCCCTCAGTTTGACTGCGGAGAAAATCAGACCATCAGCCACATACTTGAAGAGTGTTCCAGAAGAGCCTATAATGGGAGCCCCGACGACTTCCTGCTCGCAACTCCAGACTCGATAGATTATATTAATAGACTTGATGTTTGTTTGTAATCTTTAAACTTTGATATATTAGTGATGTCTGTATGCAATTTTTAACGTTTGTTATATTAGTGATTTATCTGTTTCTCTCTTATGTGTCTGTATTGCCATACAATAAATAAATAAATAAATTAGATGGAGGGGGTCCGATAGCCGATCAGTTCCAGTCATTCCACCAGGAAGGAGGTACACGGCTCGTGTTGTTTGCAGTTCAACCATGCCTAGACGGTCAATACCGCGGTTCGATCGCGTCCGCATTGTTACTTTGTGCCTGGAAGGGCTCTCAACAAGGGAATTGTCCAGGCTTCTCTGAGTGAACCAAGGCGATGTTGTTCAGACATGGAGGACATAAGAGAGACAGGAACTGTCGATGACATGCCTCGCTCTGGCCGCCCAAGGGCTACTACTGCAATGGATGACCGCTATCTACAGATTATGGCTCGGAGAAACCCTGGCAGCAACTCCATAATGTTGAATAATGCTTTTCGTTAAGCCACAGGACGTCGTGTTACGATTCAAACTGTGCGCATTAGGCTGCATGATGCGCAACTTCACTCCTGACGTCCATGGCGAGGTCCATCTTTGCAACCACGACACCATGCAGCGCGGTACAGATGGGCCCAACAACGTGCCGAATGGACCGCTCGAGATTGGCATCACGTTCTCTTCACTGATGAGTGTCGCATATGCCTTCAACCAGACAATCGTCGGAGATGTGTTTGGAGGTAACCCGGTCAGCCAGCGAGTGCAGCAAGGTGGATGTACCCCGCTGATTTGGGGTGGAACTATGTGGGGCAGACGTACGCTGCTGGTGGTCATGCAAGGCGCCGTAACGGCTGTACGATTTGTGAATTTCATTCTCCGACCTATAGTGCTACCATATCGGCAGCATATTGGTGAGGCATTCGTCTTCATGCACGACAATTCGCCCCCCCCTCCCCCCGATCGTCCACATCTTGTGAATGACTTCCTCCAGGATAACGACATCGCTCGACTAGAGTGGTCAGCATGTTCTCCAGACGTGAACCCTAACGCACATGCTTGGGATAGATTGAAAAGGGTTGATTATGGACGACGTGACCCACCAACCACTCTGAGGGATCTGCGCCGAATCGCCGTTGAGGAGTGGGACAATCTGCGTTGATGAACTTGTGGGTAGTATGCCACGACGAATACAGGCATGCTTCAATGCAAGAGGACGTGCTACTGGCTATTAGAGGTAACAGTGTGTACAGCAATCTGGACCACCATCTCTGAAGGTCTCGTTGTATGGTGGTACAACATGCACTGTGCGGTTTTCATCAGCAATAAAAAGGGCGGAAATGATGTTTATGTTGATCTCTATTCCATCACCTCGGAACCGAGGTGATGGAAAACTTTTTTTTGGTGTGTGTACATCCACTTCTGAAGCAAGTTTTTCGTATATCGTTTTACTATCTTCACAAAAATAGAAGGCTATTGATTTTAATCTGCATATTTAACTTATTCTGCAGCTTTTTCGCGCAATTTTAAGGAAACTTCGGTAAAAACTTTATGTTAAGGTTGCACAATTTTTGAAAACAAAACACTAGAACTAAACTGAAAATCAAATACCTTTAGTATTATCATCAGCAGCTGTTTTCAAAATATTTCTTACTCTTTCTTTTCTATACTTATTTTTAAAAATTAAGGGAAGAAATTTAGAATATAATGTGGGGTGACACGATTGGTTTTTTTAATGTAAACTGAAAGTTACATTGAAGCGCCAAAGGAACTGGTTTAGGTATGCGTATTCAAATCCAGAGATATGTAAAGAATATGGCTCTGTGGTCGGCAACGCTTAAGTAAGACACAAGTGTCTGGAGCAGTTGTTAGATCGTTTACTGCTGCTACAATTGCAGGTTATCAAAATTTAAGCGAGTTTGAACGTGGTGTTGACGTGGTGTTATACTCGGCGCGCGAGCGATGACACACAGTATCTCCGAAGTATCGACCATTTTACGAGTGTACCGTGAATATCAGGAATCTGATAAAAATATTCGACGTCGCTGCGGCCGGAAAAAGATCCTGCAAGAACAAAACCAACAACGACTGAAGAGAAGCCTTCAACATGACAGAAGTACAAACCTTCGGTAAATTGCTGCAGATTTCAATGCTGGACCATCAACAATTGTCAGAGTGCGAACTATTCAATGAAACATCATCGATATGGGCTTTCGGAGCCGAACGCCCACTAGAGTACCCTTGAACCCTTGATGACGGCACGACACAAAGCTTTACATCTCGCCTAGGGCTGTCAGCACCGACATTGGACTGTTGATGACTGGAAACATATTGCATGGTCGGACGAATCTCGTTTCAAATCATATCGAGCGGTCGGACGTGTACGGGTATGGAGACAACCTATTGAATCCATGGACCCTACATGTCAGCAGGGAATTGTTGAAGTTGATGGAGGCTCTGTAATGGTGTGGGGCGTGTGCAGTTGCAGTGATATGATACCCCTGACACGTCTAGATACGACTGTGACAGGTGACACGTATGTAAGCATCCTGCCTGATCATCTGCAACCTTCCATGTCCATTGTGCATTGCGACGGACTTGGGCAATTTCAGCAGGATAATGTGACACTCCACACGTCCAAAATTGCTACAGAGTGGCTCCAGGAACACTATTCTAACTTTAAACACTTCCGCTGGCCACCGAACTCCCCGGACGTAAACATTATGGAGCATATCTGTCTGGGATGTCTTGCAACGTGCTGTTCAGAAGAGATCTCCACCCTCTCATACCCTTACGGATTTATGGACTGCCCTGCAGGGTTCTTGCTGTCAGTTCCCTCCAGCACTGCTTCAGACATTAGTCGAGTCCAAGCCACGTCGTATTGAGGCACTTCTGCGTGATCGCTTGCGTCCTACAAGATATTAGGCAGGTGCACCACTTGCTTTGGCTGTCCAGTGAATTACCAGACTTTCAGTGGCAGGAGGTACCTGGAAACTAACGGATACACAACGAGAAATTTTACCAGAATAACCAACAGCTGTTGTTGTTCCGGTCTCGTGTATTACCGATACAAGCCGATCAGCGACGCGAAATGCTAGCTTTTATTTTCGGATGTAATGTTTGAATGCTTGACGTCAGTTCTCGAGAACATGGAGAAAATGTTAGTTCCAGGAATTCCCAACACCAGTCGGCGGTCGGGTCTCCTGGGTCACAGAAGGCCGGCTACAGCCTTCTGCACCTGAAGCAATGTAACAGCTGGCGCTGATAACCCTGTACGGCTATGTCACACAAGTTATGCTGTAGCGTGTCGCTGTTGTTTCGCTAGTCAAGTGTTCCCTTGACAAACGAGCTACTTTATTTCCATAGTAGTATGCCTTTTGGATTTTTTTTTCTTTGAGAAACAAATAGCCCAACCTCGCTTTGCAAGATTTTCCTTGTTTGTGAAAACGTTTCTATATTACCAGTGTGACATTGGTAGTCACGTCATTAAAAATCTTCATTCACAAATTAATTTATCCTATTCTTGTAAAAAATAATAGATTCCATAAGCTACTGTCTACCTGATCTCAAAAGACGACGTGAAAATGCTTAGGTTCCAACCAGGTTTTCAATGCTTCAAACAATATTTCCGTACTTTGGACCGAAAGTACAATTTCGTGGACGATACAGGCGTGCAAATACTGATTCCATTCCCCGGAACATAAAGATGTGAAAGTAGACTTTTGATTATCGTAGAGACAAAAACAAAATTGAGGAACTGAATGAAATTTGAAGGCGCAGTGGTTATGACCAAACGAAGTAAAGAATGACTGTTAGAAGTAAGTATCACCAACTGTCTCATTTAATTATTGTTTTTGGCTAAATTATGTGAATTTTATTTGCTTCAAAATTGACAATCTTACTTATCTTTCGTCATTTTAAAATGAGAGAGTTCAAAATTACTTTTTGTGAAGATAAAATTAGATACTTACATTTACTGGGGTCTGGTTGAAATTTGCTCTCGTAGGGCTAATGGTTTCAGAAAGGTTGCCAACCACTGTAATAGGAGGACTGGTCAGTTGTCCAGAAGACGGCAGCAGTAGTTGTCTGAAACAAAAAGTATTTCACGTAGGCAGTGGACTAATTCTGACTGCTATCTTGCATATAAAACTTTTCAAGACAAACTTTTAATTCGCGTGGACCGTGCGAGGTGTAAGCAAAATGATTCGTGTACGCATTTCCTCAGACCCGGGCAGAATCCTAGCAAACGAAAATTAGACGAACACACGTGCACAGAGCAGAAAATTTCGCCATCGATGTTGATTTCGTTGTTGATGAGATGAAAAGTGGAATGAGGTTGACTCAGACGAATCCTGTCAACTTTGTTTACCCAATATGGCGGCGAGGGCCCAAAATACCGAGGCGACTAGTACTTAAAAGAATAACTATGCGAGAACTTGCATATATTTCACATTTTGAAGAAGCATTTCGTTACTTTCAAATTCTTATGTATCCTACACTACTGGCCATTAAAATACCTACACCAAGAAGAAATGCAGATGATAAACGGGTATTCATTAGACAAATATATTATACTAGAACTGACATGTGAATACATTTTCATGCAATTTGTGTGCATAGATCCTGAGAAATCAGTACCCTGAACAAGCACCTCTGGCCGTAATAACGGCTTTGATACGTCTGGGCATTGAGCCAAACAGAGCTTGGATGGCGTGTACAGGTACAGCTGCCCATGCAGCTTCAACACGATACCACAGTTCATCAAGAGTAGTGACTGGCGTATTGTGACGAGCCAGTTGCTCGGCCACCATTGACCAGAAATTTTCAGTTGGTGAGAGATCTGGAGAATGTGCTGGCCAGGGCACCAGTCGAACATTTCCTGTATGCAGGAAGGATCGTATAGGACCTGCAGCAAGCGCTCGTGCATTATCCTGCTGAAATGTAGGGTTTCGCAGGGATCGAATGAAGGGTAGAGCCACGTGTCGTAACACATCTGAAATGTAACGTCCACTGTTCAAAGTGCCGTCAATGCGAACAAGAGGTGATCGAGACTTATAACCAATGGCCACCCCATACCATCACGCCGGGTGATACGCCAGTATGGCGATGACGAATACACGATTCCAATGTGCGTTCACCGCGATGTCCCCAAACACGGATGCGACCATCATGATGCTGTAAACAGAACCTGGATTTCATCCGAAAAAATGACGTTTTGCCATTCGTGCACCCAGGTTCGTCGTTGAGTACACCATCGCAGGCGCTCCTGTCTGTGATGCAGCGTCAAGGGTAACCGCAGCCACGGTCTCCGAGCTGATAGTCCATGCTGCTGCAAACGTTGTCGAACTGTTCGTGCAGATGATTGTTGTCTTGCAGAGGTCCCCATATGTTGACTCAGGGATCGAGACGTGGCTGCACGATCCGTTACAGCCATGCGGATAAGATGCCTGTCATCCCGACTGCTAGTGATACGAGGCCGTTGGGATCCAGCACGGCGTTCCGTATTACCCGATTCCATATTCTGCTAACAGTCATTGGATCTCGACCAACGCGAGCAGTAATGTCGCGATACGATAAACCGCAATCGCTATAGGCTACAAACCGACCTTTATCAAAGTCGGAAACGTGATGGTACGCATTTCTCCTCCTCACACAAGGCATCACAACAACGTTTCACCAGGCAACGCCGGTCTACTACTGTTTGTGTATGAACCATCGGTTGGAAACTTTCCTCATGTCAGCACGTTGTAGGTGTCACCACCAGCGCCAACCTTGTGTGAATACTCTGAAAAGCTAATCATTTGCATATCAGAGCATCTTCTTCCTGTCGGTTAAATTTCGCGTCTGTAGCACGTCAACTTCGTTGTGTAGCAATTTTAATGACCAGTAGTGTATTCATCATAACACCAACATTCAATACATGTAATCCGTCATTTAATTAAGCGAATCTAAAAGGGTGTTACTATATGTCATAACACTGAGGTGACAAAAGTCATAGGATATCTGCTAGTATCGTGTCAAACCTCCTTCTGTCAGGTGTAACGGAGAAGATCGACGTGCCATGGTCTCAACAAGTCGTTGGAAGTCCCCTGCAGAAATACTAAGCCATGTTGCCCCTACAGCCTTCCATAATATTGCTAAAGTGTTGCCGGTGAAGGATTTTGGGTACGAATTGAACTTCTGATTATGTCCCATAAATGTTCGACAGATTTCATGTTGGGTGATCTGTGTGGCCAAATTATTCGCTCGAATTGTCTAGAGTATTCTTCAAACCAATCGCGAACTACTGTGGCCCGGTGATATGGCGCATTGTCATACATAAAACTCTATCGTTGGTTGGGAACATGAAGTCTATGAATGACTGCAGACGCTCTCCAAGTAGTCGAACGCAACCATTTCCAGTTAATGACCGGTCCAGTTGGACCAGAGGACCCAGTCCATTCCGTGTGAACACGACCCACACCACTTTGGAGCAACCACCGGCTTGCACAGTGTCTTGTAGACAACTTGGGTCCACAGCTTCGTGGGGTCCACGCCACACTCTAACCCAACCATCATCTCTTAACAACTGAAATCGTGACTCATCTCATCAGGCCACGGTTCTCCAGTCGTCTACGGTCCAACCGATACGTTCACGAGCCCAGGAGAGGCGCTGCAGGCGATGTCGTGCTTTTAGTTTAGGCATTCGCGTCGGTTGCCTGCTGCCATAGCCCATTCACGCCACAAATCACTGCACTTTCCAAACGAATACGTTCGTCGTACGTCCCACATTGACTTCTGTAGTTATTTCACGCAGTGTTGCTTGTCTGTTAGCACTGACAACATTACGCAAACGCCACGGCTCTTGGTCGTTAAGTGAAGGCCGTCGGCCACTGACTGCGTTGTCCGTGGTGAGAGGTAATGCCTGTAATGTGGTATTCTCTGCACACTATTGACACTGTGGGTCTCGAAATATTGAATTCCCTAACGATTTCCGAAAAGGAATGTCCCATGCGTTTAGACCCACTGCCATTCCGCGTTCGAAATCTGTTACTTCCTCTTGTGCGGCCATAATTAAAATGGTTCAAATGGCTCTGAGCACTATGGGACTTAACATCTGAGGTCATCAGTCCCCTAGAACTTAGACCTACTTAAAACTAACTAACCTAAGGACATCACACACATGTATGCCCGAGGCCGGATTCGAACCTGCGACCGTAGCAGTCGCGCGGATCCGGACTGAAGCGTCTAGAACCGCTCGGCCACATCGGCCGGCGGCCATAATTACTTCGAAAACTTTTCCACCTGAGTCACCTGAGTACAAATGACAGCTCCGCCAAAGTAATGCCGTTTTATTCTTTGTGTACACGATACTACGGCCATCTGTATAAGTGCATATCGCTTTTCTTTTTTTTTTTTTTTTTTTTGGTCATCAGTCTACTGACTGGTTTGATGCGGCCCGCCACGAATTCCTTTCCTATGCTAACCTCTTCATCTCAGAGTAGCACTTGCAACCTACGTCCTCAATTATTTTCTTGACGTATTCCAATCTCTGTCTTCCTCTACAGTTTTTGCCCTCTACAGCTCCCTCTAGTACCATGGAAGTCATTCCCTCATGTCTTAGCAGATGTCCTATCATCCTGTCCCTTCTCCTTATCAGTGTTTTCCACATATTCCTTTCCTCTCCGATTCTGCGTAGAACCTCCTCATTCCTTACCTTATCAGTCCACCTAATTTTCAACATTCGTCTATAGCACCACATCTCAAATGCTTCGATTCTCTTCTGTTCCGGTATCGCTACCCAATGGATTTTGTCACCTCAGTGAGTGTTATGAAAGACTGACGTTTTCACGACAGTAATATTGTGTTCGACAATGGAAAAAAGATCCTCCTTGTAGTGATGGATACTGATTACTGGTAAAACATTTGCCGAGATGATCTCCAATGTCATTACATGAACTTCACTGTCAAATTAGTGATGCTGTATATTTTTTAATCACATTCCTTTTTTTTTTGTTCTTGTTCACCGTAGAGAAGCAGCTAAATTTTCAGTTGGGCAATACAGGCCTTTCACAAAGGATGCGAAAGCTATTTCCGTCGTCCGTTGTTCACATCCACCTCTCAGAAATATACATGCGTTCGAGTGGTCCAATTTCATTCAGTATATTTTCAGACTATAAATACTGTCGAATACTGGGAACCGTATTTCAGAACTGTGACACGTATTTTCAGACAACAGCTTCCGTAATGTGATCACCGGATGAAGAGCCTCATCAGCTGCTGCGATATAGCGGATGCAAATTATCGGAGGCCGTAATAGATGTCGGCTGCCAGTTAGTACTGTCAAATTCTGAGAACCTCATTTTAGAACTGCGACCCGTATTTTCAAACAGCTTCTTTCGTAATGTGATCACGCTACGAAGAACTCCACCGGTTTTCATGTTATACTGTTAACGAAAGCAGATTGTCGGAGGATGTAAGAGTATAATAACCTTTGCTGTAATGCTAGACTGGAGAGGTAATTTTATCTGGCCGTCACCGTAGCACTCGCTATAGCTAACCCAGAGGACAGCAATCTTTCTTTTTTTTCTCCTGGCGTGCAACAGGTTTCACACCGCTGGGACAGAATGGCAAACCACATATCTCGCATTTCTGATGTCAGACGATCACGCAGCCCGCAAACATGCGAGAGAGAAGTAGTTCATTTTCGTTTAATATCGCTTACATTTCTTTCGCGGGACGTTGAGAAACGAGCTCAAGTCAGAAAGATAACCTACTTGACGACTATTTCATCTAGCAGCTCACTGATGCATAATATCAAAACGATATGTTGTATTCGAAGGTAAACATGGGCATGATTCTGGAACTGCGACGTTCTCTTAAAAGCTTCTTTTTTTCAGTTGTCATCCTTTCGACTGGTTTGACGCTGTCCTCCATCTCTCTATGTAATCATTTCATTTCAACATACATAGAGATGTAAAAATGGTCAGAGGCAAGAATTTTTGTATACATACTCATTTATTTAACAAATAGACAGCAAAGTAAATAGAAAAGCAGTTGAACATAACAGGTTAAGATGAACACAGGTCAAGCAAAGGTAGTTGAATATAGTCGGATTAAAATACGAATAGGCGACGGTGACGCAATTAGGAAACGAGGCACTAAAAGTATCCGGGGAGTAAAATAACTTACGATTTCTGTAGTCGAGATGATATAAAATGTATACAGACTATAGCAAGAAAAACATTTCTGGAAAGAGGGATTTGTCAACATTCAAAATAAATTTAAATGTTAGAAAGACTTTCCTGACAATATTTGTCTGGGCAGTAGCATTACAATGAAGTAAAACGCAGGCGATGAGAAGTTCAGACAAGAAGATAATAGAAGCTGTGGAAATGAGTTGCTAAAAAAAATGCTGAAAACTCGATCGGTAGACAGAGTAACAGGGCAGTGAGTGATAAACCGAATTGGGGAAGAAAGAAAATTTATGGCACAACTTGACGGAAAGAATGGATCTGCTGATAGGATGCATCCCCAGGCATTAAGAACTCGTCAGTCTGGTAATGAACGGAAGTGAGTTTGCGGGGTGGGCAGGGAGATGATAAGTGTAGAGGGAAACCAAGACGTGAATACAGTAAGCAGGTTCAAATAGACGTAAACTGCAGTAGTTATTCAGAGATGAAGAGGCTTGTACAAAACAAACTTACGTGGAGAGATGCATCAAACATGTCTTCACTCTGAAGACAAATGTTACAACAATATTTTGTGTACGTGCCTTTTACCTTTATTAATAACTCATATCTCCCTAACATGCTTTGTTAGAGCTGGGCAAAAACTTTGAAGGAAGAATTTTTCAATCTGTAGCGGAGTGTGCGCTGATACGAAACTTCCTAGCAGATCAAACACGGGATCTCTGCCTTTCGCAAATAAATGCTCTACAAACAGAGCTACCCAAGCACGACTCACGACCGGTCCTCGCCGCCTCACCTGCACAAGAACCCCATCTCCCTACCTTCCAAAATTCACGGAAATTCTCCCGCGTAGCTTGCGGGACTAGAACTCCTGAATAAAAGAATACTGCGGAAAAGTGGCTTAGCTATAGCTTTTTTTTTTTCAATTTCGTCACGCGAATTCAGTACCTAAGGGCGACGTAAAAGCTCCCTTTCGAAGGCCGTACAGTTCAGAATCGTTATTCCGATCAGGCAAAATCGCCGTGAGTATTGAGGAGATCATCCCATTATCGCACCAAGTTGAAGATACCAGTTTGGTAAAACAGAGTTCCTGCCATTTGAAGAAGTCCTAACTGCCTGCTGCACATCCTCAAAAATGGTTCAAATGGCTCTAAGCACTATGGGACTTAACATCTGGGGTCATCAGTCCCCTAGACTTAGAACTACTTAAACCTAAATAATCTAAGGACATCACACACATCCATGCCCGAGGCAGGATTCGAACCTGCGACCGTAGCAGACGCGTGTGCACATCCTCGTCCGTCAGGAATCGCTGACCTTTTAAGGCCTTTTTTAAGGAAACGAAGATGTGATAATCGCAAGGGGAGGGGGGGGGATCAGAACTATAGAGTGAATATTGGAGTGTCTCCTACCTAAGTTGGTGTAACTTCTGTGATATGGGGACGTGCATTGTCATGAACTTGGCGCGCCATTCCACAACTGCGGTTTTCGACAGACGGGCAGTCCCGTACATATTCTTCATTCTCCGGTGAATTTCTACCAGTGTACGCGGGACTGCTACGGTCGCAGGTTCGAATCCTGCCTCGGGCATGGGTGTGTGTGATGTCCTTAGGTTAGTTAGGTTTAAGTAGTTCTAAGTTCTAGGGGACTTATGACCCAAGATGTTGAGTCCCATAGTGCTCAGAGCCATCTACCAGTGTACGTCCTTCAGCAGCCAAGACACAATAAGAGCAAGTTGGTCCTGTTTGAACGCAATTGATAACAATGTCGCCATAGTTCACGTTTGCGCATTTTCCGTACGCACCTTGGAAAGACACGAATGTCACACTTGCCTACATGTCGGTGATTACATACCTGCATTATTGTTGTGCTACGTTGCATACAGCTGCAGCAACGCTCTCAAATGGGAACTTCTTGATCTCCCCCTATATCAGTAAGTTTCTCAATGAGTTACATCTTTTGTTGTAAAGGTGATTTTCTTCAGTCTTTGCTTCGCAGACCCATACAGATTCTCTTTTGGAATTATTTTTGGGGTTTTCATAGGTTATGGCAGAGCTTTTACACTGTTTTCATTCCAGAATTGGGTGTATGAGTTGGTTTATGTCAATGTGCAGGAATACAATTTTAACACTTGGACCTCACTCCTTCAAATGAAATAGCAGATTTTTCGTCCACAATTTTTTTTTATATTTTACCGTTGGAGTAAACCTTCAACAATAAACTAACTACCAGTACCAAGTACAGAAATGGTGCCCCACACAATAACAGAAGCTGGGTGCTTCACGGATTGAGTCACACGTAATAAAGAAAACTCATCTGCAGCTCTCCCCGCAAACTGACTGCTTTATTCACATGTGGAGAAAACGGCCTGATCTTGAAAGCAATCCTGTCATACTAAAAGATTTGTTGGTAGAGAGAACAGCAAGACTCAAGGTTCCAGATCATTGTTTGAATATACACGTACACTAGAAGCAAACCGTCGCTGCAGCATTTTCACGTGAAACATTGGGTCACTTGCGAGGCAGTGATTGGCAGGCACTGGAAGATGTGCTGCTACGGTTTACAGATTTATTTAACATGATTGGTCCTTTACCAGCAACACTGGAAAGAGAAACAGTGAGAGGTCCAAATTAAAGATGTGTAACATCAGGCGAATTTGAATAGCCGCAGCTTTACTTGTGACGGTAATATATTCTTACCCCATGACTCATATTCGGTAGCCAATGCATAGTATGGCAGTTGCCAAGATTAGAAAAGTAGAACAGAAAGCGGCTGGAAAGTTCATAATTTTGTAAAAAAAAAAAAAAAAAAAAAAAAAGGGACGTTAGAGAGATCTGAACACTGATCTCCAGCTTTGCAGTCACGACGCCACCGTTCTTGCAAGTTAGTCGATGTTGCACATCTTGTGCTTAGACCGCCCACTGTAGTTTGCTTCTATTTTTACAGTTCTGTACACTTTCTTCCTTTTTTCATGCTTTTAACTGTTCAGGTTTTGACGGGCTGTGACTAGCCCATTTTACCACCAAATCTGACGGTGTTGCGACGGGGAGTTTGCCTTGTGTGGTAGGAGTCTATCGCGGATGCTGGGCAGGCGATGTCTCCTCGTCGCTACGCTGCCGTCGGCACAGCACGTAGGTTGGTTGGTTGGTTTGGGGAAGGAGACCAGACAGCGAGGTCATCGGTCTCATCGGATTAGGGAAGGACGGGGAAGGAAGTCGGCCGTGCCCTTTGAAAGGAACCATCCCGGCATTTGCCTGGAGCGATTTAGGGAAATCACGGAAAACCTAAATCAGGATGGCCGGACGCCAGCACGTAGGCACGGCACTGATCTGCGGGCAGACGTTACGACAAAGCTGGCAAGGCAACAGCACTTCTTCGCAGCACCCGCGATTACGCCCAACCGCCGACTACCGCTCTTTGGGTACTTATAACTCTGTACACTTTATACTATAAGTAACTGTTATTGCAGATATCACAGTGTCACTGACATTTCTGGGCACGAAGTGGACCCCTCTCCCACACTCCGTGAGCGGCCTCCTGTTCACAACGTGACCCCAGCTCCATAGATCACAATAAGACTTTTTTCTTTGAGGTAAACTCAAAGATAAATAAACTGGAAGCAGTCTTGGTCGCTTAAATTTTTTACTGGTGACCGGTTTCGATCTTTTTATCAGATCATCCTCGGACCATGAATGTCTGCCGGAGGCAGTGGCGCATGGTAATCTTCTTGTTTGTGGTTGGAGGTGTACTGCGCGCTGCGGGATCCTTACCAGATAGGACTGACGGAGTACATCGTAAAAGTTCGAAGAAGGGCAGCATGTTTTGTATTATCGCGAAATATGGCGGAGAGTGTCACAGAAATGATACAGCATTTCGGCTGGACATCATTAAAAAAGAGGCGTATTTCGTTGCGACGGAATCTTCTCACGAAATTCCAATCACCAACTTTCTTCTTCGAATGCGAAAATATTTTGTTGACACCGACCTACAGAGGGAGAAACTATCACCACGATAAAATAAGGGAAATCAGAGCTCGTACGGAAAGATATACAGGGTGGCGCACGAAATGTGTTGCCATTTTGTTTTTGAATATAAACTTTATTGTCAATACAATCTGAAAGGAACATATACTACAATGAAGAGCCGTCACCACATGCTCAATATGTCCACCATTTAGTTTCCTAACTTCCTTCAAACGAACATTGAAGTTAGTGATTACCCTACGGCACATGTCTTCCGTAATATCACTGCAAGCTTGAAGAATAAGTTTTCTGAGCTCCATTAAATCACGTAGACGTTTCGGGAAAAGTTTTTCCTGTAGGTACCCACAAACATGAAACTTACATGGATTGAGGTCTGGGGTATTGGGGGGCCAATTTTGTCCGTCATTGAAGCGACCTGGAAACCTGAGAGAAATGATCCGCATGTCGAAATGCTCGTGTAAAAACTCCAACACAGTGTTTGCAGTATGTGGCCTTGCTCCATCTAGCATGAACCACTGCGTGTTGAAGGGCAAGGCAGTAGCAAGAAGCAGTGGAATGAAGCTATTGCGAAGCATGCTCAAATAACGCTCGCTGTTCACAGTTTCTTCTAAGAAAAAGTGTCCAGTAAGTCCGTAACTGGAAATTGCTGCCCACGCTGTAATCCGCACAGCATAATGTTGTCGTTCATGAAGCACTTTTGGGATTTCAGTGGCCCAAAAGCGTACATTTTGTTTGTTAACCACACCGTCTAAATGAAAATGCGCCTCGTCTGAAAACCAAACGTTGTTGAGAGTTTCTTCCCTATCATCCACCCACTGAGCCAGCAGTAGTCTCTGCTGCTTGTGTTCTTCAGTGAGCTTCCGTGCACAGGTCACCTTGTATGGGTACATATGGAGGTCACTTTTAAGAATGCGTTGAACGGAGCGTCTCGATATTCCCAGTTGCACTGCTGCCTTTCTATACGATTTCCCGGGACTTCTCTATACAGCAACTCGGACCGCTTCAGTATTCTCCGGCGAACAAACAGGCTTAGGCCGAGGTCGCTTCGCTTCCAATACTGTCCTTCCTGTACAAATTCATCGTACAACCTGTGGATGGTCTTCTTGCAAGGGACCCATCGTGTGTTACACTGTTGTCGAAAAAGCCTCTGAGTCACAACAAGGCTTTTCGTTTCATGAAAAAGTAACACAATTGCCGATCGTTGCTGTATCGTCAGTCTTCCGCTGTCAGCCATTGCTGCTTACTAATCTCCTAGCGGCAGTATGGTGAATTACACGTCATTTCGTAACTCATTTGTTTTTCCAAGCTCTGCTGGTACTGCTGTAGAGATCCCAGCGGGATATCTAATGTGGGTCATAAGCTGTGAAAGAAACAATTGGTAACATATTTCGTGCGCCATCCTGTAGGTGCTCGTTCTTTCCGCGGGCTATACGAGATTGGAATAATAGAGAATTGTGAAGGTAGTTCGATGAACCCTCTGCCAAGCACTTAAGCCGGCCGCGGAGGTCTAGCGGTTCTAGGCGCTCAGTCCGGAACCGCACGACTGCTACGGTCGCAGGTTCGAAACCTGCCTCGGGCATGGATGTGTGTGATGTCCTTAGGTTAGTTAGGTTTAAGTAGTTCTAAGTTCTAGGGGACTGATGATCACAGATGTGGTCCAGCGGTTCTAGGCGCTCAGTCCGGAACCGCACGACTGCTACGGTCGCAGGTTCGAATCCTGCCTCGGGCATGGATGTGTGTGATGTCCTTAGGTTAGTTAGGTTTAAGTAGTTCTAAGTTCTAGGGGACTGATGATCACAGATGTTAAGTCCCATAGTGCTCAGAGCCATTTGAACAATTTGAACCAAGCACTTAAATGTGATTTGCAGAGTATGCATGTAGATGTAGACTGTGGGCAGTTCTCGAACCTGATCACATAAACGGTAATTTAAACAAGTTTTTGAGACCATATTCTTTTGTGATTTCCTTTTCATGACGTTTCTGATGTAATTTTGCAATGCGAGTATATCTTGACAGTAAACTCGTTACGTGATGTTATTATTTAACAATTTTTAGCGTCAGTTCTCTGTTTTACAGATCCCTTTAATTTACGAAGTGCGTCTTTCTTGCAAAGCTATAAAAGAAACAAGAGCAGAACTGTTGCCCTTCTTGTGAATCGTCCTTAGATGTCACGTCCTTTGCGTTCCGATTGATTTGTTGGCTTTGTATCAATTTAAACTTTTTTCCAATGTTTCGTTTTTAAGCGGACTCTCTTACCCGTGTCCAGCAGGAGTGTCCCATCAGCCTGACGAGACAGTTCCATACAACAACAAGAACTTCCGCGTAAGATAGCAACCGATTACGTGCGCAAAATAGACAGATCCCCACTTCTAAATATTGTGAACTACTAAATGGACTTTGAAGAGCGAAACGCCGTTGTATAGTCTAACGTCATATAGTGATGACATTTCATCTGGGTGAGAACAGAATGACGATATCTTCAATGGTTCAGGAAATATTTGAAGTGAGCAGCTTAGCTCAGTCACTGGATAAATCAGCTTTCAAATTTCATAGTTAGCTGTCAGAGAACAAACTACCATGAAAAATAAGTGTATCGAAAATGTCAGTGTATTCTATACAGTACAGGCTGCGATTAACACAGGGTACTTTTTAGTTGCTTGTTTCAGGACCTATCCAGACGGATGGGCTGTGACCTGACTGGTAACATTCTAGGTAGGTGAAGGGCCACGTTCTCAAGTTGATCATATCCAACATCACCGACGAATTCGACATGGAGCCTCCTACCAGATAAAAAAAAAAAAAAAAAAAAAAAAAAAAAAAAGGCGTCTGTGTGATGGAGCGCGTCTCGAACCTGGGACTTTTACCTTTTTCTGATAAGTTCTCTCTTAAGTAGGCTGCCGAAACATGACTCGTGGCACCCCCACTCAGGGCTGACGATTTTATATTGTGTAAAATTGTGAGGGCGGGTCATGACTCCTATTTGGATAGCTCAGCTGGTAGGGCACTTGCCCACGAAACGCAAACGTCTCAGATTTCAGTCCCATTGTAGCTAATCTGCCAGGAAGTATCAAATTAGCGCAAGCTCCTCTGCAGAGCGAAAATTCTTTCTGGAAATCGGACGTGGTTCGTAAGTCCACATGTAGAACATACAAAACAGTAAGTGTACGTTTAAGGGAAGACAAAACGTAAAAGATTTTCCACTAATAAAATACAGTAAAAGAAAGACTGACTTCCAATTCGTATGTGGAAATGATGGAGAGAAACGGCGTTGGTCTCAATTACATGCTCACGCAGCCGTAGTCTTCAAACTGGTGTTCACAGCCGTAGTGATAAGTGGAATAACGTAGTGGTCACTGCACACTTCGACTATATAGCGCGTAAATTGTGACATGACTGACCAATATCGCTATGCAATCTTGTTTCACCTTTATGCCGCTTTTTTTTTTTTAATTATTGGACACGTATGCCTGGAAGGAAAGTCTTGCATTTTTCTCACTGGGAAGATGTGCTCCTTGTTTGGTCTCAAGTTCCTGTTTTTCTGCGGAATGCCGTCAGTGAATCTCATTGGGAGAGGCGACCATCCGCAGGGATTGGGCAGTTTCCACAGAAGTTGGATCTCTGCCTACTCCGAACTTTTGTTGACAGAGTGAGGATCGTCCTCGCTCAAGGTTGAGGACGCTGTGCCACCAGTGGCATTCTCAGAGTTCAAAATGGTTCAAATGGCTCTGAGGACTATGGGACTTAACATCTGAGGTCATCAGGCCCCTAGACTTAGAACTACTTAAACCTAACTAACCTAAGGACATCACACACATCCATGCCCGAGGCAGGATTCGAACCTGCGACCGTAGGAGCAGCGCGGTTCCGGACTGAAGCGCCTAGAACCGGTCGGCCACCGTGGCCGGCTTTCTCAGAGTATAAACGAACACAATATTTTTGCTAATCTCAAAGGCCCCGCTAGACTAGTGTGGCAAAGTTGGTTGTTTCTGCTCCAAAATTATGGTGGACCATTCAAATTAGTCACTCCCACCACCATGCTTGGCATAAAGAGGCCGACCAATCCAGACGACACTGTTCCAGGTCAGAACGACCCCCTGTTTGTAAATGTGTCTTTGGAACTCCAAGAGTTGAAGTATGTGCTGCGTTTCCCTGTTTTTTCGTAAAAAGAGCGGTATTTTTATTCGTCACATTGGCAACAGCATTATGTCGCCCCCGGCCTGGAGAGTTCTTTTTTCGAAAGATGGCAATTACGGGTTTTGAACTGAGATTCGGGACGATTCGTCTCCCGACTGTCATCTGGTGCTAACTGGCGCGTGGTAGCTGATTTAGAGAATGTGCAGGGGTAGGATAAAAAATGCTGTAACATGAATGTTTGCCCGCTGTCCGTGGCTGACAGCAGAAGGTTAGTTGTAGTGCAGTGAACCAGTAGCTCCGTGCACCGTCAGAACGTGCGGGAAGCCAGTTCACGCTCCCTAAGAGTATGTTTAGGAAAGACGAACAACGTGCGTGGATCAAAATTAAAGTGGCGCGTGGTCGGAACCGCGCAACAGTGATTCCTTCTGGCATTGCATCGCATCATCCTTCATGACAATGCACGATCCCACATGGCGAAGACCGTGTGGAAGTTCGTGCATGAGTGGTGGTGGGAGACACTGGAACACCACCGCATTCATCCAATACAAGTCCGTGCGATTACGATCTGTTCGCCATAATGAAGGCACGTCTTCGTGGCACGTGCTATAACAGAAGAGAAGACACCGTCAGCGCGTTAGGGTGGTCCTTGAGTGACATCGACAAAGATGGATGCGCTGGTGGTGTACGACGCACTAGCAGCACGTGTGGCTTTAAGAAAGCATTCGTTGCACGTGCATTAGGTACAGGCACTTAAATAATGACACATAACCGAAACAGCACTATACGATGCACTGAGAAAGCCAGATACATGAACACAGTTGAATACAATCGCCAACTACATCTCAAAAGCAGAACATGACAGATACAAACAAACTCATCAATACACAAGACGCAGCAGACGAAGACAGGGCGACATAGATAGCTCGAGTAGTTCCAGTACTGATGATGAAATGAGTGACAGTGACAATACTAAAATAACATGAACACCCAAAACATACATAACATAAAACGCATAAAACGTACACAACACCTCATGTGAACATTAAGCAAGCATTGCAATTTATATCTTATTCTGAATGAATTGGAATTAAAAGTAATTAGAATAGTCTGTGGATAGATATTGTTCTATAATCCAGGTGAAATCTGTACCCAACACTGTTAAGTAGTTACATAAATGAACACATCATTGTAATTTTAATTTAATTTAAAGCAAAATCAAAGAGTATAAATACACAACAGAAACAGATGATGCACATTACGCAATTATACAAAATTAATGGGTCTGCTACTCAAAAAAGCCTAGTTTTATTCTACAAAAGTGTTTCTACAAGATTAGTAATAGGTTAGTCGTGGCTTGTTATTTCTCCTACAGTTGTGTAACTTAATTAAATTACAGTATATTATTCCAAAACCATGCAGAATTTGTTAACTAACTAACCTGGTAGTAGTAGTCGTGACGTAACCTAGCAAAGATCAGCTCACACAGTACTCCAACAGCCGCGCGGGATTAGCCGAGCGGTCTCAGGCGCTGCAGTCGTGGACTGTGAGGCTGGTCCCGCCAGAGGTTCGAGTCCTCCCTCGGGCATGGGTGTGTGTGTGTGTGTGTTTGTCTTTAGGATAATTTAGGTTAAGTAGTGTGTAAGCTTAGGGACTGATGACCTTAGCAGTTAAGTCCCATAAGATTTCACACACATTTTAACATTTGAAGTGCTCCAAGAAACAACACCGACATAGATTAGATCTGCATAGACTGAGAAAATCGAGTTTTTCCAAAGAGGGATGTTCATGTGGACAATACTGAAATGGGTAGAACCACATTTGGACGTGGACGCTGGACGTGAAGTTCCCTTCCCCAAATGGTGTTGTTGAAGAGATATCTACATTTACTCTTCCCTGTCTCCTTTTATTCTCTTCTTAAATTACACCACAAATGTATAATTTCCGACTTCCAAATTCCTCTACTTTTCTTTAAAGAGAAGTGTAATTGCTGTTAGCAGATAAAAGATAACACCAAAATGTAGCCAAAGAACTCCTCGCAGCCCCACCTTCACGTGGTGCTGGAAGGGGAACACGCCCATGGCCTCAAATGGTCAGCACAATTTTGCTGCACGGTGGTGGTCATGGGTTCCGGCTAAGAGGTCATTGTGGGACATTATGGGCTGCCTAAACTAATAATATGGTAGGCTCTGGTAGTCATAATGCTCTTTGAAAAAAGACAAGCAGCTTGTACGATGCCTTCCATATCTGTAGGGGAAGGTGATCGAGATGCGGGGTGATTTATCCTGAGGGCATGTTATACGGTGAACGTCTGTCAAAGTTTGGTATGAATTATTACCGTGTTGCCATTAATTTTTATCCAACCCATGTAAATGTCGCTATTGTGGTAACACAATCCACATTATGAGCAGCTCGCAGTTTACTTACTTTGCCATGCAACTTACGTTGCTTAAATTGCTATAATTTTTGGCCTCCTTTCGCCTCTCTAAGTTTGAATTCGCTAGGTGCTCAGATGAGCAAATCTTTCTGCATTTTCTCCACACAGTCTTCCACATAATTCGTTACCTCCCCATAGTGTCAGCGTCATATTGTAATTTCATTTGTTTTTTTACAGAACTTTGATCTCTCCTAATTTTGTGTGGAATTATGTCAATCATTAAGAGCAATTAAGTAATCTCTCACTACTGAATTATATTTCAAGATCCCTTACTGTCATACAATTTTTCGTTGGTTAGGCGATCCGCAAATAACAAATATATCCTGTTGTATTCCTAAGCTGCTATTCTCACGGAGACGGTGTTTTGGTTGCGCACAGTAGCCAAACTCAAAGATCAGTTATTAGAAATTCAGAGAAGGGAACGACCATTGCATTTACTCGTCTTGTGTGATTATAGATTTGTTTATTGTCCAGACAGAGTTGTTTCGATTTCTCTGTGACTGTAATTTGGCTTTATGTTATTTCATTATATCACCGCTAACAACCTTGCAGTAACCAACAAGCCACAAACTACAAAACCATGACGTTTTTAACATGGTGTAAGTTTGTTACTATTGTGTTACTTAAATTAATTGTATGACATATTTCATCTCAATTTTTTGGACAAATATAGTTTCTTGGATTTTATGCTGAAGCAATGTACTAAGTACTGATGTAAACACATTATTATATTAAAACATTGTATATATTTTATTGTTATTATTATTAAAATGAGATGCATTTGTGTCATGTTGAAAGTGATAGCAAGTAATATTTACGGGAAGTTCAGATAGGTTACAAACACATCACAAGGCAAAAATGTATGTAATGTCTTCTGAATATATTTTTAGAGTGAAGGAAATTAATCATTTCCAGCATTTTGTCATGAGTGTAATAATTTTCGCTGCACTCTAATACGCCCCTTGGATGCGTCTTCGTACTCATAGAATCACTGTTAAATTCTTTGATGTTGATCTCAATACTGACTGTCATTTGAGGAACTGTATCATAATTTTAGAGCGTACCCGGATCTCAATGAATAAAACTAAAAACTTTTGAAACATTGTATCTATAAACCAGCAAACACACCAATACCTACTGCTTTGTAAGTATGTCACATCAACCAGGGACAAGTTCTCTTATAACCAGACGAATATTCATGAGGAAGAATAGTAACTAGTAAGACAGAGAAAAAACAGCTAATATGAAGATATGGAAGAAGTAGTGTTTGGGTTCAAGGTGGATAAAGTAATCAAAATCAACAGTCTCCTGCAAGTGATAAGAAACAATACTAGTGCATTGGGGGCTTAATTAAATATTTTTTATGAAAATATTTTTACTGTCTGTCCGGTTACGCTGTCTCGTAAACGGCTGGCCCTGACTAGTTTTAGTACGCAATCTGACTGCATAGAATAACAACAAAGAATGAAATGAAAATTTTCTGTTAACACAATTAATTAATTAAGTCCCCAGCAACTATAAAACCTACGAAACCAAAGCACAAGTGTAATTGTTCTGTGTGTGGGAGTGTGACTCAACGTACATCTGGCACGGTTCTTCTTCACCAAGACAAGAAATTTCAAGTACCATTTATATTGAAGTAATTAAAAAAATTAGAAATACTATAATTGCGCAAGAAAATCAGAATTACACTCTAATACAAGAACACAAGCCAGATGCTTTGTTGACTGAACCTGTAATGATGCATTATTTGAGACACAGAAATAATAAAAAGAAAAAACAGGGAATTTGTTACCTTTATATATATTGACGAAAAGCACTCCGATCATTACAATATCTCCATTATAATAACATCTGCTATCTCTCCCATCAAATAACTGCATGAAACATGGAACAAACACTCCCTACTACCACATCTCCACTCCGACTTCACGACAAGCAGTGTCCACCACAAATTCTCGGCAAGAACTGCCTACCACCGCTTCTCGACAAGAACAGCCTGCCGCTACTTCTCAATTATCACTGCCAGTGGAGGCGGCGGAACAAAACTCTCTGGCGCGATCTCTGGCGCTGTGGCTCAGTGTAGCCACCTTTCATATGCCCCTCCTCCACGGGCTAGAATTTGATGGTATTTTTGCCAGCATTGGTGGTGAAAATACCACCAAATTCGTCAAAAAAAAATACAGACAAAAATAAAAGATAATATTAATACGTAAATATCATATAACTAGATAAAATTTTGGCTTTGCACTGACCTTTCAATAGCCTAATATATAAAATACAGTAAGGAATACAAATTCTTTCATACATATGACTTTACAGAATAGTTTACACAAATATCATGTGGTTAAACAATTCAATCGATAGCGTCAGCAATGACGAATATGTGCAGGTAAGAGTCTCATAACTTTTCACAAACAGTAATACACAAAAAATCAGTTTATACAAATATTCACATAAAATGCTTTCACAACAAGTAGTTGACAGTTCCAGCAGTAGCACCCAGCAATGTTGAATAGGTGCTACAGCAACAAGTGACATCATCTCAGTAGAAGCAGTCCATCAGTGGCACCCAGCATTGTGGAACAGGTGCAGACACCATCAGGTGACATCATTTCAGTAGAAGCAGTCCATCAGTGGCACCCAGCAATGTTGAGTAGGTGCAGACACCATCAGGTGACATCATTTCAGTAGAAGCAGTCCATCAGTGGCACCCAGCATTGTGGAACAGGTGCAGACACCATCAGGTGACATCATTTCAGCAGAAGCAGTTCATCAGTGGCACCCAGCATTGTGGAACAGGTGCAGACACCAACAGGTGACACCATCTCAGTAGAATCAGTTCCATCAGTGGCACCCAGCATTGTGGAACAGGTGCAGACACCATCAGGTGACATCATTTCAGCAGAAGCAGTTCATCAGTGGCACCCAGCATTGTGGAACAGGTGCAGACTCCAACAGGTGACATCATTTCAGTAGAAGCAGTCCATCAGTGGCACCCAGTAGTGCTGAGCAGGCGCAGAAAGCAGTCCATAATATTCACTATCACTGATCACACTGTTCATCAGAGTTTATAAGCAGAAATTAAACCTGTCCTATTGGCACCAATCATGTAGAAAAAGTACAAGTAACAGTCCCTAATATTCACTATCACTAATCATACAGTTCATCAGCAGAAATTAATCATTTCCTAGTGGCACCAATCATGTAGAAAAAGTACAAGTAACAGTCCATAATATTTACTATCACTGATCAGACAGTTCAAGCATGAACAATAGTTTGAACACACATACAAATGCTTTTACACTAAACATACAAATCATAACAAATGCACAAATGATGTCAGATACTTGTCATATTACTATTACAAATACTCAAATATCAGTAAACCTATAATATTTATGAGTGTCAGTGCAAGCCACTACAAACAAATAAAATAATATTTAGGAGATAGGTGGGTAGGATTAGGAAAGGAAAACACACAAAACACACTCACTCATCTTTCATCCACATTAAGTACTACTGTGTAATTGAATAGTGTTAACTGTGTAAATGGAATTCTGTCCAAAATTTTATGTTCATCATGTGTATCAAGTAGTAGTGGCAGCAATGTGTAACAGTCAATAATAGTTAAGTCAACGTCATAGTCATCATGTCAAGACCAATGTTTGCCAGGCCAGATCAAAATGTACGGTTGCTGAACAACTGTCAGTGAGCCAAGATATGCAATTACTTCCTCTCTCCAAAAAAAAAAAAAAAAAATATGTACTGCTTAGTGATTTAACAAAGTGTGTGTAGACAATCTTCCTTCCACTTTAGTGTTCTAGTCTGCTATCTTCATCTTCCTTGTTCCATATAGACCAACAAAAAAAAAATATGCACCTCACTTACTTTACCTCTTATCCACCAAAACTCCAATAATCATTAGCTTCACATAATCTCAATACTTCAATAATACCTCTTACGTCGATACATATAAACCTTATCATTAATATCATTTACCTTACCTCTTGTCCACAAAAACTCCAATAATCATCAACTTCATATAATCTCAATACCTCAATAATACCTCTTCAATAAGTCGATACATATAAACCTTATTGCCAATATCATTTCACTTCCATAACAACTCTTTCCTCTAGTCAGTCTCCTCGAACAAGTACAGATAAAATCCTAATGCAAACCTCATCATCCCATACAATCCGAGGACACAATGTCAACACACAACCTCTGTGTAATCCATCTGACCAAAATCTTCTACTCATTATGAATTATAAACAAAAGAAATGCATACATGACCTCTAACAGACTTAGTTCAAATAACTCTCAGTAATTAAGTACGATTATGGAGTGTGAATGATCATAATATTTCACAGTGTGTACACCACTTCAAGAATTATGGCAAACAGAAGCAAACATGTGGAGTATTTCTTGTGTCAAGTGTCACTTCCTATTTCAATTGCTCACGAAAAATGCAGTGTAATGACTGTCAATGGTCTAAACCTAGTGTTGGTATGTCATGTCGTTAGCTTCCTTCCTATTAGCATACATTTATACAGCTTCCATAAAACCTCAGCTCATGTGACTTCTATGAAGTTTCTTGTACTAATGTCGTTCGTCGAATTATAGCAGTTCATTTTCCTATCTTAAAAATATAAGGCACTGAGCGTAAGCAAAACATGCAATAGCGAGTAAATATACCAGTAGTGAACAGAATGTCAACAAGTGGATGCAGCATAATTCCTACAACGAGGCTCTGCCAAGCGAACAATCTATAATTAATACAATAGTGTGACCTAAACTCTATGTTCATACACAGTACAACAGCATTTCTATATACCAAATTAAAGTGTAGTTGTGACGACAAACAGAAATGTATAAATATGCAATCCATACGCATAGCAGTAAACATATATCTTACGTACTAAACAGGTCATTAGCATTATATCAGCATAAGCAAATAAATGTTCATATGTAATCTTAATAAGTAAACATGAAGGCGCAAGCAGATAAATCACAAAGTATAACTTACATACATAACCATATCAGCACAACTAATCAAGTGACAATTATAATTTAAATAAATAAGCACAGCTGGCACATAATAGAAAAAATGACATCAGTGACAAAGCAGTGCAGCCAAGCGATGCATAATATACACAAGTTACAACCCAGTTCATTAATAATCATTGTCAAAATCAGTTAACGTACGCAAGCACGTCGCTTCACAAGTAAATTCATAGAACATGAAATTAGCACAAAGTATGAATCACGTAATCGCGAGCAGCAAATTACGTCTAAAGTACGTACCTAAGTGGAAATATGTTACCTGAAAAATGAACTCAATTAATCGTGACCTTTTTAGTTTATTAGATTCTTCTTCGAAATTACATTCTTCCTGAAAATTCTCTCGATAGCAAGTCCTCTTAACGTCGGACACACACAGAATTTACCTGAAGGTCTTAAATATTTTATAGAACCGTATCCTGAAAAATACTGAATGTTAATAACATAATTCATCAAGTCACTATAGCTTTATACTGAATTTAATCGGAGAAAGTAAACTGTGTATTTGTTTACGGCTGTCAGTGCATTCGCACTGAGCGCTCGATCAGCTGTAGGCGCGTGACGTAGAAAGCAATTGTTTGCGGTCAACGACTGCCCTGTGCGGCGCGCAGACTTGACTGTTGCTTTGAGTATATGCCGCCGCCAAAACACAGCGCGGTATCCTTGTATTCTCTGCATGTTTACGTATAACTGTTAGTTTCTTTAAAGTATGTCATTCCACAAACATTTTAACGTTAGATATATGATGTATTGCCTTAGAGCGTCGTGATTTCAGAGTTTCTACTTCGACAGTGTTATCATGAATAATTTTGCGAATTCTATATGGGCCGTTATAAAGCAGAAAAAATTTGCGACACAAGCCTTTTCCTTTGTGAGACAAACGATGGGACTTAATTAACACCTTCTGACCAACTGAAAAAGTTTTTAAACGACCAGGACGTTTAGCTGATTTCTCTCTTCTAGCAGCCGCAGATGCAATATTTTGCAGAGCCATGTTGACAACTTCAGAATGCCGCAGTTTCCGTGTAGGCGGAAAAGGAACGATTTCAGAAATGCGATTTGTCGGTGCTTGTTTTTTAATATCAATATAGGCGGTAAAGAAGTTGAATCATTAGGGAGTTCATTCAGAATGTTTTGAAAAATATGAAGATACTGATCCCACGTTCTGTGATTCTGATGACAATGAAGACGACACAATTTATTGATTTCCTTCATCCATCTCTCTGAAGCGTTAGATTGAGGGTGAAAAAGTGAAATAGAAATTGGTTTAATTTTTCGACGCCGTAGAGTACGAAGCCAAATTTTAGAACGAAACTGTGATCCATTATCTGATATAACCTTATCAACATGACCAACTTCTTTAAGAAAATGTTTGATGAAAGCATTAGATACTGAACGAGCTGTTGCTTTGCGTAACGGTGTAAAACACACATATTTTGATGTCAACTCCACTGCTACGAAAATGTACGCAAAACCATTAGTAGATCGAACCACTGGACCGAACAAATCAACTGCAGCCATGTTCTTTAATTTCGCCGGAATGATAGGAAACAACGGTGCTCTGTGAGAAATTGTTGGCGGCTTAGCCTTTTGACATAATTTGCATAAACGAGGTGTGGCCAAATTGTCCAATCTAACAATGCGTCTAAGAAAATTACAGACACCAAGGAAACTACGAACATCACGTTTTGTGGTAGGAACAGCATAATTACGAATAGCGTCTAGTTTCTCTGGATCAGGAAGGATACCTTCTGTAGAAATAATGTGACCGAGAAATTTCACCTGAGAACGACCAAATTCAGATTTTTCTAAGTTCACTGTAATGCCAACTCTTGCAAAGATACGTAACAATTAATCCAAAATTTTGTTGTGCTCACTCCAAGAACGTTTAGCAATAAGAATATCGTCAACCTATGAAGTAATATTGTCACGAAGATAAACAGGTAAAATTTCGTTTAAACTACAAATGAATGCTGCAGAAAATATAGTAAGTCCAAACAGTAATTTCTGAAGTCACTTTTGGGTAAAATAGTCATATCCGGTTATTTTTTACACGCTCTCTAGATAGATTGATAGTTGAAGAGTTGTTTCGATGGATGCAAAGAATAGTAAAAGAGTAGGCAGCAGCGCAGAAAACTAAAAGAGAAATAGCACCACTACAGCTCGGGGCCCTATGCTCGCTACAGCACATATTCACTTAAGAGTAGTGAATCCCCTGAGGACTGTAATAGCTGCACATAATTTCCAGTTTGTGACTTAGTGGCAAATTTGGCGGAAGTGCGTACATAAATTGATCTAACCATGAACATGGATGTATGTCATTCTTAGAATTGCGGAAGATCTTAAATTTCCGAACAGTCAAAAAATGTTTATAGTCAAAGTTTTCTCCTCGTGGCGACAAAGACCGACCGTGTCTGTCCCAGTGTAATCTCCCCACGGAAAATTACCTCTACCACGCAATAATTAATAATGGTCAATCAAATCATCCACATTTATTTACGTATGAAAAGTATCTGAGCAGATTTTCTAGTAATATATGCGCCGACAGCTCGTCGACGCCAAGGTATTTTTCGAGTACGTTTATTCTTTGGAACAACAGAGGTACACAGGTGTACGCTCCATGGTCATTATAGTTATAGAAGGAGAGATAGAAAAGAGAGGGAAAGGAACAGCTTCGGAAAGTATCGGTTGGAAGATTTTCGTATTGCAAAAGGAGATTTATTTACTCTTCTTCGCGATAAAGCGAGGCAGGAAAGTTTGTGCCGCTAGCGGGGTAGACAAAGAGAAAGAAGGACTTGTAAAAGTAAATTTCATGAGACTAAAAATCCACGGAAACGGAACATGTACGGAAATGGATTCAATATACAATTTTCCTCAGAAATAAGGTTTGTGACCATTTCATTTTAGAGTGAATGACGAATGCGTTCTCTGTCTGAATTGTTGATGATTGTCTGGGGCCTGTAATTAATTGGGAAGTTTCAGCTGTGACGAAGAGAGCCTGCAATCTCTTGAGTTTTATTGAAATCGTCCAAAAAGGCTTCGTCCACATCTGAAATTTTAGATCTGTCGTAAACTGAACGAAGTGTTCAAAACGATCGATTTTTTCCCAACTGAATGCAGCGCTTAATAATAATAACGTATGTGAAGATCTTTTCTAGCAAGCCAGCCGCTGAATATTAAGAAGAAGGGCTCCACCAGAGATTTTAATAGGCTGATTTCATGTAACTTAAGACTTTCAGCAAAATCAATTTAAGTAGTAAGGGCATTCATTAGAATGGCCAATCCGTGACAGGACACGTTTTTGGACGTTGTTAAAATAATTTTGTTCTTTGTTTCATGTGAACTACGACGAGACAACTTAACGTGGAAAAGAGAAGAAATACTCGCAGGCGCATTATTTCATCGACAAATAAAAGCAGCACGCTGGACGCAGAAATCCCACGGTACGGGACTGTAAGTCCCACCGCCACACCTTCACCTGCACATGTTAGGCAATAAATTCTGCCTGACTCATGTAGTACTATCACCGTCAGAGGGTGGTACGGGACCACGAGTCCCACCGCCACACCTCCAAAGTGAATTGCAGTGACGCAGTCACTGCACAGTGGAAATTTACTGGCTCACCAACACAGTTAGACCGCAATAGACCGGTGATGCTGTATTGTAACCTATCACCCCGGACTACAAGTCCATTAAAAAAAAAAAAAAAAAAAAAAAAAAAAAAGCAGAAATAGGGTCAGATCTATAATGTTTTTGTAAATTTAATAGTATTGAGGAAGTAGTCGTAGATTTGAACATTTTCTAATTGTGTTCATAACAGAAAGATTTGAACATTTTCTAATTGTGTTCATAACAGAAGTAGTTTGATTCACTTGCCCTAGTTGCATTTACCTGTATAAGTACCATAACAAAGTAGCCACAGAAGTATTCGTGTGAAGGGAGATATATATATATCTTGACGGTAGAACATTTATATGGTTTTAACGAGGGCAATGTTTAAGATGAGTCAAGCAGAGCAGAGCAATACGCAACAGCCTTCAGCTGTGAGCACTGATGATAATGATGTAGTAAGGAGTGTTGTAGAACCGATCGCTACAGATAGCGCAATAGAACGCCCGGTAGACACGGCGGGAGATGTATCAGCCAGTACGCAACATGGATTAGACCCATTGGTCATTATCATGAGGCAGATGCAGATGTTAACGGAGAACGTGAAAAATATGAAAACTGACATTAACGCGAAATTAGCCTCAGTTACTGAAGGGCAGGAAAATATGAAAACTGACATTAACGCGAAATTAGCCTCAGTTACTGAAGGGCAAAACCATTTGAATACAAAATTAGCCTCAGTTACTGAAGGGCAAGAAAATTTGAAAACCGACATTAACGCGAAGTTCGCCGCAGTGAATGAAGGGCAAAATGATCTGAATGCGAAGTTAGCCTCAGTTACTGAGGGGCAAAATGATTTGAATACGAAGTTAGCATCAGTTACGGAAGGGCAGGAAAAGCTGAAAGCTGAGATTAAGCAGCAATTACACGACAGTTTTTCCGAATTAGAACAACGGATAGAGGCGAAGACAAAGGAACTTAAAGATCAGGCCGAAGAGACGGAACGAAAATTAACTGCACAAATCGAATTGGTTAAAGCTCAATGTGAGGAATCTACTCACCGCGTACGTGTAAATGAAGGAGTACGTGGCTATTAAGATAGATACCGTACGCGAACAGGTGGAAATGGTTCCGCAATTAGTACAAAAGCAAGATGCCATGTCGTGTGCAATTGCGCAACTTCCTGAATTGGCACGTACGCAGACGAACATAAAGGAAAGTGTGGAACATCTGACAGAACGTCAAGACGTTATAGACCACCAGATTAATGTATTAACGGGTAAATTATCCGAAATCACATTAGAAAACAAAAGGCTAATGTGTGAAAACGTTGAGCATAATGTTAAAGAAGCATTCCAGAGTCTGTGCGGCAAACAGGAAGAGAATTTGTTTGCGAAAGGACTAGAGGAAGTGCGACAGCAGTTAGGTGCTGATCTCGAGCATTGGAAACAAACGATAGCAGAGTCGATACGCGTTTCACAACAAGGCTCAGAACAAATGAATACCGGCCAGCAGCAGAAGTTGCCAGCGACTATAGAGCCAGTTACTGCACATTCGCACACAATACCGACTTGTGTGAGTAACTCAAATATTAAATTGCCACGAGCTAGTTGTTCGCGTGAAGTTTTATCTGACGGAGATTACGAAAGCCTTTGCCATGCCGAAGAAAAAATGATAAAGCATCGACAATTTCAGATTTTTAATACTGACAAAAGGGGGGTCCATCCGATTGTTTTTATTCGAAGTTTTAGAGGAGTTCTACCCAGAAATTGGTCGGAGTGGCAGAAGATCAGTTTCGTTACTGGGTATATACAAGGTTCGGGGGCGATATGGGCCTCGGATATGACCTCTGTTTGCTCGACCTATGACGATTTTGAGAAAGCGTTTTTAGCAAAGTTCTGGTCAGAAGGAGTACAGGAACGCCTAAGGCAGGAGGTGCTCTACCCAGAGCCTTTCTCCTTTTCGAAAGGAAGCCTTAGGAAGTATTTTGAAAAATATATAAATAAAACTAGATATTGGGACAGACCTATGCCTTTGCCAGACATAATAAACATACTTAAAGCAAGATTACCAACGAGCATCCGGAATCAATTAATTTACGGCAACGATAAAGACCTGGAGTCGTTCCTCACGACGTTAGATCATATAGATATTATAGAAGAGAACAACCAGAAAGCCCGTAACAACAGATTCCAATATCGGGAGATAGAACCTCCGCCAAATGGTAGGCAAGGGAACGCACAGAGATCGATAAATAGTGGAGAAACCCCTCAAAATCTCAATAATAATACCGGCAATAGTCTTGCGAGGGGCTATCCAAGGAACAACAGGAATGGGAAACGATATAATCCCGTATGGGGGAACGAAAGGAATTTCAGACCACAAGCTTGGAACAATAACAGTAATAGAAAGTGGAACCAACCGGGGGGAACAAACTCAAATAACCAACATCAGTGGGGACGGACATCCGCGAATCAACCGGTAATTACCGAAGTGACGGATGAGGTCAACCACCAGGTGAATCAAAATCCAACAAACTTGTAAGGACCCACTCGTGCCCCGGAGGAGCGGTCAACAATAGGTTGAGGGGCAACAGGATATGTATACCCATGCTAACGTATAATGATGGACGATTACTGGCAGATGAATTGACCGAGGACTTAGAACCCCAAGATGAGAATAGGGAACAGGTGGCAGTAGCCGAAGTGCAAGTCATTTTGGAAACTGTACCTATAGTGGCAGTTTTAGACACAGCTGCAACCACAAATGTCATTTCGGAGGCTCTATTCAACAAGATCAGAAATATAAGACGAGTACCAATTTTTCCAGTTCAAAATTGCAAAATAATAGGCGCCGTTGGGGCTCGATCGGCGAATGTAAAAGTGCAGTCACTACTTAGTGTAGAAGTAGGAAATGTAGCAATATTAAGCACATTCCTTGTGGTGAAAAATTTGGTGGTAGACTGCATTATCGGAGTCGACAGCCTGCGTCAGTACGGATGCAGAATAGATTTTAAAACAGGAAAAATTTGGTTAGATGTAAATAAACAAGAAATTGAATTGGACTTGTTGAAAAAAGAAAGCCTTACCAGAAAATATAATAGTGGGATCAGTGTGCAAGTAATCAGGACTGCACGAAATTCTAAACAGCACGTGAATAATGAGTTCAAAGTCAAAGGAGATTTCGGTCAATTAGTGGATGAGAAGTTAAATGAATCCGACTGCATCACGGAAGATCAGAAGAAGCAGCTCAAAGGGTTATTATCAGCGTATGAAAACGTGTTTGATGAAAGGCCAGGAGTGATTAAAGGATACATATGCCATCTCTACGTTAAGCCGCACGAAACGTATTGTAGAACTTTCTATCCTGTTCCCTGGAGGTTAAAGGCTCAAGTTCAAAAGGAAATAGATCGCATGTTGAAATGGGGTTTGATCGAACCCTCTACAAGCCCATACTGCTCCCCATTGTTGGTTGTGCCAAAAGCAAATGGAACTGTGAGACTGGTACTCGACGCCAGGGAAATAAATAAAATTATAATTCCAGTGAGGACACACCCTGAAAACATAGACGAACTGATACAACGGTTTCAGGATGTCCAATATTTGACGAGCATCGATTTGCGGAGTTCTTATTGGCAAGTCAAGCTGGATGAGGTATCGAGGAAATATACAGCTTTCATTTATGCAGGAAGAAGTTACCAATTTACTGTAGTTCCTTTCGGACTCAACATTAGTGCTGGAATTTTTATAGCAGCGCTAGATTACGCATTAGGCCCAGAACTAAGAAGCAGGATAACAGTATTTGTTGATGATATGCTTATTGCATCGAAGACCTGGGAAGAGCATATTACTTTACTGAGGCGGGTGTTGGACGTTTTCAAAACCATGGGAATAACTGCTAACCTACAGAAATCACATTTTGCACTAAATAGAATCAAGTTCCTGGGGCATATAATTGACGCAAAGGGAATTTTACCGACCAAGGAGAAGCTAATGGCGATTAGTAAGTTTCCAACACCAAGAAATAGGAGGCAATTAAAAGGGTTTTTGGGTCTTGCATCATTTTTTAGAAGATTTATCACGAATCAGGCCATGAATGCAGCAGCACTGAATAGTTTGCTGAAGAAGGATGTGCCCTGGCTCTGGACATTAGAGTGTCAAGAAGCATTCGAAGAGATAAAGAAGCAATTAGTAAATGCACCGCTTTTGTACCATCCGGACATGCAAGAGGAATTCTATTTGTCAACAGATTCGTCAAATGTGGGTCTTGGAGCGTGCCTTTTCCAAGTACGCAAGATAAATGGACAGCTTAACTTTTGTCCGATTGCGTTTGCTAGTCGTGTTTTGTCCAACTGTGAACGAACGTACACGACGACAGAATTGGAGGCTCTTGCGGTCGTCTGGGGATTTAAAAAATTTCACTATTACTTATATGGGTCGAAGACTATCGTATATTGCGATCACCAATCATTAACGTTTTTACAAACGTGTAAACTGTTACACCCCAGACTGGCTAGATGGACTCTCGCTCTGCAACAATACCAGTTTCAGATCGTACATGTCTCAGGGCAGCAAAACATTATTGCGGACGCTCTATCAAGGTCACCGCAGGGTTTAACCAAAGAGATTGAAGTAAATAATTCCTCAGAATTCCCGATATTGCTGCTGCAGGAAAATCCATATAAGACGTACTACATCAATTTGTGTGTGCATATGGCCCAGTTACAGAAAAAGGATGCTCAATGGGGAAGTGTCATTCAAAGGTTACAACAGCAACCTTCGGATCAGGTTGCAAATTATTACAAGCTAGTAAATGGCGTATTATTTTTCCGCTGTGGAAGGCCAAACAAAGTCCGTTGGTGTGTTTGTATACCTGAGGCACAAATAGAGAAACTTGTCTGGTTCACTCATTTGACCTGGGGACATTTCGGTGCGACAAAATGTGCAGACAAGATAAGTGGGTACGGTTATTTCCCCAACATAAAGCGCAGAGTGCACGAGGTCTTAAAGAGGTGCATAATCTGCCAAAAAACAAAGCCGGATTCAAAAGGGACTAAGCACCCATTATGCTCTATAGTAGTACAAGAACCAAAAGGATTAATTTCGTGCGATCTGTGTGGACCGTTACCTACTTCAAGAGGTGGTGTTAAATATGTGTTAGCGTTTCTAGATGTGTGCACGAAATACGTTAAGCTATACCCGATAAAGACGGCTACAGCCAAAGTAATTGTATTAAGATTAGTAAGAGATTATCTTCCACATGTGGGTATACCAAAGGCGATCATAACTGACAATGCTAAAATATTTACGGGACTCCGGTGGAAGCAGACTTTGTCTCAAGTCGGTGTGAAACACGTACTAACATCATTTTACCACCCACAAGGTAATTTGGTGGAGAGGATTTTTAGAGAATTCAATCGATTTATGAGGACGTATTGTCATAATAAGCAAACTGCGTGGGCAAATTATGTGGAAGAGTTTGAGCAAATATACAATAACATGCCCCACTCCTCAACTGGATATACACCTCGTGAATTGATGTTCGAAGAAAAGGAGGAAAACTTCTGGACTGACCATATCCCCAAAACTCAGGAAACCGAGATGCCTTGGGAAGAAAAAATAAGTCAAGCTATCATAAATATGACGAAAAAGGCTGATCAAAGAAAACAACGCTATGACAAATTGATCAAGAGGGTACAGACATACCATGTCGGCGAGAAGGTACTAGTTAAACGACATACCAAATCATCCGTAATAAAGAAAAGTATAAAGAAATGGGAATTACTATATACTGGACCATACATTATCCTACAAATTCCGAATCCTGGAGCTTATCTGTTAGCATACCCGGGATCGAACAAAATAAAAGGGTTATTTCCTCATAACGACTTAAAAAGATATAATGAAGATTAGAAGATAGGGAGGAATGGTGTTCCGAGTGACAGAGATGAACGCTCGTAAAAAAATATAACAATAAACTGTGTGTGTGTAATGTTAAAAGCCTTTAAATTGAAATAGTTAGTTAGTGACATAGAGTATAGAAATAATGACTAATTAGTACTATTGAGGGTTGTAAAAAAGGATAGTGGAGATAGGCTTCACCTGTGGTTTGGGTGAACATAGAACTTTAGCATTGCTAATGTTATCAAGATGTATAAAAGATCTGACTGACCTTCAAGAAGAATAAAATGTTTCCCTGCAAATGACGCTGAATAATCTAAAGAGGTTCGAGTGAAATTCGTATATAATCTCATGTGAACGCTTAAATGTGTAAATATGTGAATTGTGGTAGTGAATCGTGAGTGACGGTTAACGCCGCAACGATTATTTCCCGCGCAAAACAGTTGACGTCAGCGCGAGAATTAAAATCGATATAGACGATACAGATATTCTTTGTAAGAGACTCGCACCAAACGCGAGGATAAATTGATTCATGTTGAACTTTAAAAGGAATAGGTGGTATAATTAGAAGCTAAGAGTTTTAATTTTTTATTGAATGATTAAAGAAAGTAGTATTCATAGATTCATTAGTAATTTAATGGTTCGTGTTCATTTGGGAATTTTGTGTGAAAAATCCATTTCCATATATGAGCATGGATGAACGCCGTATGAATCAGAGAGTAAATGAAAGAAGTGAATCCGCATTCTTCAATGCTAATAACTTCTACATTTCAGCACTCAAGTGTAGAAATATATGTATTTAGAATAAAAAGTTTTTTTTGAGTATAGCTAAATTATATGACTTATCAAAGAAATATGGATGATGTCTTGAAATAAAATGAACTACACTTTCCATTATTCGATAATTTGAATCCAAAATCTATAGTCAGTTACATGAATCCTTTAAATTACGAAGAACAAATCAGTCACAGAAAATCTGTTAAAACTTTTGGACTTATAAGCACAAGTGGGGAGGCAAAGTCAAAAGGAGTATTCAAACGAGAGTAAATCGGATGATGCTTTTGGCAACATCGTTAATTAAGAGTTGAATTCCTTGAAGTACGTCGTAACAAAAAGGATCCATGAAGCCACAAGGATTTTGCTTTCAAAAAGGAGAATCTTGGACGGTGCTACCTAATCAGTTCTCTTACAGGAAGAGTTTCCCTTTTGGTCATTGCTAATCCTTTTGGAATGAATGTTGCATGTGAATTCGAGTATCCCTGTCCCTTCTACTCTTCCCATTGTGGGCCGCGTAGAAGATCAACGACAGAGGGGGCCGCATAGAAGACCGACTACAACTGTGGACGTCGGGGACATGCAAGACCCGGGGGAGTTTAGCACCGCAAGATATATTGTCCTAGAAGCAAGATTGTAAAACGCAAATTCACGTTATTTATTGTAAAACGTTTTTTTTTGCTAGAGGCACAAACTACTCTTCTCCAAATCGTGGTACTAATTAGGCCCTATCTTTCCTTTAGAGATAAATTTCAAAATTATTTTTGTTCTTCTATAGGCTTTCCTATCTTCTATGTACCGTAGGCTGGGGGTCTAAGCTTAAGAGGTTTTCCAAGGTTTCCCTGCTTAAGAAAGTTCCCGAATGGGTAGACCCTGACATACGTTCATGAAAGATCATCTTCCTTGGTTGTGCACAGCAAACATAACACCTAGATGCACGTAAAAGTAATACAGCCGCGGTACCGGTCTCTTCATTTCTTCTGTCTTCAAAATTTCTTTTCTTCGTCTAGTTCAAACACAATATTCTTTTTCAGTCGGAGGACTGACAATCATCACTTCCGGGTTATCCACGCTAATAGATAGCTCGCGAAGTGTGTTCGGTGAATAAAAATTGACCTCACAAACTTCGCTCGCTGCGAGGGGCATTGTAATCTCCCCACGGAAAATTACCTCTACCACGCAATAATTAATAATGGTCAATCAAATCATCCACATTTATTTACGTATGAAAAGTATCTGAGCAGATTTTCTAGTAATATATGCGCCGACAGCTCGTCGACGCCAAGGTATTTTTCGAGTACGTTTATTCTTTGGAACAACAGAGGTACACAGGTGTACGCTCCATGGTCATTATAGTTATAGAAGGAGAGATAGAAAAGAGAGGGAAAGGAACAGCTTCGGAAAGTATCGGTTGGAAGATTTTCGTATTGCAAAAGGAGATTTATTTACTCTTCTTCGCGATAAAGCGAGGCAGGAAAGTTTGTGCCGCTAGCGGGGTAGACAAAGAGAAAGAAGGACTTGTAAAAGTAAATTTCATGAGACTAAAAATCCACGGAAACGGAACATGTACGGAAATGGATTCAATATACAATTTTCCTCAGAAATAAGGTTTGTGACCATTTCATTTTAGAGTGAATGACGAATGCGTTCTCTGTCTGAATTGTTGATGATTGTCTGGGGCCTGTAATTAATTGGGAAGTTTCAGCTGTGACGAAGAGAGCCTGCAATCTCTGAGTTTTATTGAAATCGTCCAAAAAGGCTTCGTCCACATCTGAAATTTTAGATCTGTCGTAAACTGAACGAAGTGTTCAAAACGATCGATTTTTTCCCAACTGAATGCAGCGCTTAATAATAATAACGTATGTGAAGATCTTTTCTAGCAAGCCAGCCGCTGAATATTAAGAAGAAGGGCTCCACCAGAGATTTTAATAGGCTGATTTCATGTAACTTAAGACTTTCAGCAAAATCAATTTAAGTAGTAAGGGCATTCATTAGACCAGTCCGAATGTCGATTATTGTTAAATTCACGCGCCTGGCGCTCTCTTGTTGCATCCCGTACATGAAATAAATTACTTTCTTCAAAACCCGCTGCTATCGGTGATTCCAAATTTCTTCTACCGTCCTTTCCTACGATTTTGCTTTCAATTTGTTTGACTTGCTTTTCTAATGCCTCAAATTCCCTTTTCACGCGATCATTAAATTTTCCCTGATTTTCAACACGCTTATTTATATTCTGGTACTCTTCGGTTTCTGCAAATGGTAATGGAGCTGTATCATCAGAATCTCTGTCCCCATTTAAACTAAGATTTGTCAATTTGTCTGAAATTTCCTCAACTCTTTCCGATAAATCACCAATTTGTTCTTTCTGTTTATTTACGTCTTCCGTAAGTGTCGCGACTCGGGTTTCGGTATTGTCACATTTAGTAGTTAACTGTTCACACTGTTGCGTTAAGTTATTTATTCTGTCATTTGGTACTGATTCCTCAGTTCTTTCAATTATTTCTTCCTTATCGTGTGCACGATGTAAATTTAACTCTGAAAAATTTTGTACTATCACGCGATCTTTTTCTTCCTGTTCTCTGTCCTGTTCCTCTTGTCCGATTTCTGTTGAAATTTAACTATTACTGTGAGCCTTCAAAATCGGTTGTACTTCTTCTCTAATTTCTTTCTTTGATTCATCTTTCATGTTTTTGAACCATGTCCCTGTTCGTGAGCCTAACTGTGTTTCCATTGTTCCCATATCAGTTTCTAATTCAGATCGTAACTGTGATCCCACTGCTTTCATCTCGGTTTTAATTGTTCCTATTTCTGTTTCAATTGTTCCTATTTTTGAGCATAACCGTGTTGTCATTGCTTTCATCTCAGTTTTAAATTTAGAGTCCAACTGTGATCCCAGATTTAATATTGCACCCATTAACCGCTGCATATCTTCTGTCGTTAATCTCGTATTCTGAAAATTTTTTGATTGTGTAAAATTTTGAACTATTTCCGGACTATTTTCCCTGCTTATTAAATTGTTTTCCACTTCATTATTCATGATACTGTTTTCCTCTGTTGGCGAGTTCGCCATGTCAACAATTTCGTCATTCTCACTATCCATCATTTTCGCCTTTTTCATTGATCGCGTAATCATTTACAAAATATACAAAACTCGTCACTATATGAAAATTCCACACAATGACACTTTATCTCCAACAATATCATTCACACGAAATGCTTCCTTCAAACACGTTTAACGAACAAGAAGAATGACAATCACCAAATCTACACATGCAATATAGACTACAATTACTAAACTACAAATTACTACAACAATACTACTGCCTACTATTTTTACAATCAGAAGAATTCCAAGGGACGATCCGGAGCAGCGGTCGCCACGTGCATGGGGGCTTAATTAAATATTTTTTATGAAAATATTTTTACTGTCTGTCCGATTACGCTGTCTCGTAAACGGCTGGCCCTGACTAGTTTTAGTACGCAATCTGACTGCATAGAATAACAACAAAGAATGAAATGAAAATTTTCTGTTAACACAATTAATTAATTAAGTCCCCAGCAACTATAAAACCTACGAAACCAAAGCACAAGTGTAAATCTTCTGTGTGTGGGAGTGTGACTCAACGTACATCTGGCACGGTTCTTCTTCACCAAGACAAGAAATTTCAAGTACCATTTATATTGAAGTAATTAAAAAAATTTGAAATACTATAATTGCGCAAGAAAATCGGAATTACACTCTAATACAAGAACACAAGCCAGATGCTTTGTTGACTGAACCTGTAATGATGCATTATTTGAGACACAGAAATAATAAAAAGAAAAAACAGGGAATTTGTTACCTTTATATATATTGACGAAAAGCACTCCGATCATTACAATATCTCCATTATAATAACATCTGCTATCTCTCCCATCAAATAACTGCGTGAAACATGGAACAAACACTCCCTACTACCACATCTCCACTCCGACTTCACGACAAGCAGTGTCCACCACAACTTCTCGGCAAGAACTGCCTACCTCCGCTTCTCGACAAGAACAGCCTGCCGCTACTTCTCAATTATCACTGCCAGTGGAGGCGGCGGAACAAAACTCTCTGGCGCGATCTCTGGCGCTGTGGCTCAGTGTAGCCACCTTTCACTAGTCATATACGATGTTCTACCTAGATTTTCGTGGTTTTCATAGGGAACAATCTAATATGACACTGGTCATGCTGAAAATTGTATTGTAACAAGAGTGCGAAGTGAAACCATTAAAGATGAAATACTTGTCAAGAAACAGTAACTGTAACGATATTTACGTATATTGTTCGTTCTGAATTACTGAATATATACCAATGCATACAATTACCTAACTGGATTGGAGTGAATAGTAATCATGCGGTATTTAAAGCAGGGTGAACACTACACACTAGCTAGACACACGGTCACACCTCTTGACCTACCTGTGTTTACGTGTATGTACGTACTACCCTGCAACCGAATTGATTCCGATAGTCTTGACGTTGCACCTGATAACATCGTTGAAATATTATATTATTTTTTATTTATTGTGGTAGCAATTTAGAATATTACTCATCTAATGCAAATGTGCACATGGGCTCAAATGCGGACGTTAAGAGAAAACGTTGCTCAGGTCATAAAGTACGTAAATAATGACAGAAACAGCCAAAAACCACGAAAGTAAACGTTCTTACTCGCTTTATGTTTGGACTAACTACTTTATTTATGCCCACGTGCATATTTGTGTTTGATATTTATGCGTGTAGATGAGTAAATGCAAAATTGCGATCGTAATAAACAAAAAAATAAAATATTTTATAGCTGTAAGCGGGAACGACTATGTTTGATGTCTATATTCACTTGTTTAATAATATTTGATATTGTTTGATAACACAAAAAAGACTTTGGAATCCAGATGTATCTGGCATTTTCAGTTGCAATGAGAATAGCGGCGAACGGCGAAATAGTTTGGAGATTTACGACAAACTGCTCTAGGTACAAACTGTATCTAGTCATTGTCTATTACACGGTCCGTATTTCTTCTGACTGATGCTAAAACGATACCACTTCCTGTCAGGGCAGGCTATGGGTATACAGTTTGCGAATATCACTTCTTCGGGGAGGGAGGGCGAGAGGAGACGATGTGTGGACCATCTGTCCTCCGCTATCCTACGGACTTGGATAGTTTTCTATAGGGTAACTGTGTAACTACTGACATTTTCTACACTCTGGGGGATCTCCTCACTACGGATCTATTGGAATGAGAAGTACATCTGATCTAACGTAATGGTGAACACAGAATTATACTTAACAGTTGCCTATTCATTGTCTGTCCACAAAATTTCTTTTCACAAACAGTCACAAATCAGTTCTCTGTGTACCTTATCACTATGAACGGCCAATCCAAAAAATCATCCCATAACTTGAACTACTCCAGTTGCATCAAATTGTAACAGTATTAGCTGAGTGAGACCGAACAGCATTTGATGAGGATCAGTCAGCAACAAATTACTCGAAGCTGGCACGTAATCTGTGCACCCAGTATAGTATAAAATGCATTGCTGACATCAGGCTCTTATTCGACGAGTTTATCCAAGATCATTATCTGTTTTACATTAACCACAGCATTACCATCGGGGGACTGGGGAGGAGGTACTTTATGCTCACCTTTTGTAAATTAAAAATACTTATTGTTTTAATGAATTATTCGACCAAATTCTATAGATGTTAAAACATTTTCAGTTAAATTAATCGAAAAATGTAGGACTAATTGAATTGATCATAAAGTCTCCTTCCCACTTTTGCAGCAGACGCGACTTCAATAAATAATTAGATTAAAGGAAATTTTCAGGCCGACCCACATTCCCACCGAGCGGCGCCTATCCGCAGTGCCTGTCCATTTCCTCCATGTTCTCTACCCTGGTATTCCCGCAGGAGGTCGGACGAACTTATGCAACTGTGCTAAAGGAGGTGGATCCATTACCCATCTAGGCGAAACAGTTATACTGGTGCGTTGCGTGTGTTCTTTCGGACATGCTCAAAGGAACAGACACCACCTATTAATGTAACTGATCTTATAGTCCTCGTGGCTCTGAAAAGTAATTAATGTGAACCAATGACTTGTTGGGAGACAATCCTTTTCCTCGATATACATGAACACTTTATTTGTTATTTATAATAAACAGGACATACACAGTTCAGATGCAGGACTGTGATTTGTTGATTTCGTTTAGTGGCGGATAACAGCTCTTTAGGCGCCAAAGCAGCCCGGACCGTTGCCTGCAGCACGCGGGGGTCGCGGACGCCGGCCCATTGGAGCTCTTTCGCCGTGGCGCATCCCTCCATCTTTTTACAAAAGCCCGTTGTGACTGTTTGCCACTTTTTCTTCTGGTCTCCGGCTGCATGCTGATTTCCAACGCTCTCCATCAGCTGATATTAAAGCGCCTGTCTGCTTTTCAGAATGAATTTTCACTGCAGTGGACCGCGCACTGGTGTGAAACTGTGCCGGACCGGGACTCGAACCTTTGCCTCTCGCTGGCAAGTGCTCTACCAACTGAGCTAGCCCAGTACGACTCACGACCCGTCCTCACAGCATTACTTCTGCCGATACCTCACTTATCTCGTTCTCAGGTAGCTCAGATGGTAGAGCACTTGCCAATGTAAGGCAGAGGTTCTATATTCGAGTCACGGCTCGGTACATTGTTTTAATCTGCCAAGAACTTTCAAGGCTGTCTCATTTTTGTGCTTCGTTCCAATACGACAGACAGCAAGGAAAGAATTGTCTTCCGCATCTATTACCCTACAATACGTGTTGTGCATGCTGATCTGTTCGTCCTTACAGTTTCTGTATAACTCCTTCTACTTCATGGACAAATTTATATTTAAAGGCTTACAGAACGTAATAAACACATATTTTTAAGTGTTGTTGCACGTGTAGAAAAAAAATTACGTGTTCATTAATGATAACACGAGTTATGTATACATGCCCTGTAAAAATGGTTCAAATGGCTCTGAGCACTATGGGACTTAACATCGGAGGTCATCGGTCCCCTAGAACTTAGAACTACTTAAACCTAACTAACCTATGGACATCACACACATCCATGCTCGAGGCAGGATTCGAACCTGCAACCGTAGCAGTCGCGCGGTTCCGGACTGAAGCGCCTAGAACCGCTGGGCCACCAAGGCCGGCAGATGCCCTGTAAACTGGCTCTTTGTACGTAATTTCGATAAAAGGATCGCTCAAATTGTCTGTTGAACATGCAACTAACTAATTCACCTCTGCAGCGACAGTTTAATTATTCCAGACTACAGCCAATGGGATAAAGCTGTGCTTCCACGGGATGTGTACGTCAATGTGAACGTGGACGAGCAAGTGTTCCGCAGTGTCGTAGATGTGGGCGCTCAGGGAACATCACAGTGCAGGTTCGCCAAAGAGATGCCCGGCGCCAGTTGGCAGCTACATTTTGGTACGCCGGACACACAGATTCCATTTCGTAAAATGGACACGAGTGAACCAAAATATGTCTACAGTGCCTTGTATAAGGCGGTACTTTCGTATAATTTTCTGCAATCATACAACTTTTTCAGAAGCTGTCGAACTTGGGCTTAGAAAACTCTGAAAAGCTTCGTGAAAACGTTGTGTTCGTTTAGCTATCAGAATTGCCTTTTATTTGCAAACTAGTTACCCAGTTCGAGTGAAGCTCGTCTTCAGGACTCAGTTGTTACAATGATCCTAAAATGTCACTAGTTACACGAGGGTTGGAACTTTAATAGTGGCAACTATTTATTTGAAGCTCGTACAAAATAGATACATGTTTCAAAGTTTTACTGACCTTCAAAATAGTCATCAGCATTGTATGTAACCCGTTGCCAGCGATGCGGAAGTTGTAGGATACTCTTAGCAGTGTCAGTTGTGTTGACAGTTCGAGCGGCACGGTCAATTGCCCGACGAATTTGTAGCAGTTCTGAAGCGAATGCCGTGAAGTGTTTCCTTCTGTGTAGAAATCGAGTTGAACTCACGAGAGATTAAGTCAGGGGAGTGCAGTAGTTGATATAGCACTTAGCAGCCCCATCTGGGCAGACAACTCAGTAACAGCTTGCACTATACGTGCTTGAGCATTGTCCTGCAAAACGATCGTCAGGCCCTGCAGAAAGTGTCGTCACTTCTGCAGAAATGCTGTTCATTTTTGGAACACAACCTACGACCAGCATAGAGACAGAAGTGGTGACACTTTCTGCAGGACCTTACCATCATTTTTCAGGACAATGCTCTAGCACGTTCAGTGCAAGCTGTTACTGATTTGTTTGACTGATGGGGCTGCTAAGTACTATACCACCTACTGCACTCCCTTGACTTAAGCCCTCATGAGTACAACTCGATTTCTAAACTGAAGGAAACACTTCACGGCATTCGCTTCAGAACTGCTACAAATTCGTCGGGCAATTGACCGCGCCGCTCGAACTCTCAACACAACTGGCACTGCTAAGAGTATCCTACGACTTCCACATCGCTGACAGCGGGTTATACACAATGCTGGTGACTACTTTGAAGGTCAGTAAAACTTTGAAACACGTGTCTGTTTTGTACGAGCTGTAAATAAATAGTTGCCACTATTAAAGTTCCAACCCTGTGTGTGTGTGTGTGTGTGTGTGTGTGTGTGTGTGTAGTGAGTGAAGTGTTATGAAACAATGTGTGTATAGTGTGTGAAGTGACTGATAGTGAGATATGAGTGAACAATATGGTATTACATTATTAAATAAGTTATTTGTAAAAACATTATTGTATACCAGGAGTAAATCTAATGATTGTCTCTAACTAGAAATAAATGTATGTGTATACGAATTAGCTTATTTTCAATTGATCTAAATTTGTAAATACTTGGGCATGTCCTATATGCTTGTAAAAAGAGATCTACGGATGAATAAAGTTACTATTAGTACTACTAAACCTCGTATTAAGTAGCCAACCAATGCAATTAAAGTAACTATAACTAGTGACTTGTAACGACTGTGGTTTGACTATGACCTTCGTCCGATACCATTAACTAATCTCATACGAAAGCTTATTGTAGTGGAGGAAACGCTTCCGATGAAATCTTCTATTACAAGTTGAGTCGTGGCAACGTGTAGTCGTAACGTTTCAACGAGTTTCAGTCTTCGCCTGAAGATGACGATTCGAAATTCCGTGCCACAGCAACATGAAATTCGATTTCCTCCTAGAGAACATGTCATAGCATACACTTTTCAACAAGGAAATCAAGTTCTGGGCATTTATCAAAAGCTAAAATTACCTACCCAAATTGAATCAAACGTAGATACACGTAACACGGATACAAAAAAGGAAGGAAGACGGGGTTTAACGTCTCGTTGACATCGAGGTCATCGGAGACGGAGCACAAGCTCCGATCAAGTCAAGGATGGGGAAGGGAATCGGCCGTGCCATTTCAAAGGAACTATCCCCGCATTTGCCTGGAGCGATTTAGGGAAATCACGGAAAACCTAAAACCGGATGGCCGGACGCGGGTTTGAACCGTCGTCCTCCCTACTTCGAGTCCAGTCTGTTAATCATTGGCCACCGTGCTAGGTCACATGGATACATTGCTGTACCAAGAAACACTATCGTTTCATGATTCTGTTCCTCCTTAGTGATGTATTTCTAGCTCGTTTGCCTCTGCACCTTGCGAGTTCAGCTCAAAATTTTCACTTCTACGTAATAAGTGAAGATATAACATGTTGTTGTTGTTGTTGTCTTCAGTCCTGAGACTGGTTTGATGCAGCTCTCCATGCTACTCTATCCTGTGCAAGCTTCTTCATCTCCCAGTACCTACTGCAACCTACATCCTTCTGAATCTGCTTAGTATATTCATCTCTTGGTCTCCCCCTGCGATTTTTACCCTCCACGCTGCCTTCCAATACTAAATTGGTGATCCCTTGATGCCTCAGAACATGTCCTACCAACCGATCCCTTCTTCTGGTCAAGTTGTGCCACAAACTTCTCTTCTCCCCAATCCTATTCAATACTTCCTCATTAGTTATGTGATCTACCCATCTAATCTTCAGCATTCTTCTGTAGCACCACATTTCAAAAGCTTCTATTCTCTTCTTGTCCCAACTATTTACCGTCCATGTTTCACTTCCATACATGGCTACACTCCATACAAATACTTTCAGAAATGACTTCCTGACACTTAAATCTATACTCGATGTTAACAAATTTCTCTTCTTCAGAAACGCTTTCCTTGCCATTGACAGTCTACATTTTATATCCTCTCTACTTCGACCATCATCAGTTATTTTGCTCCCCAAATAGCAAAACTCCTTTACTACTTTAAGTGTCTCATTTCCTAATCTAATACCCTCAACATCACCCGACTTAATTCGACTACATTCCATTATCCTCGTTTTGCTTTTGTCGATGTTCATTTTATATCCTCCCTTCATGACACCATACATTCCGTTCAACTGCTCTTCCAAGTCCTTTGCTGTCTCTGACAGAATTACAATGTCATCGGCGAACCTCAAAGTTTTTATTTCTTCTCCATGGATTTTAATACCTACTCCGAATTTTTCTTTTGTTTCCTTTACAGCTTGCTCAATATACAGATTGAATAACATTGGGGAGAGGCTACAACCCTGTCTTATTCCCTTCCCAACCACTGCTTCCCTTTCATGTCCCTCGACTCTTATAACTGCCATCTGGTTTCTGTACAAATTGTAAATAGCCTTTCGCTCCCTGTATTTTACCCCTGCCACCTTCAGAATTTGAAAGAGAGTATTCCAGTCAACATTGTCAAAAGCTTTCTCTAAGTCTACAAATGCTAGAAACGTAGGTTTGCCTTTCCTTAATCTTTCTTCTAAGATAAGTCGTACGGTCAGTATTGCCTCACGTGTTCCAGTATTTCTACGGAATCCAAACTGATCTTCCCCGAGGTCGGCTTCTACTAGTTTTTCCATTCGTCTGTAAAGAATTCGTGTTAGTATTTTGCAGCTGTGGCTTATTAAACTGATTGTTCGGTAATTTCCACATCTGTCAACACCTGCTTTCTTTGGGATTGGAATTATTACATTCTTCTTGAAGTCTGAGGGTATTTCGCCTGTTTCATACATCTTGCTCACCAGATGGTAGAGTTTTGTCAGGACTGGCTCTCCCAAGGCCGTCAGTAGTTCCAATGGAATGTTGTCTACTCCGGGGGCCTTGTTTCGACTCAGGTCTTTCAGTGCTCTGTCAAACTCATCACGCAGTATCGTATCTCCCATTTCATCTTCATCTACATCCTCTTCCATTTCCATAATATTGTCCTCAAGTACATCGCCCTTGTATAGACCCTCTATATACTCCTTCCACCTTTCTGCTTTCCCTTCTTTGCTTAGAACTGGGTTTCCATCTGAGCTCTTGATGTTCATACAAGTGGTTCTCTTATCTCCAAAGGTCTCTTTAATTTTCCTGTAGGCAGTATCTATCTTACCCCTAGTGAGATAAGCCTCTACATCCTTACATTTGTCCTCTAGCCATCCCTGCTTAGCCTTTCTGCACTTCCTGTCGATCTCATTTTTGAGACGTTTGTATTCCTTTTTGCCTGCTTCATTTACTGCATTTTTATATTTTCTCCTTTCATCAATTAAATTCAATATTTCTTCTGTTACCCAAGGATTTCTACTAGCCCTCGTCTTTTTACCTACTTGATCCTCTGCTGCCTTCACTATTTCATCCCTCAAAGCTACCCATTCTTCTTCTACTGTATTTCTTTCCCCCATTCCTGTCAATTCTTCCCTTATGCTCTCCCTGAAACTCTGTACAACCTCTGGTTCTTTCAGTTTATCCAGGTCCCATCTCCTTAAATTCCCCCCTTTTTGCAGTTTCTTCAGTTTTAATCTACAGGTCATAACCAGTAGATTGTGGTCAGAGTCCACATCTGCCCCTGGAAATGTCTTACAATTTAAAACCTGGTTCCTAAATCTCTGTCTTACCATTATATAATCTATCTGATACCTTTTAGTATCTCCAGGGTTCTTCCATGTATACAACCTTCTATCATGATTCTTAAACCAAGTGTTAGCTATGATTAAGTTGTGCTCTGTGCAAAATTCTACCAGGCGGCTTCCTCTCTCATTTCTTAGCCCCAATCCATATTCACCTACTACGTTTCCTTCTCTCCCTTTTCCTACACTCGAATTCCAGTCACCCATGACTATTAAATTTTCGTCTCCCTTCACTACCTGAATAATTTCTTTTATCTCATCATACATTTCATCGACTTCTTCATCATCTGCAGAGCTAGTTGGCATATAAACTTGTACTACTGTAGTAGATGTGGGCTTCGTATCTATCTTGGCCACAATAATGCGTTCACTATGCTGTTTGTAGTAGCTTACCTGCATTCCTATTTTCCTATTCATTATTAAACCTACTCCTGCATTACCCCTATTTGACTTTGTGTTTATAACCCTGTAGTCACCTGACCAGAAGTCTTGTTCCTCCTGCCACCGAACTTCACTAATTCCCACTATATCTAACTTTAACCTATCCATTTCCCTTTTTAAATTTTCTAACCTACCTGCCCGATTAAGGGATCTGACATTCCACGCTCCCATCCGTAGAACGCCAGTTTTCTTTCTCCTGATAACGACATCCTCTTGAGTAGTCCCCGCCCGGAGATCCGAATGGGGGACTATTTTACCTCCGGAATATTTTACCCAAGAAGACGCCATCATCATTTAATCATACAGTAAAGCTGCATGCCCTCGGGAAAAATTACGGCCGTAGTTTCCCCTTGCTTTCAGCCGTTCGCAGTACCAGCACAGCAAGGCCATTTTGGTTATTGTTACAAGGCCAGATCACTCAATCATCCAGACTGTTGCCCCTGCAACTACTGAAAAGGCTGCTGCCCCTCTTCAGGAACCACACGTTTGTCTGGCCTCTCAACAGATACCCCTCCGTTGTGGTTGTACCTACGGTACGGCTATCTGTATCGCTGAGGCACGCAAGCCTCCCCACCAACGGCAAGGTCCATGGTTCATGGGGGGGGGGGGGGATATATAACATATATCGAGTAAAACATCTGAATAAATTCATACTCCAATCCGTACCTTTGCAAACAGAGGTATGGTAGCAGTTTCAGCCACAGAAGTACAGTTACCAAAAAAAACTGTATCAAATCGTACAAAACACGACGCCTTATTTACACTCAGTGCTTAATAAAATATGTCGCACATTATTACAACAGCTAGTACTGGTCAAAATTATAAAAGTGTCGCACAAACATATGTCCAGTAACAACTACTTGTTGACCCAAAAGTTAAAGGTAGTCTGTGGCACAAGCCCGTGACCGGTCTTTTGGCAGGTATGATGCAGCGTTTCTTCCCTATTTGGCTGGAGAGATCGCCCGGACCATCTGTTACCTCTGGGAAAGATCTGCAGTATTTATTTGAGCGTCGTGGGCTTGCGACCTGTGATGTCAGCGTGATGTTTCCGCGTCACGCCCGTTCACATTCTATCGAGGCTTGGAATTGAGAACGCACATAGTAAATACGCAGTTTAAATGTTTCTTTCATTTTTCACTTTCAGCTTTTTATATGTTTTATTTCTCCCGTTTTTCGTTCTACAACTTTATTGCAGCAATCGATTTAATTTCCTGTCTTATTTTACGAATTTTAATTTCTCACTCGATTTTTTTGTAAGAAAACCAGAGATTTCAAACTTATTAAATCCCCCGGGTCGTTAAATATTCTTCCAATTTTTTTATCAGGGTCTATGAACCTTCTTTCACGAAGAGGCAGGCCATTGGAATCTGTTTCATTTCAAATATACTACTTACTGCTTCCTTCTTCATCTTACTTATCTGGAAGTATACGTTCTGATGTTTTTGATTTCTTGAGGAGTTTAGTTTCCTATAGCAACCTTCGACAGCATTCGTAGTCCTGTGTGCTAGTTATAAACATTCCATATATCAATTGTTATAGTAGGTTTTTCTACCCATTAATTGACCATCCAATCTGCGAATTTCATGAACTTTTCGCTACCGTGTATTTCCTTCATTATTGCCATTCTCGCTTCATCAACACTATGTCGTGGAACATGTGCCACCGCACCACACATGCGGCGGAACAATTGGACTTCTCCATCTCTTTAACCCTACGTTAACGCGAGTTCTTGTATTTCCTTCCTCAGGAAGTGGCAACTGGAAAGGGATGTTTCGGGGAACACTGTTTTCATACCTTTAATTGTATCTATCTCAAAGTCTAGGGCTGCATTTTTTCTGCGATCACCCAGACATGTTAGTTTTCAGTCCAGAAAGCAGTCTTTCAAATAGAAACTGACGGGAAAAAATAGGAACACCAAGATGGAGTTGTGTGACATAAACGAAAGTTGGTAGGCGTGTCCTGCATCTGAAAGATGATATCTATTTCGGTTTCGCACCAGTCGCATTAGAGTGGCGCTAGCACTGCCACTCTGAAGATGCAAAAATGGTTTTCGTAAAATGCACGCTGTAACAGTCGTGAGCGTTAGTTACCTTTGAAATTGGGCGTGGTGAGTTGATGTTAGTTAACAATGCCTTTAAGGCGATAAAGACGTCAATATCAACACCCCACTGAGTTTCAATAAGGTCTTGCTACAGAGCTACGATAAGCTGGATGATCCCGATGTGATATTGCAGAAAGACTTGGCAGGAATGTAGCCACTGTACATGACTGCTGTCATTGGTGGTCACGAGAAGGTACTGTTGTAACAAGACCAGGCTCTGGGCGGCTACATGGCACTAGCGACAGGGTGGCTCTGGCGCATCGTACAGCATCTGAAGCAGCAATCTGTAAAGTAGTTGGTGCCACAGTGACACTATGCACTCTTACAAATTGGTTACTTCAAAGACAGCTTCGAGCCAGACGCCCTGTAGTGTGCATTTCACTGAACCCAAACCACCGCCATTTGCGACTTCAGTGGTGTCAAGCGGGAGCTCGTCGTAGGGCAGGGTGGAGGTCTGTTGTGTTTTCTGATGAAGCCTGGTTCTGCCTCAGTGGCAGTAATGGTCGTGTCTTGGTTAAAAAGAGACCAACTGAGGGCCAGCAACCAACCTGTCTGCGTGCTAGACACACTGGCCCTACGCCTGGAGTTATAGTCTGGAGTGCGATTTCGTATGAGAGCACACTGACTGCAAATTTCCAATCTGGTCATTCGAACTGTTGGGCTGCCATTCATGAATAGCATTCCAGGGGGCATTTTCCAACAGGATAACGCTCGCCGTTGTAACCTAACATATTCTACAGGGCTTCGATTTGTTGCCTTGGTCTGCTCGGTCACCACATTTGTCTCTAATCGAGCACATATGGAACATGACCGGACGACAACTCCAGCGTTCCCCAAAATTAGCATTAGTCGTCTCTGTACTGATGGACCAGGAGCATCAACCATTCCACAATCTGAAATCTGGCACCTGTACCACACAATGCAAATATGTTAGTGTACTTGCATTCAACATTCAGGCGGTTACATTTGTTATTAACGTACCAGCATTTCACATTTGCAGTGGCTTATCTCGCGCTTACATTAACCGGTGATCTTTCAATGTTTAAATATGTTACCTAGACAAATGTATTCCAGAAATTCGGTTACTCTGTATTAATTATTATTTGCTGTTGTGATCTTTTTGCGTCATGGTATATAAGGCGCAATCAAAAAGTTTAGGTTCGAAAACCACACTATGCTTTTACCTACATGTTTACTTCCCCGCATCGGAGTAGCACTGGGCTGCATACACGCTGCAGCAACGCCCTCAAATAGGAAGTTTCTGAACGCCCCTTATATTTTTTTCTTTTGTGTGGTAGAAAAAAAAGAAAACTAACAGCAAATATACTATGTGACCAAAAGTATCCAGACACCCCCTAAAACCACACGTTTTTCATGTTAGGTGCATAGTGCTGCCACCTACTGCCAGTTACTCCATATCAGAGACCTCAGTAGTCACTAGACATCGTGAGAGAGCAGAATGGGGCGCTCCGCGGAACTCACGGACTTCGAACGTGGTCAGGTAATTGGATATCATTTGTGTCATACGTCTGTACGCGAGATTTCCACATTGCTAAACATCCCTCGGTCACTTGTTTCCAAAGTGACAGCGAAGTGGAAACGTGAAGAGACACGTACACCACAAAAGCGTATAAGCCGACGGTATATGCCAAACGACGCCTTACTTGGTGTAAGGAGCGTAAACATAGGACGACTGAACAGTGTAAAAACGTTGTATGGAGTGACGAATCACGGTACACAATGTGGCGATCCGATGGCAGGGCGTGGGTATGGCGAATGCCCGGTGAACGTCATCTGCCAGCGTCTGTAATGCCAACAGTAAAATTCGGAGGCGGTGGTGTTATGGTGTTGTCGTGTTGGAAGGGGCTTGCAGCCCTTGTTGTTTTGCGTGGCACTATCACAGCGAAGTCCTACATTGATGTTTTAAGCACCTTCTTGCTTCCTACTGTTGAAAAGCAATTCGGGGATGGTGATTGCATCTTTCAACACGATCGAGCACCTGTTCATAATGCACGGCTTGTGGCGGAGCGGTTACACGACAATAACATCCCTGTAATGGACTGGCCTGCGCAGAGTCCTAACCTGAATCCTATAGAACACTTCTGGGTTGTTTTGGAACGCCGACTTCGTGCCAGGCCTCACCGATAGTCATTGATACCTCTCCTCAGTGCAGCACTCCGTGAAGAATGGTTTGCCATACCCGAAGAAACCTTCCAGCACCTGATTGAAAGTATGCCTGTGAGAGTGGAAGCTGCCATCAAGGCTAAGGATGGGCCAACACCATATTGAATTCCAGCACTACCGATGGAGGGCGCCACGAACTTGTAAGTCAGGTGTCCGGATACTTTTGATCACATAGTGTACCTTCGTCTCTTCTTATGTGATTTCGATGTCAACGTGGGTGGTGTACAACTGTTTTAAATGTTCCGAACGACTGCCAGATGTCCCGCCCACAATAACAGTTCGATTTCCACACAGGATTTTCTTCATTTCTTGACAACACATCACCAGTATTGTTTCGTCAGGAACAGGCCCATCGTCAATTTTGAAAAAACTGTTACCTTCCGTTGATTTCAAAATGTCTTCGTTCAGCTGAATCTCCATTCTGGGTCGTCCCTCTAGCTTCGCTTCTTACTTTACGCAATGCAACCTTGGAGTTGTCTTAATTTTGCATTTTTGAGACGAAATTTAAACATTTATCTTTCAAATCTTGAAATTCCTCTTTAAAAATTTCGCAAACAGGCACTGTCTTTTCTTAGTGGATACTTTACCTTTAGTCATCCGTTAATTTCTTAATCTGCACATCTGCTTCTTCGGGCGCACAAGAATGTTGCTGTTAAGCCACGATTCTGTCATTTGCAATTTTTAAATGGGTTCAGCACTTGCTCCATTCGGAACTCACGGGCAAACAGTTTGTATATTCGTGACGTTTTCTGTGGAGCCAGTAGCTACGAGCTCGCTTCATAAGACACAGCTTCCCTTTCGTTGTTGTAATTATTTCCATAACTCTCAGTGTATAGAACCAGATACCCTTAGCCCTATGAGGTTATATGGAAACGAAGGCTGTTAACTATGGCGCTGTCTGACTGACTGTGACAACACATTCGCTGCTGATGAGCAACTAGCTGTGGCGGAGGCTCTGATCCGAAAACCCACAGCGCAAAACTGCTTGGTCGGAAGTACCACGGCATCTGCGACTTGTACAATAGGGTTGGAAACACCATGTAGCCCTTACTTGACAGCAAGTTGAGTGGACCGGGAGCCATCCTGGAGGGACTGAAATGAAATAAATTTCCTGCCCCCACCTATCTAGGATTGAACCTGGGACCTCCAGGTTTGCAGTCTAGTGCACCACCTGATGGACCACCATAGCGATACTTGTTGAAATATGGGTCATTTTAGTTGTGTCGAGAACAGCCACTACTGAGTGGGGTTAGAGTAGAAAACCCTTCTGTAGTCAGACATAGCACCTGGAACTGTCTCCTGCATCAGCCATTATGTACTTACCGCTATGAGATTGTGCTACCTTCAGAAATGAAATGTATGTGTGGCTAGAGCCTCCGGTCGGGTAGGCCAGTTGCCTGGTGCAAGTCTTTTCAGTAGACGTCACTTAAGTGACTTCTGTGTCGATGAGGATGAAATGCTGAATACATTACAACACCCAGTCCCCGAGGGTAGAAGATCTCCGACCCAGCCAGGACTCAAACCCAGGAACCTCGCATGGCATTCTGCCACACTAAACATTAAGCTATGGATGGCCTTCAGAAAACGATTAGTGATTTATTGGGTTGTGAACAACATTAAGATTGAAATCAGTCCTATTATTCCATGTGGAAAATAGCAGATATGATACTTCTATCATTAATAGCGTTAATCGTCAGACAGTTGTGAAGTATGGTAAAACCATAGGGGAGACCTCGGCTACTTGGCACAGATTTTGGTTTTTGATTTTTCTGTTTTTTGTGATAACCTTGGAGACTGTCTGACTACAAAATCCTGTACGACGAATTAATTAAACACATATTTAGGTAACCCAAAAAACATTTTTCCTAAAAGCTTGCAACAATGCTACCTAAAACCGTTTGTGGGGTTAGTTAGCCTGCACCTTGGGGTAGATTGGAATACCCGGATTTCGGTAGGGATAAATAGGCAGAACGCAGCAATTTTCGAGGAAAAGCATTTTATTTTATCAAAACATGGGTAACTTCCTTTTCAAAGTATAAATTCTTCAAAAACTATATTTTTCAAAAGAAATAATACACAAAAATAAATTCTGCTTAAATGTACAAACAGCAGCACGAACTGAAATGTGTGAACAAACAATAAACTCCTCAAGAAAAATAAGTTCTGCTTATTGTCATGGCTATGTGTAGTTATTCAAATAGAGTTAACTGAATTTTTTGTAACGTTCTTTATCAATGTGTTCTTCATAAAATTTATATGTTTGTTTGGCAATGAATATGAATTGTGTAATGTTTGTCTTATGCAAATTTACTGTGTGATGTTTCGTTGAGCAAATGGTGTGCTTAATCAGTTTTATTGTAATCCAAAAAATTAAACAACTCTATCTGGAAAACCAATACGCAATGCCCATAATGAAATCAATCCCTCTGAAATTTACCCAGTCTCTTGAGCACTGAGTTCTTTGGCCATGTACAATAATTGATAAAAATTCCCTATGCAAATAAACAATGAAATAAATTTTCCTTAGCTCAAGAATCACAACAGATGTAATATTGGTATTCTGCTCTCACCATAATAACCATAGAAAATATTCAGTCTTGGCACAACGACGTGCGATGCCAGCCGTAAAATACATTCATACAGATAATATCAGTAGACTAGCTGATAAATGAATAACCTTGCAAATGTTCAGTGAAAATATTGGATTTGGCTCAGCGCTGCCGGCCGGAGTGGCAGAGCGGTTCTAGGCGCTTCAGTCTGGAACTGCGCGACCGCTACGGTCGCAGGTTCGAATCCTGCCTCGGGCATGGATGTGTGTGATGTCCTTACGTTAGTTAGGTTTAAGTAGTTCTAAGTTCTAGGAGACTGATGACCTCAGTTGTTAAGTCCCATAGTACTCAGAGACTTTTTTTTTGGGCTCAGCGCTATGCAATACTAACCGCATTGAAACTGTTACAAGCATTAATACTTTCCTGAATCTGACACATTAACATTTTTCTGATCCTGACTGAAAAATGATTTCGTTTAGAAAATATTCATTGGATTTAAATAAACACGACATGGAAGAGGATGAGATACTGATAAGGTGATATGCTAAGACCAAATGCTTCAGTTTGAAAATTGTATTCTACATCTACATCTACATGGATACTCTGCAAATCACCATCACAAAATCTGATGTGAAACATTTTACATTAACTTCAAAATAGTTAACTCCTCAGCTGTTTTACAATTATCTCTTGCTGTCGTAATTACAAACACTTGGATTGTTACACGAGAAAAAGTCTAACATCGTTTGACAAAATAGAGTCCAAAATGTAACTTCTCTGTATCAGGATTACAAAACACACAAAATATTACAAATCGGGTATATCTAATCAACCTATACATTAAATCTGATTGAAAATACTTGGTTCCTACATTCAAGGGGCAGTACTGTAAAATTCATAGAAATCCACATTGCGTTGCTGCATACTTAAAACTAAATATACAAAATTTCATTACGTTACGAATTTGTTCCTTTTGCTTTCCCTTTGAGTTACAGTATCAATTCATTACTCTTCTCTAATTGCCATGGACAGTGGTCAATATTTGTTAACGATCAGTATCACTCAGTTCTTTAAAATCTTCTAGTCTTACAAATTAATAATACACACTTTACACTTTTATAAAAGTAACTACGATCTAACAATATAATTCATCACTTCATTTTATGAAAAGTGTGTTATGCTGTGTCCATAGACCAGCAACTAATTTCTCACAGCTAGCCACCAGCTTTAAGTCTTACATCCTACCTATAACTGCAACTGCGCTCTGCGTACTCCTACTTACAATCGATTCTGCCACTGAGGCTACATCTTTGGTTCGGTTGTGTCAAAGATACAATCTCGTCTACATATGACAACAGTTTCAGGTCATTTTTCGTGAATTATATTACAAAATCGGGCTCCACGTACAAGTGGACCTCTCACATTTTAAATCAACCAAGAATGTAAGAATTGCGCCGTCGTTTATTTGAACAGGTGGGTTCAATTTTCACAAATTTCCCCTTTTTGATCATGACGGACACGTGAACTTCTTTGTCATCGGTTCTGACAACTTTTTTAGGTTAGTAATGGGCATGATACTTCACCAAAACAAGTAATTTAAATGCATTCATGAATGAATGAAAGGTATATAAAAATGGATAAAACAATCTCATACATCAGAAGCAGATGATTAAGATACACATAGTCACCCACAATTAATCACGCTTTCGAAAACCGCCATCACCAGCACCTCAATTCTCTTTACAGATTCACCAAATCAAAATTAAAAAAAAAATGACGGCAGAACATATACTGATCAGTTAGAGAAACGATGAAACAGAGGCCCTCCCTACGTCTCATTTCCAGGCAGACTGAATCTAAGGCCGATGGTGTACCTTTACATTCATTCCCCACTAACAGAATAACAGCGCTCTAGGTCCATGCCGGCAGGAAACAGAAGTTGTGTGCCAACTAGCCCGCAATGCCAACTGATCCCGATCCCTCCAATCGTTGACGCCCCAACCCAACTGAAAAAAGTGTTCAGCAGGTAGCTCCGGCGACTTGCGGGCAGGGGATTATTCGTGTCCAAGGGATCGCAGTATCTCGCACTGTTCGCACGTAGGATGTGGAAGAGAGAGAGCTGCAGCGAGTGGAAAATAATCCTGAAATAAGTATGCAAAGAACTTAAACTGCTAAAGGCTTAAAGCACGGTCTTGTGTGATCAGTTCTCCACGAACAGCTACTTTATTAATATTCCTAAGAATTCTGGCTGTGTGGTCATTTTATGGCTTTAATGAAACGGAGCAAATAAATAAGAATACAGCCAGAAACTTCCTGGCAGATTAAAACTGTGTGCCGGACCGAGACTCGAACTCGGGACCTTTGCCTTTCGTGGGCAAGTGCCCTACCATGTGAGCTATCCAAGCACAACAGACGCCCCGTCCTCACAGTTTTAGTTCCGCCAGTACCTCATCTCCTGCGAACCTTGCAGAACTAGCACTCCTGGAAGAAAGGATATTGCGGAGACATGGCTTAGCCACAGCTTAGGGGATGTTTCCAGAAAGCGATTTTCACTCTGCAGCGGAGTGGGCGCTGATATGTAACTTCCCGACCCGCGAAAGCCAAAGGTGCGGAGTTCGAGTCTCGGTCCGGCACAGAGTTTTAATCTGCCAGGAAGTTTCATATCAGCGCACACTCCGCTGCAGAGTGAAAATCTCATTCTGGAAGAATACAGCCAGTTTAGACTCGGGCGCTGTGGTTGGCACGAGGGCGGATGCCAGAGCGGATAGAGGCCAGCCAGGCAGGCTGGAAGAAACAAAATAGCCCTTTCACAAATGGTGCGGGGAATACGACACGACAGATTCCGCTGACGGGCCGGCGCCACTATAAAAACTGGCTGCCCGAGGGGTCAGAGGCAACGGTCCATCCAGCCTCGTGCGCCTAGCAGTATTGGAGTGCTCTGAAAAACAAAGTCAACGAATCACCACACTGCATTTAAATCGTGTGTGTCGTGATCACTATAGACAGTAATTCATATATTCAAGAGATATGGGATGTAAGAGGTATATGGGCAGATACTTTTATATGTGCTAGCTTAACATGTACACACACAAGTCTGTTTTTGATTTCTCTCAGTGTCGAACAGTCTTCAAACAAACACATCACAAACCTTACAACTTCATGTTTTCTTCACGGCCGCAGCTGCACCACTAAACAGACTACGGCTGTCAGTATAGACTAAGCGTTTTGCATCCACGCGTTCACACTTCAAACACTTGACCTGCAGCCCGCCGGCCGGTGTGGCCGAGCGGTTCTAGGCGCTTCAGTCTGGAACCGCGCGACTGCTACAGTCGCAGGTTCGAATCCTGCCTCGGGCATGGATGTGTGTGATGTCCTTAGGTTAGTTAAGTTTAATTAGTTCTAAGTTCTAGGCGACTGATGACCTCAGAAGTTAAGTCGCATAGTGCTCAGGGCCGTTTGAACCATTTTTGAACCTGCAGCCCAGGTGAAAATACTCTGAGATGGCAGAAGTCATGGGTTAGTAATGTGCACGTATGTAGATGGCGGTCGTTTGGCGTACACGAGGTATGAAAAGGTAGCACATTGACAGACCTGTCACTTGTGCTCATGTGATTCATGTGAAAAGGTTATGACGTGATTACGGCCGCAAGTCGGGACTTAAGAGACTTTGAATGCTGGATGGTAATTGGAATAGACGCATAGGACACTCCATTTCGGAAATCGTAAGGCAATTCAGTATGGTGAGATCCACAGTGTCAAGAGTGAACCAAGAATACCAAATTTCAGAGATTACCTCTCACAATGAACAGCGCAGTTGTCGACAGCATAATCGTTAGGTCATTTCGTGCACAAAATACCGCACTGGCAACAGTTTCGCAATTATGTGTGGCTATAGATGTAGCATGACTCAATATTTCAGCAGGGAACCTCGAACGACTTGTTGAGCCCGTGCCACGCCGAGTTGCTTCTCTACGCAAAAGGATGTCTGACACGATATTAGAAGGTATCTCAAGACTTACGTCATATCGGTGCAAACGCTAATGCCACATATACTCAGAGGTACTAACCAACCTAAAAACAGGACCTGTAATATCTATGATAATTAGTCTGCAAATGACATAAATACTGATGTAATCTTGTTCAGTACGGCGCCCTCAGTCACCAACAGAAATATCTGCACTTATGCCCGTTACATTCTGTGTAGACAGTGTGTCTGCCTGGCCTGCCACCAGGTGACCAGGGATGCAAAAAATTGGCATACTGTCCTTGGAGATAAAATCTTCAAACAACAGATGAATTACTCGATTTGATTGGCCGGCCGGAGTGGCCAAGCGGTTCTAGGCGATACAGTCTGGAACCGCGCGACCGCTACGGTCCCAGGTTCGAATCCTGCCTCGGGCATGGATGTGTGTGATGTCCTTAGGTTAGTTAGGTTTAAGTAGTTCTAAGTTCTAGGGGACTGATGACCTCAGAAGTTAAGTCCCCATAGTGCTCAGAGCCATTTGAACTCGATTTGATTGAATTAATTTTATTAAATGAACAGTTATTAATTCAGATTAAAACTGTGTGCAGGACCGAGACTCGAACTCGGGACCTTTGCCTTTCGCGGGCAAGAGCTCTACCAACTGAGCTACCCAAACTTTAAGTTTGGAAGGTAGGAGGCGAGGTACTGGCGGAAGTAAAGCCTTGAGGACGGGGCGTGAGTCGTGCTTGGGTAGCTCAGATGGTAGAGCACTTGCCCGCGAAAGGCAAAGGTCCCGAGTTCGAGTCTCGGTCCGGCACACAGTTTTAATCTGCCAGGAAGTTTCATATCAGCGCACACTCCGCTGCAGAGCGAAAATCTCATTCTGGAGTTATTAATTCAGTTTAGGTGTACGTAATTATTCAAATGTGCCAAATGTGCCAGACGCCACCTGTTGACTGTAAGTATGTGGACTATATTAATAACATGGATTCTACAAAACTATTATTTTATTATGCAACGTAGTATGTAAATGTTTCTGATAGTTGGACGGGTTACTCCTGTAACTAACAAAGTTAGGTACCTTGTTGTTTGATTGTCGTATTGCATGATAACATATTGTATTTTCGTAGAGTTATTTTACCGTTGCATACAGGTTGGAGATGGTTCATGTTAAACCAAAACCAGTTATTTTTTAAAAATTAATGCAATCGAGACGGATTTTAAAGCAGCAGTTACCATATAATGTCTTTAAAACCTACACTAGCGTAGAGGGAGGCATTTTTCCCTGATTACATGATAAAAATTATACGTTGTCGTGTTGGAAGTCAGATCTGGAAGCTGGAGAGATCTGTAGAGATTGAATAAGAGTTCCTAACCGTTCTTTCCATCAATCTGTCGTCTTTAAAACTGTGTCCCCAGCGCAGAAGACAGCGCGTCGATCGTGGGATCTTATTCGGCGGAGGCTACTTTGCTGTCATCTCGAACGTGAACCTGTGATTGTGCTTTTTATGGGATGCCGCTTTCCCAGGTTAGTCTCTGTATCTACAGAGGGAAAGATCTGTAGCACTGACAACGATGGTAAGCGACATCTCTCAAAAATATATCCGGTTTTTTATATTTTAAATAATCACTTTTTACACTGTCTTTTACAACACTCGTTATAGTTTTCTTAATAGAACAATAACTTTTCTGGCAACTTCCCATATAGAGTATGACATGCAAAAATGAAATGAACGTGTGGCATCGATGGCCGGGAGGCCCCATCCGGGGAAGTTCGGCCGCCAAGTGCAAGTGTTATTTGAGTCGACGCCACATTGGGCGAATTTCGCGCCGGTGATAAGGATGAAATGATGGTGAGGACAACCCCCAGTCCCCGAGCGGAGGAAATCTGCAACCCGGCCGGGAATCGAACCCGGTCCCACTTGATTGGGAGGCGAGCACGTTGTTGTTGTGGTCTTCAGTCCAGAGACTGGTTTGATGCAGCTCTCTATGCTACTCTCTCCTGTGCAAGCTTCTTCAGCTCCCAGTACCTACTGCAACCTACATCCTTCTGAATCTGTTTAGTGTATTCATATCTTGGTCTCCCTCTACGGTTTTTACCATCCAAGCTGCCCTCCAACACTAAATTGGTGATCCCTTGATGCCTCAGAACATATCCTACCAACCGATCCCTTCTTCTAGTCAGGTTGTGTCACAAGCTCCTCTTCTCCCCAATTCTATTCAATATCTCCTCATTAGTTATGCCCTTTGATTGTGGCACCATACACAATCATTAACCTGGCTCCAGGGAGGTAGGGTGCCCTTCCCTATTCCTCCACTGGGGTAATTCCTGTCTTGCGCGTCCACGTCGCGGGGGTGGGCATCCTACACTTCAGTAGGCCGGAGTGCTAGGATGGCTGAGTTCAGGCAGGGACCCAATCCCGTGGGGTATAACACGGAACCCATGCCCAGGGTTACGGGTGAAGACCTTAATGGCAGCGACGGCGGAGAAGGAAGACTTCGGAACGGCGTAGCTGGCAGATGAGGCAACCCTCCTTTCTGGGGATTAAATGAGAAGGGAACCACTGCCTTGTGGTGGAGGAGAAACTCCAAAGGCTAAGGGAGACAACCCCAACAGAAAATCCTTCCTTGCGTTAGGCCTAGCAAGCCAGTAGGAAAGTGTTCATATATTGCTTTCAAAACACAGACGAGCCTCGGAACGAACCACTCAGGATTTGACCCCACTGCTTCTTCAAGTACTGGTGCAAATGACGGGAGACCTGATGTTACTCATCAGTACAAGAAGAAGAAACCAACTGGACTAAAAAATAACCTAAATATTGGCACCCTTAATATATTAACCCTCAATGGAAAAATGGAAGAAATGACAGATGTACTGACAGAGAGGAAGTTAGATATATTGGGATTAAGCGAAACAAAGTGGAAGGGAAAAGGTGAGAAGAATTTGAGAGGAGGAGGAAAACTGTACTGGTGTGGGAACAACAGGTCTGGAAGAAATGGTGTGGCAGTGATGGTGAATAAGAATGTACAAAGCTGTATTGAAAATGTGAGATATATATCAGACAGGATCATAATCTTAAACCTGAGATTCCAAAAAGAAACACTAAAAGTAATCCAGATTTATGCACCCCAAGTGGGATGTAGCGAAGAAGAGAAGATGGACTTTGAAAATGTGTTAGAAAACCATATAGAGAGTGCTAATATAGTGATGGGAGATTTAATGCACAGGTAGGCAAAGACAGAAAGGGATTTGAGCAAGTATTGGGATGTTTTGGATATGGAGGTAGAAATGAAGAAGGGGAAAGACTCCTGGATTTGTGCCAGAGAAATGGAATGAAAATAGCAAACAGCTGGTTTATGAAGAGAGAAAGTCATGTTATCACCAGATACAGTTGGGATGGAAGAACGAAGAGTGTAATTGATTATATTCTAGTAGATAGGGAATGGGGAGAGAAAGTAACAAATGTGAAGGTAATTCCAAGTGTGAGTGCTGATGGAGACCATAGATTACTGGTGGGACAATGGAAAATGAATCAGTGTGTGAAAAATAGAAGAAAGTGACGAGGATACGGGATTGGAAATTGAAGGAGAGTGAATGTGCTGAGAAGTACAGAGAATTAATAACACAAAAATTTCCAAAAGAAGTTTTCTGCGATGTAGAAAAAGAATGGAGCTTATTCAAAGACACTTTAGTCGAAGCAGCACAAAAAGTATGTGGCAGAACATCTGGAAAGGAAAAAATAAGACAGACAAGTTGGTGGGATGATACCACAATCCAAGCAGTTAGAAGAAAAAATGGAGCATGGAGAAAATGGTGGAAAACTAAAAATGACGAAGACCATAAAAGATATATAGAGGAAAAGAAGAAGTGCAAAGAAATAGTGGAAACAGCAAAGAAAAAGGCATGGGAAGAGTTTACAAAAAAACTTGAAGAAGATGTGAAGAGCAATAAGAAAATGCTCTATAAAATGATGAAAAATTAAAGGAAGGCTTCTGAAGTACCAGTAAAGATGGAAACAGAGGACGGTACCATTATTGAAGATCCAGGGAATATAAAAGATCTCTGGAAAGAACATTTTAAGAAGCTGTTAAACGCTGAGGACCAGGTACATGAGGAAACAACAAATAATGGAGAAATTGAGAGAAGTTGGGAAGCAGAATTAGGACAAATTACACAGGAAGAAATGGAAAAAGCTGTGAAGAAGATGAATGGGGGGAAAGCCCCAGGACCTGATGAAGTATCAGTGGACATGATAAGAGCAGCAGGTCCAGTGGGAATGCAGTGGCTGTATAGAGTACTATCAAGCGTGTGGAGAAATAGTAAAATACCTGGCGACTGGAGAACAGGAGACATTGTTCCCATCTTCAAGAAAGGCAATAAAAGACTTTGTAAAAACTACAGAGGAATAACCCTCATGAGTCATACAGCCAAGATTTTTGAAAGAATTTTACTAAATCGAATAAGTGAAAAGATAGAAAAGGAGCTGAGTGAAGAACAGCATGGGTTTAGGAAAGGAAGGAGCACAATCGACCTGATATTTTCTATCCGTCAACTGATGGAAAAAAGTTGGGAGTATAACAAAAGGGTGATAATGGTTTTTATAGACATAGAAAAGGCATATGACTCAGTTGACAGGGAAAGACTCTGGGAAGAACTGAAGAAGATAGATATAGAAGATGGATACATTAATGTTATAAAGACAATGTACAGAGGCCAGAATTGTAGAATTAGAACACCATTGGGGAACACTGAATACTTCGAAATAAGACAAGGACTTAAGCAAGGAAGTATTCTATCTCCTGCGCTTTTTAATGTTGTGATGGAGGGAATGAATAGGGCAGTTAAAGATATAGTGAAAGAAAAAGACAAAAAGATGATTTTTGCAGATGATATGGTAATATGGGGTGATAAAGAGGTAGATGTACAGTTACAGCTTGATGCGTGGAAGGAAATAATGAAAAGGTATGGATTAAGAATAAATAAAGATAAGAGTGAAGTAATGGTATTTGGAAGAGAGAAAGGTATCAATGGAAATATTACCTTGAATGGAGAACCCCTCAAAGTGGTAGAAAGTTTCACTTATTTAGGGAGTGAAATATCTAGGGATGGAAGAATAACTAACGAAATTAATAGGAGGTTACAGAAGGGAGGCAATTTCTACCAAACAATAAAACATCTGATTTGGAATAATGAAGTTTCAGAAAGAGCAAAACTCCTGATGTATAAGAATTATTACTTCCCTATTGTCACCTATGGTGGAGAAACATGGACAATGAAAGAAAGGGCTGGAGCAGACTGCAAGCAGGGGAAATGAAATTTCTCAGAGCAGTTAAGGGAAAAACAAGAATGGACAGAGTAAGGAATGTAGAGATTAGAAAGGACCTCAAACAAGAAAGTATGAGAGAAGAAATTGAAAGAAAGAGATTAAGATGGTATGGGCATGTTAAGAGGATGCATGGGCAGAGACTCCCCAAAATTATGGAAGAACTAAAGATGGATGGGAAACGACCCAGAGGGCGCCCAAGAACACGGTGGAAAATGGGAGTGAGAATATCTGTTGAAAGAAGAGGTGTGACCTGGCAGCAAGTGGAGGAAGAAAAGTGGTGGGAGGACCGAGCCAAATGGAGAGGACTCGTCAGCACCCAGACCCGGCAGTAGCTGGAGCGGGATTCGGATATAGATAGATAGATAGTTATGTGATCTATCCATCTAATCTTCAGCATTCGTCTGTAGCACCACATTTCGAAAGCTTCTATTCTCTTATTGTCTAAACTATTTATCGTCTACGTTTCACTTCCTTACATGGCTACACTCCATACAAATACTTTCAGAAACGACTTCCTGACACTTAAATCTATACTCGATGTTAACAAATTTCTCTTCTTCAGAAACTTTTTCCTTGCCATTGCCAGTCTACATTTTATATCCTCTCTACTTCGACTATAATCAGTTACTTTGCTCCCCAAATAGCAAAACTCCTTTACTTCTTTAAGTGTCTCATTTCCTAATCTAATTCCCTCAGCATCACCCGACTTAATTCGACTACATTCCATTATCCTTGTTTTGCTTTTATTGATGTCCATCTTATATCCTCCTTTCAAGACACTGTCCATTCCGTTCAACTGCTCTTCCAGGTCCTTTGCTGTCTCTGACAGAATTACAATGTCATCGGCGAACCTCAAAGGTTTTATTTGTTCTCCGTGGATTGTAATTCCTACTCCGAATTTTTCTTTTGTTTCCTTTACTGCTTGCTCAATATACAGATTGCGCGAGTATGTTAACACCCAGCTAAGCAAGCGGAAAGAGTACATGTCCCTCCGAAACAGAGATACACGTCCGGCTCTGGAGAACATCCGAAACAGAGTGACTAGCACAGCCGAAGCACTTCGTCTTCCAGGTGGGCCAAAGCGACCCGAAGGTCCCCGGAGCACTTCGGTTGTAATATCATTACTCCTACGTTTCTCAAAACTAGTGAAATTTATTGAACAAAGAGGGTACACTCACTTGGTAACCATGAGAGATTGCCATATTGAAAACTGGGTTAAATACAATGAAAAGTATATAAATAATTAATAAGAGAAGTTACATTAAGTGAACTGCAAACTAAAAAAGTCATTCACCAGAAGAGATTCAGTTTTTAGCATACCCACGTACTAGGAACATAATAAGTAAATAACGTTCACTTTAATATTATACACATGAAAACAATTTCCTTTATGAATGGTTTCATTGGCACCACCTCTAATAATAATAGTACAAATTAAAAGACGACGTAACCCTGTTTGTCGATGTTTGCGTTTTCTATCCAAATTTCATAAGCTGCGAATAATGTATGTACGGTCCAGTCAAATTAATGTGAGCACCATCTGCCTTCAACATCAACGTGCAATAACCGCTCACAGACTGTAGGTGCCAGCACTGGCATTAATGGGTGTACAAAGCATGTCGGGGGGACGAGAAAAACAGTCCAGCCGTTGTCCTCGGACGACGGGTGTTCTGCAGATTGGCACCCATCTCTAGTTTAGAAGTATTTTACGAAGTGTGGTAGCAGCGAAGTGCAGTGCTGCATTTGCTTCAAATATTATAAAAGGACGGAGCCACAATATACTAGCCGAAATCATCCACATTGTTCCTTGGAAGAGAAGGTGAACTTGATTCACGTACCTATACTTTTATTAACGTGCTATAAAAGCGGGATAATAACCAAGATCTTAATTCTGTGGCCGTTTCAGGGCGAAAAACTGATACCATCCAGAAGTACGATGCAGGAAAGTCAGCAACTTGTGACCTTTCGCTTTCGCTGTTGCCACGCCCGTCTCCTTCATCTTCGCAGTATTTGCCGGAGACAATGAGACCGATTCTGCTGCAGCTGCAACCCCGTATCGATCGTGATATCCTACTCCTTCACCTACATTACAAGTTTGCATCTATGTTCGATTGGGTTGTTTCGGGGAGGAGACCAGACAGCGGGATCATCGGTCTCATCGTATTAGTGAAGGACAGGGAAGGAAGTCGGCCGTGCCCTTTCAAAAGAACCATCCCGGCATTTGCCTGGAGTGATTTAGGGAAATCATAGAAAACCTAAATCAGGATGGCCGGACGCGGGATTGAACCGTCGTCCTCCCGAATAAGAGTCCAGTGCTCAGTTTGTATGTTTGAAATCTACTTTTATTACTGGAAGTTACAGCAATAAAAAAACGTAAATCGGTTATTTCAGAAACCGGTTATTTTGAGCGTTAAAACTCAGGTTAAACTGGAGACTAAAAGAACCGTTGTAACTGAAAACCGATTGTTTCGCCGATAACCGCCTTCCCTACGTAGAATGGGATTTTATTTGATACCAGACAACTACGGTCTTCATTTAAACCAACGAATTTTTTTTTTTTTTTAGTTTTGCATTGTGCTAGCTATATATCTTTTTGCCTGTTTCTTCCACCGGTTCGCTGTTAGTTCACAGCGCTGCTGCTCGCGCTCGCGCGGTGGGCCGGTTGGTTGGTTGGTTGGTTGATTTCGGCGGTTCAAAATGGTTCAAATGGTTCTGAGCACTATGGGACTTAACATCTGACATCAGTCTCCTACTTAAACCTAACTAACCTGACATCACACACATCCATGCCCGAGGCAGGATTCGAACCTGCGACCGTAGCAGAAGCACGTTTCCGGACTGAAGCGCCTAGAACAGCTTGGCCACAGCGGCCGGCTGATGTGGGGGACAGGGACTAAAGAGCGGGGTCCCATCGGATTAGGGAAAGACCAGGAAGGAAGCCGGCCGTGCCCCTTCAAAGGAACCATCCCAGTATTTGCCGAAGCGATTTAGCGAAATCACGGAAGATCAAAATCAGGACGGCAGCACGTGGGTTTGAACCGTCATCCTCCCGAATTCGAGTCCAGAGTGTTCTAACCACTGCGCCATCTCGCTCTGTCGGTGGGCCGGCGACGGTGTATGAAGGAGCCGCCGATGCCGTGGAAACTCACTTACGGCGAGATTGTGCATCAGCATATACACCTGAAGATGGTGGCCAGTTGGTCCGTTGAAATATTGTGTCAAGATGACTACATTATACGGCTGCAGCCCCTAGAAGACTGTGAAATTGTTATTTTATCCATGCTGAATCCTGCGAACTCCGCGGCCGTTAATGATAGTTTGTGAATGACGCAACCAGCCACAAATACTTTTTGAATGTTTTGTTTTTAATTTACTGCCATAACTGGTTTTCGGCTACCATGCCTATCTTCAAACGGCTAACATTTTTGGTTTCATAGATTTTTTGGTCAACAGCATGTCGTCTGCTCCGCAATATGTTCCAGTAGACAGCGGTTTGTTTTGTTGTCGTCCATATGGTTTTCCATTTCCGTATATACGTCCTCGAATTCCGCCACAACGCACTTATTGGAAAATTGCTTACTCATAAACTTTGCGCCGGTCGGAGTGGCCGTGCGGTTTTAGGCGCTTCAGTCTGGAACCGAGCGACCGCTACGGTCGCAGGTTCGAATCCTGCCTCGGGCATGGGTGTGTGTGATGTCCTTAGGTTAGATAGGTTTAATTAATTCTACGTTCTAGGTGACTGATGACCTCAGAAGTTAAGTCGCATAGTGCTCAGAGCCATTTGAACCATAATCTTTGCATTGTAAAGAAAAAAATTAAGTGTACAATACATGTGCGATGCTCAACATGCATTTTAACAATATTATTAAATGTGCCACAGTAACTTTTTTTACAACATGTGTGTTGTGGTGGAATTCGAGAACATATACATCAAGCTAGAAAACCATATGGACCACAACAAAACGATGCGCTATCTATTGGAACATATTGTGGAGCAGACGACATGCTGTTGTCCAAAACATCTTTGTAATGAAAAATGTTATCCATCTGAAGATGGGCATGGTGGCCCGAAACCGGTTATGGCTGTAGGCTGAAAACAAGACATTAAAAATGAGATCAAATGTGTGTGAATGCCTATGGGACCAAACTGCTGAGGTCATCGATCCCTAGACTTACACACTACCTAAACTAACTTACGTTAAACATAACACACACACACCCACGCCCGAGGGAGGACTCGAACCTCCAGCGGGAGTGGCCCACGAGCCGTGACATGGTGCCTCTAACCGCGCGGCCGCTCCCCGCGGCCAAGACATTCAAACAGTATTTGTGGCTGGTTGCGTCATTCACCAGCTAGAGTATGATATGTCTGAGATTATTAGAAAGCGTAAAGTTTAGTACATGCCACAGTTTTCTTGGTCCCAAAGACGGAAAAATAACAGTTACAACTGCTCTTGCAAAAAAAAAATGGTTCAAATGGCTCTGCGCACTGTGCGACTTAACCTCTGAGGTCATCAGTCGCCTAGAACTTAGAACTAATTAAACCTAACTAACCTAAGGACATCACATACATCCATGCCCGAGGCAGGATTCGAACCTGCGACCGTAGCGGTCGCTCGGTTCCAGACTGTAGCGTCTAGAACCGCACGGCCACTCCGGCCGGCAACTGCTCTTGCAGCTTGACCCTCGAGACACGGATTCAAGGAAGCAGTGGACCCCTGTGTACTTCGCCCTCTTGACACAGAGAAGTAACACGAGCAAATAGGTATCATACGCGGTTACCATCTTCCCCCGATACACTGTATGTGCGCCTGTTCAATCACTTCGTTGTTATTTACCATTTTCGACCGCAGTGGATAATGAACTTGAAAGACCAAAACTTCAGCCTTATATAGATAAAACATCTACATCTACGTGATTACTCTGCTATTCACAATAAAGTGCCTGGCAGAGGGTTCAATGAACCACCTTCATGCTGTCTCTCTATCGTTCCACTCTCTAAAGGCACACGGGAAAAACGAGCACTTAAATTTTTCCGTGCGAGCCCTGATTCCTCTTATTTTATCGTGATGATCATTTCTCCCTGTGTAGGTGGGTACCAACAGAATGTTTTCGCAATCGGAGGAGAAAACTTGTGATTGAAATTTCATGAGAAGATCCCGTCACAACGAAAAACGCCTTTGTTTTAATGATTGCCACTCCGATTCACTTATCATGTCTGTGACACTATCTCCCCTGTTTCACGATAATACAAAACGAGCTGCCCTTCTTTGAACTTTTTCGATGTCATCCGCCAGTCCCACCTGATGCGGATCCCACACCGCACAGCAATAATCCAGAATAGGGCGGACAAGCCTAGTGTAAGCAGTCTCTTTGGTAGACCTGTTGCACCTTCTAAGTGTTCTGCCAATGAATCGCAGTCTTTGGTTTGCTCTACCCACAATATTATCTATGTGATCGTTCCAGTTTAGGTTAATTGTAATTGTAATGCCTAACTATGTACTTGAATTTACAGCCTTCAGATTTGTGTGACTTATCGTGTAGTCGAAATTTAGCTGATTTCTTTTAGCACTCATGTGAATAACTTCGCACTTTTCTTTATTCAGGGTCAATTGCCACTTTTCGCACCATACAGATATCTTATCTAAATCATTTTCCAAGTCGTTTTGATCATCTGATGAGTTTACAAGACGGAAATGACAGCATCATCTGCAAACAATCTAAGACGGCTACTCAGATTGTCTTCTATGTCGTTAATATAGATCAGGGACAATAGAGGGCCTATAACACTTCCTTGGGGAACGCCAGAAATTACTTTTGTTTTACTCGATGACTTTCCGTCTATTACTACGAACTGTGACCTGCCTGACAGGAAATGGCGAATCCAGTCGCACAACTGAGGCGATATTCCGTAGGCACGCAGTTTGATTAGAAGACACTTGTGAGGAAAGGTGTTGAAATCCTTCTGGAAATCTAAAAATATGGAATCAATTTGACATCCCCTGTAGATAGCAGTTATTACTTTATGAGTATAAAGAGCTAGTTGTCTTTCACAGGAACGATATTTTCTGAATCCGTGCTGACTATATGTCAATAAAGAAGGAATAAAATAAAAAACGAATGACTAGCTACTTCATTTCAATTCTGCTGCTTTTGCAAAGACAGTCTACTACACACAACGTGTGCGAGTAGTTCTACGCAGTCCGTAGAACTCGAATGGAACTCAGCAATTGTATGCGGTCGCATACGCCGGTCCCGTAATTCAGCGCTGCCTTTCGTCTTGTGCATCTCTCTCTCTCTCTCTCTCTCTCTCTCTCTGTTCCGCTGGAATTCCGTTCTGCCTCTCAGCGATCCTCCAGAGCGGGCGCCCACTCCACCCACCCTCCCCGTTCCTTGGCGGTATTACAACTTGCAGCCGCTCGTCCCTCTACTCGCGAGCCCACGTTTCAAAGAGCTCCACGAGTCCTGCCGAGGTCCTTGTTAATGCTCCACGGAGAACGCGCCTCTGGGCGGAGCGCTTGATCATTCGCTACTTGACTCCCACCATTCCGCGACCGGCACTGCATTCTCTCTGCGAAGAAACACTCGTTTGTTTCAGCCCGTGTACTCGCAACTTCGGTCGAGCTATTGTGGTGTAAGTACAAACCTACGTCTTCGTTCAGTCCGGGCTTTTGCAATTCGTCATGTATTCGAACAGAAACGTCTCGTATCTACAAAAAGTTGAATGTCCTCTCAACTGTGACGTCAGAGACGTCTTACGAGTCCTCATTTGCGCTCAGTTGCCATTACGTGCTCTTACGTTACATTTATACAACGCGTACCAAATGTGAAATGTTCTGAGAGATAAAGTCTCGTTACTGAATACCTTATATCAAACCGAATTTCCGTTGGCTTATTAAAGAGCCAGAATCTGACTTAATTATTTTCACAGGTTAATTTTACTCGCGAGAGAGCATAATAGAAAAGTCGGTAAATTTTAGCTGCCAAGGACTCGAAGAAACAGTCCTTACATCTCACGAGCACTTGTTTAAAAAATTCCAAAACAGTCTCCTATGGCAGCACTTTCGAATATTCTCCAGTCCATGTGTGTCTCGAGGAGATAAAATTAATCAAATAAGAGGTTGTGTACTAGCTATCATCCTTACCAAGCTACATCTGCAAATATCTGATACAATAAACAATAGCCTCTGTGCATACTTAATAGAGTATACGCAAATGTGAATGAATTTAACTATTTAGAATGGTGTAATAAACAGGGTGTAAAAGATGAAAAGTAATGACTCCTAATGTTTTACTCGGTCGGACGTGTAACGTATCATGCATATTACTCGGTCGACTTTCCTGCTTCGGTGACAAGAGCTGCAGCGCTCCGCCGCTAGAGGGCACCGAATTGTGGCGTGCAACATGGCGTTGTTTAACGTAACTATGTCGGTGCTTGAGAAACAACGTACTGTAATTGAGTTTCTAACCGCAGAAAACGAGCCTCCTATTGAAATCCAAAGAAGAATTAAATGGAGGGTGATGACTGTATCGACAGCAGTGATATGCAACGTTGGGTTCTTTGTGCCCGTAATGCCAAACAGCACCTGTATAACACAACAGATGCATCCAGAATGAGATTTTCACTCTGCAGCGGAGTGTGCGCTGATATGAAACTTCCTGGCAGATTAAAACTGTGTGCCCGACCGAGACTCGAACTCGGGACCTTTGCCTTTCGCGGGCAAGTGCTCTACCATCTGAGCTACCGAAGCACGACTCACGCCCGGTACTCACAGCTTTACTTCTGCCAGTACCTCGTCTCCTACTTTCCAAATTTTACAGAAGCTCTCCTGCGAACCTTTCGTTTAATCTGCCAGGAAGTTTCACAACACATGCATGTTTGCATGCTTGCATTCAATATTCTGGCGGTTACGCCGGTTATTAGAGTACCAGCATTCACATTTGCAATAGCTTATTCCGTGCATGCATCAGCCTATGATCTTGAAGTGTCGATCACTCAAATATGTGATCTAGACAAATGTATTCCCGAAATTTCGTTACTCTACATTAATTATTTTTGGTGTTGCATTTGCTCCCGTCAGTGTATATACTGAAACGTCTCGTGTGAGCCGTTCCATTGATCTTGGAAAGCAACCTTATGTTTTGCTACAGTTCTTAATGTGATGTCGTCAGTCATACGACCACACCGCCTGAGACATCGATCCACCGGATGCGGTTCTCTCGATAAACGGAACAGAAGAACGGCTGTGCTAGCCAAAGAGTACACATCCAGTCGCAGTACTTATACTCGCCGCGAGGCGCCGCTAGGCCACTTCATGTGTAGCAGGAGAATAGTGCAGTTGTGCCAGCCTACAGTTCGTAGCCGCGCTCAGTGGTCAGCGAGGGCCGATGTTAGTCAGTCATCGTCTGCAGCTCAGTCATTGCTGCCTTCAAGTCTTTGTAGCCCAGTTCCAAGTTACTCTTCAAATTCACCGGATTCGACATTCAAGGTTACGAGAGATTAACTCGTCACCGCAAGATTTGTGACTTGTAAATTATGTCATTCTACAGACACTTAATCTAATCGCGTATTCTACACTCCTGGAAATTGAAATAAGAACACCGTGAATTCATTGTCCCAGGAAGGGGAAACTTTATTGACACATTCCTGGGGTCAGATACATCACATGATCACACTGACAGAACCACAGGCACATAGACACAGGCAACAGAGCATGCACAATGTCGGCACTAGTACAGTGTATATCCACCTTTCGCAGCAATGCAGGCTGCTATTCTCCCATGGAGACGATCGTAGAGATGCTGGATGTAGTCCTGTGGAACGGCTTGCCATGCCATTTCCACCTGGCGCCTCAGTTGGACCAGCGTTCGTGCTGGACGTGCAGACCGCGTGAGACGACGCTTCATCCAGTCCCAAACATGCTCAATGGGGGACAGATCCGGAGATCTTGCTGGCCAGGGTAGTTGACTTACACCTTCTAGAGCACGTTGGGTGGCACGGGATACATGCGGACGTCCATTGTCCTGTTGGAACAGCAAGTTCCCTTGCCGGTCTAGGAATGGTAGAACGATGGGTTCGATGACGGTTTGGATGTACCGTGCACTATTCAGTGTCCCCTCGACGATCACCAGTGGTGTACGGCCAGTGTAGGAGATCCTTCCCCACACCATGATGCCGGGTGTTGGCCCTGTGTGCCTCGGTCGTATGCAGTCCTGATTGTGGCGCTCACCTGCACGGAGCCAAACACGCATACGACCATCATTGGCACCAAGGCAGAAGCGACTCTCATCGCTGAAGACGACACGTCTCCATTCGTCCCTCCATTCACGCCTGTCGCGACACCACTGAAGGCGGGCTGCACGATGTTGGGGCGTGAGTGGAAGACGGCCTAACGGTGTGCGGGACCGTAGCCCAGCTTCATGGAGACGGTTGCGAATGGTCCTCGCCGATACCCCAGGAGCAACAGTGTCCCTAATTTGCTGGAAGTGGCGGAGCGGTCCCCTACGGCACTGCGTAGGATCCTACGGTCTGGCGTGCATCCGTGCGTCGCTGCGGTCCGGTCCCAGGTCGACGGGCACGTGCACCTTCCGCCGACCACTGGCGACAACATCGATGTACTGTGGAGACCTCACGCCCCACGTGTTGAGCAATTCGGCGGTACGTCCACCCGGCCTCCCGCATGCCCACTATACGCCCTCGCTCAAAGTCCGTCAACTGCACATACGGTTCACGTCCACGCTGTCGCGGCATGCTACCAGTGTTAAAGACTGCGATGGAGCTCCGTATGCCACAGCAAACTGGCTGACACTGACGGCGGCGGTGCACAAATGCTGTGCAGCTAGCGCCATTCGACAGCCAACACCGCGGTTCCTGGTGTGTCCGCTGTGCCGTGCGTGTGATCATTGCTTGTACAGCCCTCTCGCAGTGTCCGGAGCAAGTATGGTGGGTCTGACACACCGGTGTCAATGTGTTCTTTCTTCCATTTCCAGGAGTGTATAGTTGTCAACCAACAGATCATGGACTACAACAAAGTTAAGTAATAAATACTTCCTCATTTTGTACTCCTGCAAATTAATTGTGTTTTCCTGTTGTGGCTACCAAGCAGTCTTGGCGTAGTAGAACCCACGTTTCCACCCCCTTGGCTACCTCATATTTGCTACCTCATGTTGATGGACCCGGTTATGGTGGAAGATCGAGAGCCATCACTTAACGACTCAAATGTTCGGTACAACTATACCTGGAGAGAAAGACGGACGAGAGAGTGCGTAATACTGCAGCGGCACTTCAACGCCAAAGGAGAATGTCTTTTTCAGTTTCAAATTCATAACTACGTTCTATATGTATTCGTGTAATCCATTATCTTGTATTCATATGATATTTCCCGTCCCTACTGTCGTCTGCCAGTACGAATGTGTGGTTTTCTTAGTTGCCAGGAGGTTTCCTTGAATGTTACGGACAGTTTAGTCATCCTTTGTGTAAAGCTTTGAATGCGGTTACGTTGGGTCAGAGAGTCATTAGTAGCCACTTGTCAGCATCCATTGTGAAGTCGGTATAGGTAGAAACCGCTTACGCTCTTTGAGCCCTTTCGGGTCGCTGTGTAGACTCAGGTGAGGGGGCAGTTTAGTTTTACTCTTCTCTAGGTCGCCCGTGAGTAACGATGCTCTGCGTAGAATCTCTAGTTGCTAAGTTGAAATGTGTAAGAGTTAGCTTTGTTTGAGTTTCCGGTGGTCACTCTGGTGTGCGGCATTGATAATCATGCCGCTCCAGCTATTTCAATCAGGGAACGGCGATAACTTAATTAGTGTTCAGTTTATTCAATGAGATCTTTTGTGAAACTGCAACTTGGTGTGGACGAACGGCGCCGCTACGTGATGCTCAGTTTTAGTCAGTTTCGTGTATCGTGTATGAAGGTGTCGCGTGCTTTGTGGAATGCTTCTGTTAAATTTCATTTAATTCGGAGTCCAATTTGTGTTTCCCATGGACTTAGTGCCCCTTACTCTGCTGTACCACGAGCGTTTCTTTATAAATCATAAGGCTTCAATTCGACGTAAACACTTCTCGTGTTCGAACTGAATCTTCAGTATCATCACGTTTGTTAGTCCGCAGCTCGTGGTCTAGTGACTAGCGTTGCTACCTCTGGATCACGGGGTCCCGGGTTCGATTCTCGGCCGGGTCGAGGATTTTCTCTGCCCAGGGATTGGGTGTTTGTGTTGTCCTCATCATTTCATCATCATCCTCATCATTTGTAACAGTGTCTAGATCGGACTGCGAAAAAATTAAGACTTTGTATGGGTGCTGATGACCGTGCAGTTGAGCGCCCCCACAAACCAGACATCATCGTCATCACGTTTGGTAAATTCATTTACAAAATTACTGAGTTGTATGGAATTTCGGAATCGGGCTTTGTGCTCTGAAACTGACTGCTGAAACCAGACGAGATCTGACCCAGTGAGCTTACATGGGGAGTATGGAAACTTCCTTCTAAATTCTATCTTTTGTTGTGTGAGTGATCAGTGTTAACATGTGTAAGTAGGCTGTTTATGTTTTCTTATTGGCAACGTTACGTAGCGCTCTGTATGAAAATCACTGGTTGTGCTGTGTGCAGTCTGTGGCTAGTTTGCATTGTTGTCTGCCATTGTAGTGTTGGGCAGCTGGATGTGAACAGCGCATAGCGTTGCGCAGTAGGAGGTCAGCCGCCAGCAGTGGTGGATGGGGGGAGAGAAATGGCGGAGTTTTGAAATTTGTAAGACTGGATGTCATGAACTGCTATGTATATTATGATTTTTCAACACTATTAAGGTAAATACATTGTTTGTTCTCTATTAAAATCTTTCATTTGCTAACTGTGCCTATCAGTAGTTAGTGCCTTCCGTAGTTTGAATCTTTTATTTAGCTGCCAGTTGTGGCGCTCGCCGTATTGCAGTAGTTCGAGTAACGAAGATTTTTGTGAGGTAAGTGATTTGTGAAAGGTATAGGTTAATGTTAGTCAGGGCCATTCTTTTGTAGGGATTATTGAAAGTCAGATTGCGTTGCGCTAAAAATATTGTGTGTCAGTTTAAGGTCAGTCTTTTATAATTGTTCAAAGGGGACGTTTCACATGATGTGAGTGATTTTGTTAACTGTAACTAGTAATGTAGCAGACTTGTTCCCACATGTGTCAGTTCAGTTGTTGCCTTGTATAATGTACCATGTGTCGAGATTCAGTGGTCTCTATTCCAAGTGACTGTATTTAAGTTAACATCTGCGTGCTTGTTACTTTTAATGAGGAAATAAATGTTAATTATTGCTAAATTCGTTGTTATTACATCTCACACCGACATCCTGCTTCCTAGTTAGGATCTTTAAAATTAGCCAGTTAGCACCTTCCCTTAATAGTGATTCGATGAAATTTATCATAATTATTATGTATCCAATATATACACTCCTGGAAATTGAAATAAGAACACCGTGAATTCATTGTCCCAGGAAGGGGAAACTTTATTGACACATTCCTGGGGTCAGATACATCACATGATCACACTGACAGAACCACAGGCACATAGACACAGGCAACAGAGCATGCACAATGTCGGCACTAGTACAGTGTATATCCACCTTTCGCAGCAATGCAGGCTGCTATTCTCCCATGGAGACGATCGTAGAGATGCTGGATGTAGTCCTGTGGAACGGCTTGCCATGCCATTTCCACCTGGCGCCTCAGTTGGACCAGCGTTCGTGCTGGACGTGCAGACCGCGTGAGACGACGCTTCATCCAGTCCCAAACATGCTCAATGGGGGACAGATCCGGAGATCTTGCTGGCCAGGGTAGTTGACTTACACCTTCTAGAGCACGTTGGGTGGCACGGGATACATGCGGACGTGCATTGTCCTGTTGGAACAGCAAGTTCCCTTGCCGGTCTAGGAATGGTAGAACGATGGGTTCGATGACGGTTTGGATGTACCGTGCACTATTCAGTGTCCCCTCGACGATCACCAGTGGTGTACGGCCAGTGTAGGAGATCGCTCCCCACACCATGATGCCGGGTGTTGGCCCTGTGTGCCTCGGTCGTATGCAGTCCTGATTGTGGCGCTCACCTGCACGGCGCCAAACACGCATACGACCATCATTGGCACCAAGGCAGAAGCGACTCTCATCGCTGAAGACGACACGTCTCCATTCGTCCCTCCATTCACGCCTGTCGCGTCACCACTGGAGGCGGGCTGCACGATGTTGGGGCGTGAGCGGAAGACGGCCTAACAGTGTGCGGGACCGTAGCCCAGCTTCATGGAGACGGTTGCGAATGGTCCTCGCCGATACCCCAGGAGCAACAGTGTCCCTAATTTGCTGGGAAGTGGCGGTGCGGTCCCCTACGGCACTGCGTAGGATCCTACGGTCTTGGCGTGCATCCGTGCGTCGCTGCGGTCCGGTCCCAGGTCGACGGGCACGTGCACCTTCCGCCGACCACTGGCGACAACATCGATGTACTGTGGAGACCTCACGCCCCACGTGTTGAGCAATTCGGCGGTACGTCCACCCGGCCTCCCGCATGCCCACTATACGCCCTCGCTCAAAGTCCGTCAACTGCACATACGGTTGACGTCCACGCTGTCGCGGCATGCTACCAGTGTTAAAGACTGCGATGGAGCTCCGTATGCCACGGCAAACTGGCTGACACTGACGGCGGCGGTGCACAAATGCTGCGCAGCTAGCGCCATTCGACGGCCAACACCGCGGTTCCTGGTGTGTCCGCTGTGCCGTGCGTGTGATCATTGCTTGTACAGCCCTCTCGCAGTGTCCGGAGCAAGTATGGTGGGTCTGACACACCGTTGTCAATGTGTTCTTTTTTCCATTTCCAGGAGTGTAGATTGGTATTTTATTATATCATCAAATTATCTATGATGTAGCGCCTTTGTATCAGTTTAATTAATTAAATTTAAATAATTTTGAGCCACTAATCAGAAATTTGGTGCTTGGTATTTGTTCGACGCAAGGGAACGTAGGCTCTACTTGCGTAGTCATACACTTGCATAGTCAAATACAAAATTTCTGATCAGTGATCCAAAATTATTTAAAGATTAATTAATTAATTCTTGGGATTCAGCAAATCAGGAATAGAGAGATTTCGCGAAGCTGATCCTAGCAGTACCTTGCAGTATTAAAAGAAGATAGGTACCCATCGATACATGGAAACACAGGAAACAATATTTAGATGAGGGTACATAACGTCTTTTTATGTTATACTTTATATCTAGTTTTCCTTCTAAGTGTCAAATAACATCCAAAAATTTTTCTCTCTTTCAGTATAGCTGAATTTTTCGCCACTGAAACAATTTGCTTTAAACAACTTTTTTCTATTTTTTTATTTAGGCATAGTATTGTTTTTGTCCAGGTATTGTAAACCCTAAATAACTTTTTTATGTTATAATATTTAATTCTGTAGTGTAATGACACTTGCAGCAAAAATATCAAGCCCTTATGTAACCTTTGCAACATGTCATGAAAAAAATGATACAATAACATAAAAATCAAAAACACACACTGTTACTTTGGCTCGAGTGGGGTCGGTGAGATATGGTTAACTTCCGATGTCAGTAGCCGACGCCATCGCCCGCTGTATCTGCGCATGCGAATTCTTCGCGATATGTAAGATTTTTAAAAATTTATATTCGACAGAATGAACTGATCCCTGATGTCGTTAAACCACTCACGTTGTGAATGATTTACATGCTGGCTCGTGTGGGGCACCTACCACGAATAGTCGACTTTCAGAAGAAAGCGACTCCTATAAAACAGGCTTAAGATACTGTCAACGTTTATACGTAACACAGCTTACTTTTCCAAACAAGCTTAATTCGAACGGTGGTATCATATAAGCTCATCGAGCAACACACACTGAGCCGACAGTGATTTCCCTAAATCACTCCAGGCAAATGCCGGGATGGTTCCTCTGAAAGGGCACGGCCGACTTCCTTCCCAGTCCTTCCCTAATCGGATGAGACCGGTGACCACGCTGTCTGGTCCCTTCCCCAAACCAACCAACCAACTGAGCCGACAAAATCCATGGGATAGCGATATGCACATATACAGATGGTGATAGTATCGCATAAGAAGGTATAAAAGGGCAGTCCATTGACGGAGCTGTCATTTGTATTCAGCTGATTCATGTGACACCTTTTCCGACGAGATTATGGCCCCACGACGGGGACTAACAGACTTTGAGCGCGGAATAGTAGGTTCAGCTAGACTCATGGGACATTTCATTTCGGAAATTGTTAGGGAATTCAATCTTCCGAGAGCCACAGGTCAAGAGTGCGCCGAGAATACCACATTTCAGGCATTACCTCTCACCACAGACAACGCAGTGTCCAACGCCCTTCCCTGAACGACCGAGGGCAGTGGCGTTTGCGTAGAGTTGTCAGTGATAACAGCAAGCAGCACTGCTTGAAACAACCGCAGAAATCAATATGGGATGTACGACGAATGTGTCCGTTCGGACAGTGCGGCGAAATTTGGGGTTAATGGACTATGGCAACAGATGAACGACGCGAGTGTCTTTGCTAACAGCACGATATCTCCTGCAGCGCCTCTCCTGGGCTCGAGATCATATCGACTGGACATTAAACTATTGGCAAACCGTGGCCTGTTCAGGTGAGTCCCGATTTCAGTTGGTAAAAGCTGTTGGTAGGGTTCGTGTGTGGCGCAGACCCCACGAAGCTGTGGACACAATTTACCAACAAACCACTGTGCAAGTTGGTGGTTGCTCCATAATGGTGTGGGCTGTGTTTACGAGGAATGGGCTGTGACCTCTTATCCAACAGAACCGATCGTTGACTGGGAATGGCTATACTCGGCCACTTGGAGACCATTCGCAGCCATTGTGGGCTTAATGTTTGCAAACAGCGATGTCAAGTCACAACAGTTTGCGATCGGTTTGAAGAACATCTTGGACAGTTCGTACGCCAGACATGAATCCCACCGAACATTTATGGGACATACTCGAGATCCTGCACCAGCAACACTTTCGCATTTATGGTCGGCTGTAGAGGAATCACAGCTCAATATTTCTGTAGGGGACTTCCAACGACTTTTTGAGTCCATTTCACGTGGAGTACCTGTACTATGTCAGGCAAAAGGAGGTCGGACACGATGTTAGGACGTATCCCATGAGTTCCGCCACCTCAGTGTAGTCTTCCCTTTAAAAAACCACACTGGTCACTTTGGAGCGCTGTAGATGGTGTAGAGCTGGTACCAGGGCATCACATGACCCTGCACCGCTGACGTACGTCGCAGCAGACAAGGGACATGTACGAGCCAGTCGGTTGAGAGGAGTCAGCGCAGTAAGATGTATTGACGTGGGGATGCGATAGGATGGCACAAAGGAGCTGTCATGAAGTACTCATGACCACAAAGCGAATGAAATTCCCAAATTTGTTGGCGTGTCAAACGCAGCCATGTAACATGGGCAGATGAACAGTACTCGTAAAAAGATCCTAATCGACAGGGACAGGACACAGGTGGCACGCCTTGTCAGTCGGGCACCTTGCAAAAGGTCATTGTCCATAGTGGCACATAAAAGTGCACGTCTTTGGTGCTTCGAACAAAACAGGAACTAGACAGTAGCTGACTAGAGGTGCGTTGTGTGGTCCGACGAGACGCTATTTTGGGTCTTTCCAATTGATGCAAGGCGACGATGGCGTCGACAGTGCAATTAGGAGTTTAACCCGCAGTTTGTTCAGAATGTAGTTAGGCTGGAGGTGATTCTTTGATCTTTCGGGTTTCTGCTGTACTATGACTTGAACCTGTAGTTGTTGTTGTGGTCTTCAGTCCTGAGACTGGTTTGATACAGCTCTCCATGCTACTCTATCCTGTGCAAGCTTCTTCATCTCCCAGTACCTACTGCAACCTACATCCTTCTGAATCTGCTTAGTGTATTCATCTCTTGGTCTCCCCCTACGATTTTTACCCTCCACGCTGCCCTCCAATACTAAATTGGTGATCCCTTGATGCCTCAGAACATGTCCTACCAACCGATCCCTTCTTCTGGTCAAGTTGTGCCACAAACTTCTCTTCTCCCCAATCCTATTCAATACTTCCTCATTAGTTATGTGATCTACCCATCTAATCTTCAGAATTCTTCTGTAGCACCATATTTCGAAAGCTTCTATCCTCTTCTTGTCCAAACTATTTACCGTCCATGTTTCACTTCCATACATGGCTACACTCCATACAAACACTTTCAGAAATGACTTCCTGACACTTAAATCTATACTCGATGTTAACAAATTTCTCTTCTTCAGAAACGCTTTCCTTGCCATTGCCAGTCTACATTTTATATCCTCTCTACTTCGACCATCATCAGTTATTTTGCCCCCAAATAGCAAAACTCCTTTACTACTTTAAGTCTCTCATTTCCTAATCTAATACCCTCAACATCACTCGACTTAATTCGACTACATTCAATTATCCTCGTTTTGCTTTTGTAGATGTTCATCTTATATCCTCCCTTCAAGACACCATACATTCCGTTCAACTGCTCTTCCAAGTCCTTTGCTGTCTCTGACAGAATTACAATGTCATCGGCGAACCTCAAAGTTTTTATTTCTTCTCCATGGATTTTAATACCTACTCCGAATTTTTTTGTTTCCTTTACTGCTTGCTCAATATACAGATTGAATAACATCGGGGAGAGGCTACAACCTTGTCTTACTCCCTTCCGAACCACTGCTTCTCTTTCATGTCCCTCGACTCTTATAACTGCCATCTGGTTTCTGTACAAAGTGTAAATAGCCTTTCGCTCCCTGTATTTTACCCCTGCAACCTTTAGAATTTGAAAGAGAGTATTCCAGTCAACATTGTCAAAAGCTTTCCCTAAGTCTACAAATGCTAGAAACGTATGTTTGCCTTTCCTTAATCTTTCTTCTAAGATAAGTCGTAAGGTCAGTATTGCCTCACGTATTCCAGTGTTTCTACGGAATCCAAACTGATTTTCCCCGAGGTCAACTTCTACTAGTTTTTCCATTCGCCTGTGAAGAATTCGTGTTAGTATTTTGCAGCTGTGGCTTATTAAACTGATTTTTCGGTAATTTTCACATCTGTCAACACCTGCTTTCTTTGGGATTGGAATTATTATATTCTTCTTGAAGTCTGAGGGTATTTCGCCTGTTTCATACATCTTGGTCACCAGATGGTAGAGTTTTGTCAGGAATGGCTCTCCCAAGGCCGTCAGTAGTTTTAATGGAATGTTGTCTACTACGGGGGCCTTGTTTCGACTCAGGTCTTTCAGTGCTCTGTCAAACTCTTCATGCAGTATCGTATCTCCCATTTCATCTTCATCTACATCCTCTTCCATTTCCATAATATTGTCCTCAAGTACATCGCCCTTGTATAGACCCTCTATATACTTCTTCCACCTTTCTGCTTTCCCTTTTTTGCTTAGAACTGGGTTTCCATCTGAGCTCTTGATGCTCATACAAGTGGTTCTCTTATCTCCAAAGGTCTCTTTAATTTTCCTGTAGGCAGTATCTATCTTACCCCTAGTGAGATAAGCCTCTACATCCTTACATTTGTCCTCTAGCCTTGCCTGCTTAGCCATTTTGCACTTCCTGTCGATCTCATTTTTGAGACGTTTGTATTCCTTTTTGCCTGCTTCATTTACTGCATTTTTATATTTTCTCCTTTCATCAATTAAATTCAATATTTCTTCTGTTATCCAAGGATTTCTACTAGCCCTCGTCTTTTTACCTACTTGATCCTCTGCTGCCTTCACTACTTCATCCCTCAAAGCTAGCCACTCTTCTTCTACTGTATTTCTTTCCCCCATTCCTGTCAATTGCTCCCTTACGCTCTCCCTGAAACTCTGTACAACCTCTGGTTCTTCCAGTTTATCCAGGTCCCATCTCCTTAACTTCCCACCTTGACTTGAACCTACTCATTCATATTATCGTGAACATTATCATTTTCGGTTGCCTTTGTTGGACATCTTCATGATGAGTATGCTGTGGACACTCCTTTCTTCCTGGTGTGTCGAACAAACAGTTCTGCTACCACGCCTCGACTAGCCCTCTACATCACCCGATCTCAATCGTACGTTAATGTGTGGGTCTGTTTGGAATCGCGGGTGAAACGTAGCATTGAACATCCTCGTGGCCTAGTGGCTAGCGTTGCTGCCTCTGAATCGCAGGGTCCCGGGTTCCATTCCAGGCTGAGTAGGGATATTCTCTGCCCGAGGACTGGGTGTTTGTGTTGTCTTCATCATTTCATCATCATCATCATCATCATCACAAACGTATCAAAATGGTTCAAATGGCTCTGAGCACTATGGGACTTAACTGCTGAGGTCATCAGTCCCCTAGAACTCAGAACTACTTAAACCTAACTATCCTAAGGACATCACACACATCCATGCCCGAGGTAGAATTCGAACCTGCGACCGTACCGGTCGCACGGTTCCAGACTGTAGCGCCTAGAACCGCTCGGTCACCCCGGCCGGCACTGAAAGTATCCCCAGCAGAATACAAGCTCTCATAATGGCGAAGGGTGGACACACTTCATATTAGGGTCCACTAAATGGTATCTGGACACTTTTGGAAAGGTAGTGTTGTAAGGTAGCGTGGTCTCCTGATCTTCATTTCTTACAAATTCCTCAGTCACAATCGTATTCTGCACATCAAGACGCTTGATTCGAACCCAAACTCGATAAGGTAGAGTCAATTTTGTATGAATTCATGTAAGCGATATGCAGATCTAATAAGTAAATCACAAGTGCACATGGAGGTTGAAAAAGTCGAGGCTGGAGTACACAACATGACGGCCACAGGAATTTTCGTATTACGAGGTGCATTCAAGTTCTAAGGCCTCCGATTTTTTTTCTCCGGACTGGAAAGAGATAGAAACATGCACATTGTTTTAAAATGAGGCCGCGTTCATTGTCAATACGTCCCAGAGATGGCAGCACCGTGCGGCAGATGGAATTTTACCGCCAGCGGCGAGAATGAGAACTGTTTTAAATACTTAAAATGGCGACGTTTTCCTTACTTGAACAGTGTGCAATCATTCGTTTTCTGAATTTGCGTGGTGTGAAACCAATTTAAATTCGTCGACAGTTGAAGGAGACATGTGGTGATTGAGTTATGGATGTGTCGAAAGTGCGTTCGTGGGTGCGACAGTTTAATGAAGGCAGAACATCGTGTGACAACAAACCGAAACAACCTCGGGCTCGCACAAGCCGGTCTGACGACATGATCGAGAAAGTGGAGAGAATTGTTTTGGGGGATCGCCGAATGACTGTTGAACAGATCGCCTCCAGAGTTGGCATTTCTGTGGGTTCTGTTCACGCAATCCTGCATGACGACCTGAAAATGCGAAAAGTGTCATCCAGGTGGGTGCCACGAATGCTGACGGACGACCACATGGCTGCCCGTGTGGCATGTTGCCAAGCAATGTTGACGCGCAACGACAGCATGAATGGGACTTTCTTTTTGTCGGTTGTGACAATGGATGAGACGTGGATGCTATTTTTCAATCCAGAAACAATACGCCAGTCAGCTCAATGGAAGCACACAGATTCACCACCACCAAAAAAATTTCGGGTAACTGCCAGTGCTGAAAAAATGATGGTGTCCATGTTCTTGGACAGCGAGGGCATAATCCTTACCCATTGTGTTCCAAAGGGCACTACGGTAACAGGTGCATCCTATGAAAATGTTTTGAAGAACAAATTTCTTCCTGCACTGCAACGAAAACGTCTGGGAAGGGCTGTGCGTGTGCTGTTTCACCAAGACAATGCACCCGCACATCGAGCTAACGTTACGCAACAGTTTCTTCATGATAACAACTTTGAAGTGATTCCTCATGCTCCCTACTCACCTGACCTGGCTCCTTTTGACTTTTGGCTTTTTCCAACAATGAAAGACACTCTCCGTGGCCGCACATTCACCAGCCGTTCTGCTATTGCCTCAGTGATTTTCCAGTGGTCAAAACAGACTCCTATAGAAGCCTTCGCCGCTGCCATGGAATAATGGCGTCAGTGTTGTGAAAAATGTGTACGTCTGCAGGGCGATTACGTCGAGGAGTAACGCCAGTTTCATCGATTTCGGGTGAGTAGTTAACTAGAAAAAAAAATCGGAGACCTTAGAACTTGAATGCACCTAGTAGGGAGGCAGCCGGCACACTGGGAGGTCTGTCCATTCAGAGGGGTAAGCGCACACCTACTTCGGGCGAAGCGACCGATCAGGGCGAAGACAGCCTTTGCCAGAGTGAAGGGATAGCGACCCCCGTGTTCGACTTAAAAGCAAATGCCGCTGTGTGGGAGCGCCCAGAAGACGCATTTTTTCACAGACCGACTGCGTAGTTACGGAGTTCTCACAGGAGGACAGTATACGCCTAACAGAAATGCTACATATTTCCGCATTGGTCGACTTAAAAGAAACGTCATTCTCCCGTTTAAAAGAGCAACGCTGATTGGCGGAAGATTTCTGACGCAAAGAGCCAGAGGAGTGAGGGAAGACAGCGAATGATATACCCTGGCAAGTTTTCCAGAAAAAGGGCCATTCCATTGTCGCTGTTGGAGAGGGAACACATAACGAGAGCTAGTGCGCTCGTACGTGTACGCAAAGAGCGAGGAACAAAGTCTCTCCTGAGTACTTCACTGGGAGAGCACTTCTGTCATTAGTGAATCGGCGTGATACTCTATACTGAGTCGCTCGCGATTATGCGTTGTTAATTGTGTTGGCCGCCACACTTATTGTGCGCTGTGAACACGGACAGAGTAGTAGTTAAATGCCTGTGAGCGAATATTGAGTGGCATAGTGGTGGACTGGTTATCTTTTTTTTTTTTTTTTTTAATCTTATGGGACTTAACTGCTAAGGTCGTCACTCCCTAAGCTTACACACTACTTAACCTAAATTATCATAAAGACAAACACAACACCCATGCCCAAGGGAGGAGTCGAACCTCCGCCGGGACCAGCCGAACAATCCACGAATGCAGCGCCTTAGACTGCTCGGCTAATCCCTCATGGCTGACTGGTTATCTGACCGGTGTACCACGTCATTAGACTAGGGACAGATAGAAGTCCTTGACTTCATCAAGGTGTAGGGAGAGTTTGATCGGCGAAGGTCAATCTAGATAGAAAGAGATCGTTGTGTTATTTGTCAGCATCGAGCGACGCAGGCAGCAGTCGTTGCAGCTCACGGTATTGTGCGCTACAGTGTATACGAGCCCCATCTGTCCTCCATAACAGTACACTCCATTACATTTCTCACGCGACAGCCTTGACTGTACCTAGAAAAGTTATTCAAGTTGTGTAGGCGCGGCTCTCAGCCACTCTGCCGAGTAAATAACATTCTTAAAGAAAAGGGAGAAAAGAACCTTTCTGTACTTTGTAAAATAATGGCTTTCCTACCCGTAAGAGATAATTACTGTTCCGAAAAGTACCCGAAAATTTATTAATTTATAAAAAAAGTTTCATTTGATTTCTCAGAATTTTTTTTGCAATAAATAATATTTTTCGTCCGTTTAATGTTTTTCTTACACTAACTAGCAGTACTCCAGTACCCAAGTATTCCACTAGTTACGTAAGAATATAGAATATTTTTGTGTCTTTTCCTTACAGCGGACGACTCCAGAAGATATTTGCTGCTGAATATTTTTCAAGCAGTCCTTGTTGGTACATTAGGAGCGTCTGTCTGACTTCTGTAGTAGTGTGAGGTGGAAACTGTTTCTTGCAGGAGCCGAAGGGTACTTGTTGGATCAATCCATAGCGCAACTTGACAAAATAAAACCCACACACTCACAGTGGTATTACACAAGGAGTCGCAGAGGCTGTGTGGCGTGTCTAGAGGTGATCACGTGCTGCTTTGCTCTATGTAAGACAGCCGCTACGCCCCTTCAGGTCGCGGACCCCTATCGAAGCAGTGTGCCAGAAGCCGGCAACCGTGATGACGTTAATCCGGTAGCGCACCTCGTTACGCCCGCATCCCCAACAGCTGGTAATTGAGCGGCGTGTAAAACACGGCCGGCCGCTGCTCCTTACCGCCTGCCGCCCACCATCAAATCCGCTTAATGGGCCGCAGCGGTTTGATTCACGTAATTAGCCCGTAATTCTCCGGCCCCGCAGCGCTCTGGCGCGCTCCCCTGCGTGGCGTCAGTTACGCATAAAAAGGGCCCCCCTCGTCTTCTGTGACGGCCCGTTTCTGAACCCTCCAGATTCTACGCTTTTCATAATCTGGGGGAAGGTCTCGAAAACAATAAGAAATCGCTAAAATCAAAAGCAGTTATCGTGCAAGTTGCTTATGCTATTACAATAGTACTGTATAAAACTACCACTTGCAATACGTATTTGAAACCTGAGTTTGTTTTCGGTACATAACGGACAGAACACTGAAATAAAAATAAAGATAGTCGAGTGCAAAGTGTGAACTCCCACCAATTTCGATGCTGCGTCCACTCCATTACGTAATACATGCAGGGCATATAGAAGACTTTCCAAACGCCTTAAGGAACAGTTCAAAAAGCTGAAATGTCGCTGATGTACACAGGGTAGTCCATTGATAGTGACCGGGCCAAATATCTCACGAAATAAGCATCAAACGAAAAAACTACGAAGAACGAAACTTGTCTAGCTTGAAGGGGGAAACCAGATGGTGCTATGGTTGGCCCGCTAGATGGCGCTGCCATGGGTCAAACGGATATCAACTGCGTTTTTTTAAATAGGAACCTCCATTTTTTATTACATATTCGTGTAGTACTACACGAATAGCTTGAAGGGGGAAACCAGATGGCGCTATGGTTGGCCCGCTAGACAGCGCTGCCATAGGTCAAACGGATATCAACTGCGTTTTTTAAATAGCAACCCCCATTTTTATTACATATTCGTGTAATCCGTTTGACCTATGGCAGCGCCGTCTAGCGGGCCAATCATAGCGCCATCTGGTTTCCCCCTTCAAGATAGACAAGTTTCGTACTTTGTAGATTTTTCGTTTGACGCTTATTTCGTGAGATATTTGGCCCGGTCGCCATCAATGGCCACCCTGTATACAAATCAAAGGCCCAAACTCGATCAATTGAAACTTCCTGGCTGATTAAAATTGTGTGACATTCCGCGGGCACGTGCTCTACCGACTGAGCTACTCAAGCAAGTCACATGACCCCTCCTCACACCTTTACTTCCGCCAGTACCTCGCCTCCTACCTTCCAAACTTCACAGAAACCCTCCTGCGAAAATTGCAACCCTAGCACTCTTGGAAGACATACTAGAGACATGGCTTAGCCACAGTCTGGGGGATGTTTCGCAGGAGAGCTTCTGTTAAGCTTGGAAGGTAGGAGACGAGGTACTGGCGGAAGTAAAGCTGTGACGACGTGCTTGGTTAGCTCTGTCGGTAGAGCCCTTTCCCCCGAAAGGCAAAGGCCCCGAGTTTGAGTCTCCGTCTGGCACGTGTTTTTCATCTTCCAGGAAGTTTCATGTCAGCCCACACGCCACTGCCGAGTGAAAAGTTCGTTCTAGAAGCCTCCAACTGATTCACAGCACTTTCACAAAGGCTCAACTGAATAAAAATTACCATCAAAGAATCATATAACGATGATTCAGTTAAATAAAAATGAACTTCTAATATTAAAAATGGACATCAGTGGTCATAAAACATCTCAAACACTTCGAGTAAAATTTGATAGTATTTAGCCTGTAATGGCTAGTAGACCGCTTTCTGACACCTTCCTGTCAATCGAGTCGAGGAGTGTTAGTGTAGTATTTGTCCTTTAGCTTTTTCGTCATGTATGTACAGAGTATCTGAATAGCCAGTATTCAGGGATATGACAGGAACGCTCATCTGAAGTAAAAAAATTCATTTGGACCTATGCCCTTCTTCGAATGGGTCCCGTGATAGAACACATTTAATGGGCATTTATTTTTGGCTAGTGTTGCGCACGTACGAGCATGTCTCTTACCGAGCCAAACTCCTTGACGTTTTATACTAGCCCAACCCACCCTGATGCTTCCAGCCTCTTTGCTCGGGATGACATTTAACTAGCCCGTTCAACGATCTTGGTGTTATATGAGCGAAATAGTGCGAGAGACTGAGCGTGTAACACAGAGAAGCATCGGTTGACTGTGTTTGTACACGCGCTGGCTAAAATGCCGCACATCTACACTAATGAGGAATGTGACGATATCATGTGTGTTTACGGTTATGTGACGGTAGTGCTCATGATGCAGATGAAAAATATCGTCGGTGCTTTCCCACACGTAAAATTCCTGACCGCGCAATGTTTACTAGAGTTTTCAAAACATTGCGTGAAAGAGGTTTTCTTTCAAGTTCCCATTTTTCTTCTGAACGCGTCGTTCAGCAACCTGTTGGGGAACAGCACCATACTGCTGAAACTGTGCAGCGTATTCCTACTGCCGGCACACGACGACTTTCCGCCTGCAAAAATGTCCGACGAACGCGAGTATGGTAAAAATGACACGCGGAAAACTTTTACCCACCTCACATACAGTGCTCGCAATCTTCACATTGGTGACAGTGCCACACGACTTAAATAAATCTATTCATCGCGTAAATGACACTCGTCATTTGCTCTCAGTAATACTATTCTCTGTCCGCACCCGGCAGCTGAGTGGTCAGCGCGACAGAATGTCAATCCTAATGGCCCGGGTTCGATTCCACGGCTGGGTCGGAGATTTTCTCCGCTCAGGGACTGGGTGTTGTGTTGTCCTGATCATCAGCATTTCATCCCCATCGATACGTAGGTCGCTCAAGTGGCGTCAACTCGAAAGACCTGCACCCGGGGAACGGTCTAACCGACGGGAGGCCCTAGCCACACGACATTAACATTTTCAATACTATTCTCTCATGAAGCAACGTTTACTCGTAATGGAATCAACAACACATGTAATAGTCATCGATGGTCGTAGGGAAAGTCACAATCTACAGTGGAAACCAATTTCCAAGTTCGTTTTTCGCTCAGTGTTTGGTGTGGCATGATCAGTAACCTGTTGATAGGTGCAGTGATTTTGGAAGAGCGAATGACGGAACAAAATTACCTGCATTTTTTTAAAATTTCTGTTGATCATCTTGAAGACGTTACTTTGGCCCCGCGCACTGCATTGTGTTTGCAGCATGACTGCACCCATCCAGATTTTACCAGGCGTTTAAGGCAACATCTCAGCCGCACTTAGCGAATCGCTGGATAGATCTTAGTAGTGCAATTAACTGACCACCAAGATCGCCAGACGTTACACCATTAGATACAGGGTTATTACAAATGATTGAAGCGATTTCACAGCTCTACAATAACTTTATTATTTGACATATTTTCAAAACGCTTTGCACACACATACACAAACTCAAAAAGTTTTTTTTAGGCATTCACAAATGTTCGATATGTGCCCCTTTAGTGATTCGGCAGACATCAAGCCGATAATCAAGTTCCTCCCACACTCGGCGCAGCATGTCCCCATCAATGAGTTCGAAAGCATCGTTGTTGCGAGCTCGCAGTTATGGCACGTTTCTTGGTAGAGGAGGTTTAAACACTGAATCTTTCACATAACCCCACAGAAAGAAATCGCATGGGGTTAAGTCGGGAGAGCGTGGAGGCCATGACATGAATTGCTGATCATGATCTCCACCATGACCGATCCATCGGTTTTCCAATCTACTGTTTAAGAAATGCCGAACATCATGATGGAAGTGCGGTGGAGCACCATCCTGTTGAAAGATGAAGTCGGCGCTGTCGGTCTCCAGTTGTGGCATGAGCCAATTTTCCGCGGGCTACGCGTGAAACTTGCCCGCACGCGTTCAACCGTTTCTTCGCTCACTGCAGGCCGACCCGTTGATTTCCCCTTACAGAGGCATCCAGAAGCTTTAAACTGCGCATACCATCGCCGAATGGAGTTAGCAGTTGGTGGATCTTTGTTGAACTTCGTCCTGAAGTGTCGTTGCACTGTTATGATTGACTGATGTGAGTGCATTTCAAGCACGACATACGCTTTCTCGGCTCCTGTCGCCATTTTGTCTCACTGCACTCTCGAGCGCTCTGACTGCAGAAACCTGAATTGCGGCTTCAGCCGAACAAAACTTTATGAGTTTTTCTACGTATCTGTAGTGTGTCGTGACCATATGTCAATGAATGGAGCTACAGTGAATTTATGAAATCGCTTCAATCATTTTTAATAGCCCTGTATTTGTTTATAATGTTGAATAAAATCTGTTACTAGCTGCTGTATATGTGCACATGTGAAACCTGAAAATGTGCTGAATAATACAGAAAATAAATAACAATGTACATTAAATGTCTTCTGTCTCGAAAACCATTCGGAATAGGGTGCACACCATATGCAGTTTTTGCTTGAAATTATCGTTCCTATTGTCTCCTTGAACATTGACCATTCTTCCTGAAACACCCTGTATTTATACCTTTAGCAGATACATTTGTGTAACTATTTATTAATGACATTTTGTGTGACACTTGTGTGTGTGTGTGTGTGTGTGTGTGTGTGTATAAAAGGCAAAGTCGTGACTGACTCTTCATCGCCTTCCCAAAAGTCTAAGCGTAGAAATTAGAAATTAGAAAGGGTGTTGATCTTATACCGGAGAAGTGGTTTAAAAAGGGATTTTTCGAAATTCCATCTCTTAGGGGGTGAAACAGAGCATGAAAATTTTTTTGAAAAACGTCGCTATTAAAACATTTTTGAAGCTACATCAAAGGTAAAGAAAACGTGTTCCAACATTTTTCGGGATTAACATCTGTAGGAGGAAGGGGGGGGGGGGCATAGTGGTGAAGTTTTTTTAAAATACCTCATTGTAAAAGATATACTACATTATTTTTACAGTTACACCTATCGAAATTAATATTTGACAACTCAGTTACAAATTTGAAAAAGAAAATGTGTTTCAGTGTTTTTGGAAATTCAATCCTCAAGGGAGTGAAATTGGGGATGATATGTTCTAAGAAAATATTTCATTATGAAAGCATCTTTAAATCTAAATCTATGAAATTCTGGATTTGGCTTCTCGGTTCGAATTTTAAAAAAAGTTTGTTTCAGTGTTCTACAAATTACCAGTACTTGAGTCCTATCAAAACGAATGCGGCTGTCTCCTGGCTGCAAAGCATGTTCCACAACAGCTTATCTGTCAATCTCCCCCTTCTGCAATTGCCCTTGTGCTCTTCTAGTCTTTTTTTTTTTTTTACACCTTTCCACAAATACACGGAATCCTACAAATTCCTGCTTTTTCCATCGGTTGTCGAGCATCCTAAGCCGATTTTAGGTGATCCTGTACCTTCCGCGTGAGTTTGTAGATTATCGCGATGTTCCGGTTTTTCAAGATTTTCCTATTGGGCCAGTAACGTCCTTAATGAAAGGCAGGAAAACTTTCGATTTCACCAGCGCTTGATCATTGCTATGATTTCTACGCGCTGATGTAACGAATACCTGGCAGCCACAACTGGATACCATGAAAGGTTATACAGAGAGGCCATAGAGATTGTTAAACACCCCAGAAATTTCATTTCGAAGGAGGAGGGCGTGAAATTGAATGACATATGGATTACGGTGCTGAAGAAAATATGTACCAGTTTTCCACCATGGGGTGACAGCAACAGCGGACGACGGCAGTCGACAACGGCCAATTGCGCTCGCGTATACAAAACATGTGACGTAATGCCACTGCGCGGAGCCGACACCCCCGGGATAACAAGGCCGCCCAGCAGTGTTAGTGACGTCACACTAAGCGGCCCATAGCCGTTGCAGCAGTCCACGGACACCTCCGTACAGACGCGCCTGATGCCAAAAAGATCTTCTGTCCGTCATACAGAAAGGAGCGAACTATAATTCGAACCAAACAGTATAAAGCATAACAGCATAAACAGCATAAAGGTTCATAACGAAATACCGATTACATATACGTGCAGGAATAGGTTCTAGAACTCCTCTGAAAAGTGTTTATCTTCAGCACCAGAATGAACATTAAATTGTCAGGTTTTCTAAATAGAAAAGCACTTTGTTAGTAACAGAGAGCAATAATGAGACTTGCAGTTGGTGATTTCTACGTGGAAAAGGAAATAAGCTGTAGAGAGATTGAAAATGGTAAGTAAAGAGAGCCTCAGCCTTTTGCTCACATTCTTACATGTAATGCACTTGGTTGTTTTTCATTCCCTTACCTTTCATAACATTTTTAATATTGTTTCAAGAAGTGTATCTTCAATAGCAGAGTGAACTTCAAATTGTCAGGGTTTTCTTAAAGGAAAGAGCAGTCACTTAGTATCACAGTGCAAGACAGAATCTTGTGTTCAGTGATGTCTATGTTAAAAGGAGAATATTTGATATCTATCTTTTGTTTCCATTCTTTATTACTGGGGATACACTTGTAAAAATTCTTGAAAAGAGCTGTCACCATGAACATATGAGTAAATTCACAATAGTCATGTGTTTTATGAGATAAAGCGAACTGTTGTTACCTTATTGTCAACGAAAGTTGTGAGGGTTTTGCTATGTATGACAGTGTTTCAGTGTAATAGCTTGAAAATGTTAAGTCCTGCTGTCAGTTGGCATTTGTCACCACCTGTATGTGAGTTTTAAAGCTAAATAGTGTTCTGACAATTATAAAATAGTGGCAAAGTTCCTCAATCGATTAAATTTATTCCTGCCCGTATATGTAATCGGTATTTCGTTATGAACCTTCATGCTGTTTACAAGAATATATATAATTTGGTCTTTGGTTCGAATTATAGTTCGCTCCTTTCTGTAAGACGGACAGAAGATCGTTAGCATCAGGCGCGTCTGTACGGAGGTGTCCGTGGACTGCTGCGTCGGCTATGGGCCGCTTAGTGTGACGTCACTAACACTGCTGGGCGGCCTTGTTATCCCGGGGGTGTCGGCGGAGCACGCGGAAGCGAAATTTTGCTGTAATCAGTAACCAACCAGGGTGTGAATCGGACATTCGAAGCTACAGGCTGACAATTATTAAACTATATGGAAAAAAAACGGTAGTTAGTTACGGACTACGGCGTGCACTCGCTTTATTCAACACTTTAACGTCACTACAGATATTTGGATTTAGGTTATGACATATTCGATATGCCCGGCATCATTGGCGATGATGTGGCGCAAGCGATTAGCGAAATTCTGCATGACCCGCTGAAGTGTTGGAACATCGATGCTGCCGATGATCTCCTGAATGGCTGTTTTCAGCTCAGCAATACTTTTGGTGTTACTGCTGTAGACCTTGTCTTTAATACAGCACCACAAAAAGGGATCGCATGTGTTCATATCCAGAGAATAAGGCGGCCAATCGAGGCAGAATGCGGTCCCGAAAGTGCTCCTCCAGGACATCAAACACTCTCCTGCTTCGATAGGGTCGAGCTCCGTCTTGCATGAACCACATCTTGTCGAAACCAGGCTCACTTTGGATAACGGGAATGAAGTCGTCTTCCAAAACCTTCACGTACTTTTCGGTAGTCACCGTGCTATCAAGGAATATCGCACCGATAATTCCGCGACTGGACACTGCACACCACATAGTCACCTTTTGAGGTTGAAGAGACTTCTCGATCGCGAAATGCGCATTCTCAGTTCCCCAAATGCGCCAGTTTTGCTTGCTGACGAACCCATACAAATTAAAGTGGGCTTCGTCGCACATGTGCAGACTGATTTCCATCATGCCCTGCGGCCACCCGTGCAGTTTGAAAGTCCTAACACAAACCGTTCAGAAGTTATGACGATTTTATTTCATTGTAAGTAGGCTGTTTAGGTTTTTATGCTGGTAACGCCAAGTAGCGTTCTGTATGAAAATCGCTGGCTGTGCTGCGTGCAGTCTGTGGCTGGTTGGCATTGTTGGAATATTTGCTATTGTAGTGTTGGGCAGTTGGATGTGAACAGTGCGTAGCTTTGCGCAGTTGGAGGTGAGCCGCCAGCAGTGGTGGATGTGGGGAGAGAGATGGCAGAGTTTTGAGAGCGAACGATCTGGACGTGTGTCCGTCAGGAAAAGGAAATTTGTAAGACTGGATGTCATGAACTGATATATATATTATGACTTTTGAACACTATTAAGGTAAAATACATTGTTTGTTCTCTATCAAAATCTTTCATTTCGTAGCTATGCCTATCAGTCGTTAGTGCCTTCAGTAGTTAGAATCTTTCATTTAGCTGGCAGTATTGGCTTTCGCTGTATTGCAGTAGTTCGAGTAACGAAGATTTTTGTGAGGTAAGTGATTCATGATAGGTATAGGTTATTGCCAGTCAGGGCCATTCTTTTTTGTACTGTGTATTGATTTGATTCTGATTTTATTTGAATTTTCTAATTTGTTCATACTCTTCTGTGTCAGTGAAGGCTACGGGTCTTGTGTCATTCAGATCATCATTTACCTTTGTAGATTGTGGTGTCACCGCCAGACGCCACACTTGCTAGGTGGTAGCTTTTAAATCGGCCGCGGTCCATTAGTACATGTCGGATCCGCGTGTCGCCACTGTCAGTGATCGCAGACCGAGCGCCACCACACGGCAGGTGTAGAGAGAAGTACTAGCACTCGCCCCAGTTGTACGACGACTTTGCTAGCGACTACACTGACGAAGCCTTTCTCTCATTTGCCGAGAGACAGTTAGAATAGCCTTCAGCTAAGTCCATGGCTACGACCTAGCAAGGCGCCATTAACCATTTCTAGAGAGAGTCTCGCTTGTATCATCAAGAATGCTGTATACAAATGATGGATTAAAGTTAAGTATTCCTGGAGCTACGTACTTTTCTTTATAGCATTCATTACTTATCCTGTTTCAGACCTCACGCCCATCCGCTTGAATTTAACGCGTGCATTTCGGCTACTTCCGAGTGGCGTGGCTGTCTTGTTACGCCACAACAGTAGATAAGTTAGTGAACTGATCCGGAAGTTCTGCTACTTTCTCTGATAACGAACTGATTTCGTTAGTGTGTTTTTCTGAACCAAGTTTTCGAGTGTCCATTTGTGTTGAAAGCGTATCTACTGTGTCCTTTAAGTTTTCCTGAATTTTTGCAAGTTGCGCAACCGAATCGGTAGATGCAACTGAGTCAGTTTTAGCTTGCAAGGTGTCGTGATTTTCATGAACAATAGTTTTCAATTCCTTTGTGGCTGCTTCGCGATTTTGTAATGCATTGTCATGACGCAAAAAATAGGTTGAAAATGCTCACAAATTTGTGTTTTTACATTACAGACTTTTTGACATTTAGATTCAATTTTAAGTAACTCTGCAGTTAAACCTTCACGTGTTTCTTCAAGCGGGGTGTCTAGCTTTTGAAGATTTTGTTCCACTGTGTGTAACTTTTGAAGCTGTTTCTGTGTTCGTCTCTGATTTTGTTCCATTGTGTCTAATTTCTGTAATTGTTGCTGTGTTCGTTACTGATTTTGTTCAATTGCGTCTAACTTTTGAAGCTGTTGTCCCTTTTGTTGCATCAATTGTAATAACAATGCACTGGTGTCTGAAACATGTTCCTCTGTACTTTTCGGCAGTGCATTTGCACCGGCAACATTCTCATTTTGAAAAGCAGAAAATGTGTCTTGACTTGATTGAAAAACGGGTAATGACGCAAAACCTGAATCTACGGTATTTGCAAAATTGTGTCCTGTCCTTGCAGGTTCCCGGGGCGAGCTGTTGCCGACCGACCGATCGACAATACTACCCTGTTCACTAACTGTTTCACTGTCTACACCATTATTTATTGCCTGGTCCATTTCCCTATCCACAATTACCAAATTACTATGTGATGAAATTCGGTGATGACATTGCTACCGCCAGTGAAAATGAAGAAAAATTACGGGATCTATTGGTTGGAGTGAGAAGTATAGTGACTACAGAATAAAGATTGAGAGTAAATCGTAGAAAGACGAAAGTAATGGAATTAGCAGAAATGGAAGAAAAATTACGGGATCTATTGGTTGGAGTGAGAAGTATAGTGACTACAGAATAAAGTTTGAGAGTAAATCGTAGAAAGACGAAAGTAATGGAATTAGCAGAAATGAGAACAGTGAGAAACTTGACATCATAACTGGTGATCACGAAGTAGACGAAGTTAAGGAATTCTGCTACTAGGCAGCAAAATAGCCCATGACGGATGGAGAAAGAAGGCCAGAAAAAGCAGATTAGCACTGGCAAGCAGGGCATTCCTAGCGAATAAAAAAGTCTCCTAATATCAAATATAGGCCTTAATTTGAGGAAGAAGTTTCTCAGAATATACGTCTGAAGTACAGCATTGTATAGGAGTGCATCATGTACTGTGGGAAAATAGCAATAGAAGAGAATCGAAGCATCTGAGATGTGGCGCTCCAGGAGAATGTTGAAAATTAGGTGGTTTGATAAGGTAAGAAATGAGGCTCTGCACAGCATTGATGAGGAATGGAATATATTGAAAACATTGACAAGAAAAAGGGACAGAACGATACATCTGTTAAGACATCAGAGAATAACTTCCACGGGAGCTGTAGAGGGCACAATGTGTGGAGGAAGACCGAGATTGGAATACGTCCTTGAAATATTGACGACATAGGTAGCAATTGCAAATTTGAGATGAAAAGGAATGCACAGGAGATGAATTCCTGCCAGGCCACATCAACCGAGTTATAAGACTGATTTTTTAATCAAATGTAAAAAACTATAAGATATTTGTGTCATAATTTCACTGAGTGGTCTCCTTATGTCACTGACATATTAATGTCTCAGCTGCTGTATGTGATTTCGACATGATTCAAAGGCACGTCACATGTTTCTGTAATGTACTTTGTTTCTTACAGTCATTCAAATGATTTCACAAAATATTTGAAAGTTATTTTTTGAAAATTCTTTCCTATTTTCTATGAGAATTTCGTGTTTTAGTGAGTGTGCACATGCTAAGTAGACATAGCCTGTCTCAGATTATGAATCCAGTAGCAAACTGGTGGCGGTGTTGTCAATGAAAGAAACGCACTTGGCCAGGTTTAATTAAAGGCAATAAATTCTGCCTTTACCGGTGGAAATTTTTGTGTGGGTGCTTTGACCATTTGGCTTTGGACTGTGTTTTTGTTTTGCTGTGGAAACTGTCGACGAAAGTTGTTAGGAGCGCTTTTGGAACTGTTGGCGAAATATGTATTCTATTGCGGTAGTCAGATCTCGGAATCTTACTGAAAGTAGTGTGACGGCTGCAGGGCACTAATTATATCACTTTGTTTGTCTGGTGCACTTGACATCGCAAATAGTGCTTGGATACTGGTCGCGACCGCGCGTGTGACTTCGTGAAATGCTACGGATGGTCCGAGAAAGGATGTAAGGTACATTACGTGATCAAAAGTATCCAGACAGCCCCATGTAATAGGGAATTGGCCACTAGATGTGATGAGAAGCGGATCCACCAGTATAAAAGTAGACGGGGAGTATAGTGTTGTCAGTAGAGAAAAAATAACAGGTATAGAAGTTTGCCTAGGGAGGCTCAGTGACTTGGAACGTGGACTAATCGCTGGGTATCACATATGTAACATATCCATCAGGGATATTTCAACCCTAAAGGTTGTCCAAGTCGACTGTTGTGGATGTAATTGACAACTGGAAACGCAAAGGAACATCACAGCTAAACCGAAACCACACAGACCTCAGCTGCAGGACAGGGACCATCGAGCATTCATTGCTAAGTGGCACATAATATGGTGTAAAAAGCGACGGCACTGGACATTGGATGATTCTAAGAGAGGAGTCTGGAGTGATGAATCACGCTATACCCCGTGGTAATTCCATGGACCGGTTTTGGTTTGGCAAATTTCTGGACAACTTTACCTCCGATTACGTGTAGCACAAACAACCAAGCACAGAGAAAGTGGTGTTACGTTACGGGAGTGTTTTTCATGGTTAGACTGCGGTCTCCTTGTCGAGCTTAGGAAAATGCTAAATGCTGAAGGACATGAACTCATTTACAGCATCATGTACTCTGTACAGTACAGCGACTGTTTGAGAGACAGTGATACAGGAAGTAAAACAGTGCACCCTGTCATAATGTAGGGGCAATGAATCGTGGACAATAACACACCGGAAAGTGACTGGCCTGTCCAGAGTCCAGACATGAATGCAATGGAACACTATTGGGATGAATTAGAACGTTGACTTCGCTCCAGAACCCAGCGTCCAACATAAATACCTTCTGTGCTGTTGGCACTTGGTGTAAAATGTGTAAGGTGCCAGAATAAATGGTCAGATTCGCACCTTACATGAGATTTTTTACATCGCAATGAGAAGATGGACACCTAACGTAATTCGGTGGTTATGAGAACATTTGCCTATGAGTATGTAATGCAAAAAGGGATGACAGTCAATTGATGGTAATTAACACACTGTTCCTATATAATGAACGTCCTTGAGTGGAAGGTGGAACAGGCAATGCGAGCCATTTTTAGTTTGAAAAGCCAGGCGGACAACGGTGTGCGAAGGCGCACTGCAGGGGTTACGATGGAAACCACTTAAAGGGACGGCAGGAGGAAGGTCAGCGACCCCGACCAAATGGCTCTGAGCACTATGGGACTTAACATCTATGGTCATCAGTCCCCTAGAACTTAGAACCACTTAAACCTAACTAACCTTGAAACGCGTACGTTTCATATGTATTCATTACCAGCGATGGCGAGGCATGACAGAATCTCTGACCAGAGAGTTATTTATCGTTGCTAGTCTGCGCTTGACCGCGCGAGCGTTCAGTTGGAGAGTAGTAGCGCGCGCGAGACGACAGTAGTAGTGTGTGTGGAGTCGGCAAAGAGAATGGTTCAGTTGCGAGTTGCTCTCTGTCGGCAGTAGTTATAGCGAGTGGACGGTTGTACTGAGCGGGCGTCGACATGGGTCGGCGGCGTGCTCTCCCTCCATCTCTGGTCACGGTTCGGGACTAGGTATATTGTTATCGAAGGTAATGAAGCAGCATTGCGCTCAGCTAATAATGTATGGTAATTGTAATTAATTTGTTCAAGAAATGCCCCAATTAAAATTTTTTATAAAGTAAATCTTTTAAAGAAAAGTAATCATTTCAATTTAAAGAATTTTTCCACCCTTTTGAAGAAAAAGCATTCATTTCAATTCAAAGAATATTTCCTATGCATTTCCTCCAAGAATCAGAATTAAATATACGCCAGCATTGCACGAAGCTGTGCCAAAAATAAGAGCAGATAGACATACAGTTTTACTGTGGTAAGAATTTATCAGGTTTGATTATTTCACAGGGCCATAGGTCAGCGCTGCTGTGCCTATAAAATTTATCAGGTTTAATTATTGCTGTTCAGATGTTACATTCAGTTCATGCGTCATTATTTAATTAACATTATTGTGGGTTTAATGAGCAATGTTCATTCGTTAATGTTTGTGGGGAGTTTACATTTGGGCCATTATTATTCTTTAATTTTGCAAGGAGGTTACGCTTGGCTCATTTTTATTATTCACTTTTGTGGGAAGACACCATATGGCACACGTTTTCATTATCATTGACCTTTTAATTTCACACGGGGAGGTTACAACCTAAGGACATCACACAACACCCAGCCATCACGAGGCAGAGAAAATCCCTGACCCCGCCGGGAATCGAACCCGGGAACCCGGGCGTGGGAAACCCCGACCAGGTGATTCAGGAGGGAGGACCGCGTGTAGCGGCACATCTGCACAAGGGACAGAGAAAAAGCTTTAGAAAGGTGCGTTTCGGAATTTCAACAGGATACGAACAAAAACTAGTAACGCATTTCGATCACGTGTCCAGCGAGTGCGACACACAGAAAGGTCAATGGACTTTAGATGTCTAGAATGGGCACAAAGCGTCCGATTGGCGGAAACGAACTAGGAAGGAGAAATATACTGAAGTTTCGATGCACTTCGATAGAAGGGACATTGCGATTGGTAGAGAGAGTTTCCACAAAATAAGAGGAACGCTACTATTGGTCGAAAAAAGCCGTGATGTGAAGAACGAATGAACCCAAGTGGGGGAGGAAGTTCTGCCATGAGTAGGACAAGAGAGAAATTTTCGGGGACTCTTCTCTGAACTGGCGTCAAGTGCAGAACGGAGCGCTTAAAGCTCCGTACGATGCAGAGAAGAAATTTGTGTGGACACTGCGTTCACAGCGGCTGCACTCCAGCTAAAATTAGCTGTAGCAACGTTTAGCTCCAACTGTGGAGAAGCGAACCGGCTAAATTAGTTAATTGTTCTTGTGAGAACTGTGAGGGCACTATAATATGCATGCTGCTCCAACTAAGTGCGTGTATATTGCCACATATTAAGACTAGGGCTGAGTACATGTTTTCTCGCATAACGAAAAATCATAGGGAAAGTTTCTGCTGGAAATTTCACCAAAGGCCTGATTAGTTTTGCAGGAATTTCAGTGGGAGAGAGCGGCCTTGCAGTCGGCAGCTCGTCGCAGCTTGAAGTAAATACCGTGTGCAGAGGTGTAAACTTTGTTGCTTCACCAGCTTGCGTCCACTGTAAACTCGAGCGGCCTTGGGTAATCTTCCGCTCAAATTTGTCACATAACTAACCATCCACCATAGACTTGATTGTCATCCTAAATAGTACCGAACTTTGACCTGGATTCGGACGATTTTCGTAGTACTGCCAACATCATATGAGTAGGAGCAATTTTGTAAAGAAACTTCCAATTAAACTTTCATGTTATTGTGCTTAGGATTAATGTTCTTTCAGAGAATTAATATTTAATAGTGTTGTGTGTAGGATTACTTCACTTTTTGATGTTGGGGAGATGCATTATCCATTATGCTGTTTTTATGTTGTCGAGTTGAAAACTGTGTAAAAGCTGTAATTTTGTGCTAAAACATTTGCGACATTAAACTTGTCATTTCAACTTACACAGTTGTTCTCAGTCCTAGAATAAGCATCCACATTACAAATGGGCTGCAATTCCTACACAGACATCTAGACACCACACTGAAAGTGTCCTCAGCAGAGTTCATGCCATCATGCACTGAGGTAAAAGAGTCATGGGACAGCAATACGCACATATACAAATGGTGGTAACGTCGCATACACAAGGTATAATAGGGCAGTGAATGGAGTATTAGTTGTAACTACACTCATGCTCATAAATTAAGGATAATGCTGATACATGGTGAAACAACGCTCTGGTGGGCGGTTTGCGGGTTTAAATCACCACGGGGTATGACCTTGCGGTGCATTTGACCTTCGCACGGTGCGCTGGCAGCAGTCCACATACGCAGAGGTGTGTTGGTGCATGTCAGAGTACGGTGCAGCGAGTAAGTGTGCAGACGTTTTCAGACGTGCTAATGGTGACTGTGTGTTGAAAATGGCTCAAAGAACACATATTGATGACGTTACGAGGGGTAGAATACTAGGGCGACTGGAGGCTGGTCAAACACAGCAAGTCATAGCATGGGCCCTCGGTGTGCCACAAAGTGTGATCTCAAGATTATGCCAACGATTCCAGCAGACAGCAAACGTGTCCAGGCGCTACAGTACGAGACGTCCACAGTGTACAACACCACAAGAAGACCGATATCTCAAAGATGTTAAATGTGTGTGAAATCTTATGGGGCTTAACACCGATATCTCACCATCAGTGCCCACAGACGGCCACAGAGCACTGCAGGTAGCCTTGCTCGGGACCTTACTGCAGCCACTGGAACAATTGTGTCCAGACACACAATCTAAAGACGACTGAACAGACATGGGTTATTCGCCCAGAGACGTATATTCCACTGAACCCTGGTCACAGGAGAGCCCGTAAAGCCTGGTGTCAAGAACACAGAACATGGTCTTTGGAACAGTGGTCCCAGGTTATGTTCACGGACGAGTCCAGGTATAGGCTGAACAGTGATTCTCGCCGGGTTTTCATATGGCGTGAAGCAGAAACGAGATACCAAACACTTAATGTCCTTGAAAGGGAACTGTATGGAGGTCGTGGTTTGATGGTGTGGGGTGGGATTATGATTGGTGCACGTACACCCATGCATGTCTTTGACACAGGAATTGTAACTACTCAGGTGTATCGGGACGTCATTTTGCACCAGTATGTCCGCCTTTTCAGGGATGCAGTGGGTCCCACCTTCCTCCTGATGGATGATAACGCACGGCCCCACCGAGCTGCCATCGTGGAGGAGTACCTTGAAACAGAAGATATCAGGCGTATGGAATGGCCCCCGTCGAGCACGTGTGGGATGCTCTCGGTCGACGTATTGCTGCACGTCTTCAAACCCCTAGGACACTTCAGGAGCTCCGAAAGGCACTGGTGCAACAATGGGAGGCTATACCCCAGCAGCTGCTCGACCACCTGATCCATAGTATGCCAACCCGTTGTGCGGCCTGTGTACGTGTTCAAGGTGATCATATTCCATATTGACGTCGGGGGACATGCGCAGGAAAAGTGGCATTTGTAGCACATGTGTTTCGGAATGGTTTTCTCAACTTATCACCAATACCGTGGACTTACAGGTCTGTGTCGTGTGTGTTCCCTATGTACCTAAGCTATTAGCGCCAGTTTTGTGTAGTGCCCTATTGTGTGCCATCACATTCTGCAATTTATGAGCATGAGTGTAGATGCTTGGCACAGGCCATTTCGGAAATTCTTAGTAATTTAATACTCCCAGGTCCACAATGTCACGAGTGTGCGAGAATTCTTTACAGGCACTACCTCTCACCACAGAAAACGCAGTAACCGACGGCCTTCACTTAACGACAGAGAGCAGTGGCGTTTGCGTAGGGTTGTCAGTGCTAACAGACAAGCAACGCTGCATCAAATAACACCAGAAATAAATGTGCACCGTACGACGAACGCATCCGTTAGGACAGTGCGGCGAAACATGGCGTGAACGGGCTATGACAACAGACGACCTACGTGAGATCCTTTGCTGTCAACACGACATCGCTTGAAGCGCCTTTCCTGCGCTCGTGACAATATCGGTTGTATCCTAGACGACTGGGAAAAGTGTGGCCTGGTCAGATGATTCCCGTTTTCACTGGGTAAGAGCTGATGGTAGTGTTCGAGTGTGGCGCAGACCCCACGAGCCATGCACCCTGGATATCAACAAGGCACTGGGCAAGCTGGTGGTGGCTGCATAATGGTGTGGGCAGTGTTTACATGGAATGGACTGGGTCCTCGGCTATGCTCAACTGCTTGGAGATCATTTGTTGCCACTGACGGACTTCACGATCCCAAACAACGATGTCGTGTCACGGGGTCACAACTGTTCGCGATTGGTTTGAAGAATATTCGGGACGATTCGAGCCAATGATTTGGCCACCCAGATCGCCCGAGATGAATCCCATCGACCATTTATGGGACATGACTGAGAGATCAGTTCGTGCACAGTATCGTACGTCGGCAACATTTTCGCAATTCTGAACGGCTATAGATGCAGCATGGCTCAATATTTCTGCAGGGGACTTCCAACGACTTGTTGAGTCCATCTCAAGACGAGCTTCCTATCTGAAACAAGAAGCTAAACTGACACTGTTTGCTGATGACACAACCATCATTATTAATCCAGTAAAACCCAATAGAAAATGATGCAAATAATGTCTTTGGAAAAGTTATTAATTGGTTTTCTGCGAATAGGCTTGCTCTGAACTTTGGAAAAACACAGAACATCCCATTTTCTGCTGCAAGGGGTATAGTTCCTTCAACAAATATAGTACATCAACAAAAGTCAGTAGCCAGGGTAGAGCATATTAAGTTTTAGGATGTACGTATAAATGAGAATCTTAATTGGAAAATTCATATTTTGGATCTCCTATAGCGACTAGGTTCAGCAACTTCTGCAGTCAGAATAATTGCCAATTTTGAGGATATAGAAATTATTAATCTGACATAGTTTGCATACTTTCACTCTCTAATGTCATACGGAATAATATTTTGGGATAACTCGTCACTTAGGCAAAATGTGTTCACTGCTCAAAAGAAAGTCGCATATCTAGTGGGCATCTGTTTAAAAGGTTAGGAATTTTTTCCAACAGCCTCCAGTACATCTACTCAGTACTGAAATTTGCTGTCAACAACATGGACCAGTTTAAAAACAACAGTGACATGCATAATTATAATACCAGAAGAAAGAAAGACTTATACTACTTAACCTATATTTGGCACAGAAAGAGGTGGCCGGCCGGGGTGGCCGAGCGGTTCTAGGCGCTACAGTCTGCGTCGCAGGTTCGAATCCTGCCTCGGGCATTCATGTGTGTGATGTCCTTAGGTTAGTTAGGTTTAAGTAGTTCTAAGTTCTAGGGGACTGTTGACCTCAGAAGTTAAGTCCCATAGTGCTCAGAGACATTTCAACCATTTTTGAACAGAAAGAGGTAAAATATGCTGCTGTAAAAGTTTTCGATAAATTACCAGATTACATAAAGTGTCTGACAGACAGCAGCAATAGTTTGAAAAATAAATTGAAATAATGTCTCCTTGACAGCTCCTATACCATAGACGAATTCTTGAACAGGAATAAATAAGTCTATAAGTACAGTATATGCATTTTGTGCCGTTTGAGAGAATGGGGTTGATAATAAAAATTTTAAGCTTAAAAAAATCTTCATTCATGTAGGCATTTCTTATGCATTAGACACGTTCCACATCGTAACGGTTAGCATGATATAGATCAATGGAACGCCTAACTAACTAACAAAAGGGAGTCCGACACGATATTGGGAGGTATCGATGACTTTTATCACTTAAACGTAAAGGCGAAAGGTGAACAAAAACCATAGCAATGACTAGACCTCGGATTTTTAGGTAAAAACCTATTTTGTTCCTCATTAAATGAAGGCAATAAAAGTTGTACCTACACGAATTACGTCAATTTATGATCGAAAACGCTAGTTTCGTTGCTCCTAAATATACTTAATTTCAGGTTAGTACCTGACTGTACCTGAATTTTAAAAATACATTTAAATAAAAATTTTATGACTGATATTCTCTCGTGGTCTTCCCAGCTAAGAATGACGCAAATATTTTACCAAAAATTCTAATTTTAAAGTATCTAAAATACCTCATTTCTTTTTAGAATCTGACTGTATCTAATTTTTTAAAATCCAGTCAAATAAAATTTGTATGACTAAAACTACTCTTCTGGTCGACCCGACTACTTAGAAAACAGCTCAAACCGCAGCATTCCATCAGAATCCACACTGAGAAAGAACTATGTAGATACTTTATATGAAAGTACATTGATCAGGATGAGGGAAGATATAGACGATTCAAACATGTGGATCTCTGTCGATGAGACAACTGACAGACAAGGTCGATATGCGGCTAATTTGATTGTTGGAAAGGTAGATCCTGATACTCGCTCTGTACCTCATCTGATCTGCAGCAAGGAGCTACAAAAGACTAACCAGGAAACAATTCCTCACTTCATTAATAATGCCCTCAAATTACTTTTCCCTAACAGTCTAGATGAAAAGAAAGTACTTGTAATCCACACCGATGCAGCCGCACACATGACTGCTGTTGTTAAATTGTTGAAAGTATTTTACCCAGTCTTGCTCCATATTACATGTCTCGCCCATGCCATGAATCGTGTGGCTGAGACGATACATCTCGAATTTCCACATTTAAATAAGCTAGTTTCAACCATCAAAAAGGTTTTTGTTAAAGCACCTACAAGAATCCATTTATTTCGAGAGGAAGTTCGCAACGTACCACTTCCATCAGAACCGATAGTTACTCGATGGGGAACGTGGCTAGAGGCCGTGGAATATTACAGCGAGAAATTGGAAGACATTAAGAAGATTGTTCTTCAGTTGCGGGTGGAGGCAGCGAGCATTACCTCAGCTAAACATCTTCTAAAGGACACCCAACAATTTCCAACGACATTTCATATATAAAATCTCATTATTTCATTGGTCCCTGTTATTAAAGCACTATAGTGTTTAGGAAAACCAGTCTACACGTAATTGCGATTGATAAAAGAGGCGACAGAAAAAATCAACTTGGTCCTAGAATCTATTGGTGTGACAGAGAAAACTAAAGACAGTGTTACAAGAAAAACCAGGACTGACTACCCTCTGGCTGACATCTTATCAGGTAAATCAACAGAACATGAGTGCGCGGGCCCATTGTGCCTAATACAGTCCTTTAAATATGCTCCGCTGACTCTGTTGACGTAGAACGCTCATTCTCGGCATATAAGACGCTATCAACAGACAAGTTTCTAGACAGTAAAATGACGTATTTTGGTCACCTATTTTCTGATTTTTATAACCTATTTTTGTAAGTAATAGAACTTATTTTAGGTACCTAATTTAAGATTTATAGAACCAAAAAGTCCGAGGTCTAGTAATGACTTTTGATCAGATCATGTACATCTCCAGTTCCCTATGCAGGGTGGTCCATTGATAGTGACCTGGCCAAATATCTCACGAAATAAGCGTCAAACGAAAAAACTACAAAGAACGAAATTTGTCTACCTTGAAGGGGGAAACCAGATGGCGCTATGGTTGACCCGCTAGATGGCGCTGCCATAGGTCGAACGGATATCAACTGCGTTTTTTTAAATAAGAACCCTCAGTTTTTATTACATATTCGTGTAGTACGTAAATAAATATGAATGTTTTAGTAGGACCACTTTTTTCGCTTTGTGATAGATGACACTGTAATAGTCACAAACACATGGCTCACAATTTTAGACGAACAGTTGGTAACAAGTAGGTTTTCTAAATTAAAATACAGAACGTAGGTACGTTTGAACATTTTATTTTGGTTGTTCCAATGTGATACATGTACCTTTGTGAACTTATCATTTCTGAGAACGCATGCTGTTTAAGCGTGATTACCTGTAAATACCACAATAATGCAATAAATGCTCTAAATTATGTCCGTCAACCTCAGTGCATTTGGCAATACGTGTAACGACATTTCTCTCAACAGCGAGTAGTTAGCCTTCCGTAATGTTCACACATGCATTGACAACGCGCTGTCGCACGTTGTCAGGCGTTGTCGGTGGATCACGATAGCAAATACCTTTCAACTTTCCCCACAGAAAGAAATCCGGGGACGTCAGATCCGGTGAACGTGCGGGCCACGGTATGGTGCTTCGACGACCAATCCACCTGTCATGAAATATGCTATTCAATACCGCTTCAACCGCGCACGAGCTATGTGCCGGACATCCATCATGTTGGAAGTACATCGCTATTCTGTCATGCAGTGAACCATCTTGTAGTAACATCGGTAGAACATTACGTAGGAAATCAGCATACATTCCACCATTTACATTGCTATCGATAAAATGGGGGCCAATTATCCTTCTTCCCATAATGCCGCACCATACATTAGCCCGCCAAGATCGCTGATGTTCCACTTGTCGCAGCCATCGTGGATTTTCCGTTGCCCAATAGTGCATATTATGCCGGTTTACGTTACCGCTGTTGGTGAATGACGCTTCGTCGCTAAATAGAACGTGTGCAAAAAATCTGTCATCGTCCCGTAATTTCTCTTGTGCCCAGTGGCAGAACTGTACACGACGTTCAAAGTCGTCCTCATGCAATTCGTGGAGCATAGAAATACGGTACGGGTGCAATCGATGTTGATGTAACATTCTCAACACCGACGCCTTTGAGATTCTTGATTCTCGCGCAATTTGTCTGCTACTGGTGTGCGGATTAGCCGCGACAGCAGCTAAAATACCTACTTGGGCATCATCATTTGTTGCAGGTCGTGGTTGGCGTTTCACATGTGGCTGAACACCTCCTGTTTCCTTAAACAACGTAAGTATCTGGCGAACAGTCCGGACACTTGGATGTTGTCGTCCAGGATACCGAGCAGCATACACAGCACACGCCCGTTGGGCATCTTGATCACGACAGCCATACGTCAACACGATATCGACCTTTCCTGCAACTGGTAAACGGTCCATTTTAACACGGGTAATGTATCACGAAGCAAATACCGTCTGCACTGGCGGAATGTTACGTGATACCACGTACTTATACGTTTGTGACTATTACACCGCCATCTATCAGAAAGCGAAAAAAGTGGTCCAACTAAAAGATTCATATTTCTTTATGTACTACACGAATTGTTGTTGTTGCGGTCTTCAGTCCTGAGACTGGTTTGATGCTGCTCTCCATGCTACCCTATCCTGTGCAAGCTTCTTCATCTCACAGTACCTACTGCAACCTACATCCTTCTGAATTTGTTTAGTGTATTCATCTCTTGGTCTCCCTCTACGATTTTTACCCTCCACGCTGCCCTCCAATACTAAACTGGTGATCCCTTGATGCCTCAGAATATGCCCTACCAACGGATCCCTTCTTCTAGTCAAGTTGTGCCACAAACTTCTCGCCCGCATCTCGTGGTCGTGCGGTAGCGTTCTCGCTTCCCACGCCCGGGTTCCCGGGTTCGATTCCCGGCGGGGTCAGGGATTTTGTCTGCCTCGTGATGGCTGGGTGTTGTGTGCTGTCCTTAGGTTAGTTAGGTTTAAGTAGTTCTAAGTTCTAGGGGACTGATGACCATAGATGTTAAGTCCCATAGGGCTCAGAGCCACAAACTTCTCCCCAATCCTCTTCAACACCTCCTCATTAGTTATGTGGTCTACCCATCTAATCTAAAATGCAGTTGATATCCGTTCGACCTATGGCAGCGCCATCTAGCGGGCCAACCATAGCGCCATCTGGTTTGCCCCTTCAAGCTAGACAAGTTTCGTTCTTTGTAGTTTTTTCGTTTCACCCTTATTTCGTGAGATATTTGGCCAGGTCACGATCAATGGACCACCCTGTATACTCTTCTGTAGCGAAAGTGCTGTGACCAGCTGTGCTTAGCTACAGTCTCCGGGTAGCGTCATTAAACCGTGGCTGGCCTCCGCCGTGTCCCTTTTCGCCTTGCCCGGAACGCGCTCGCCTGGAGCACGACACAGCGGGCGCACGCACGCGGCACACACAGGCGGCCTCTGTCGTGATACCGGCGGCGGTTCTCGGCCGCGCCGCGGCTGATTCACATCCGGGGAGGTGCCGAGCAGCGGGCCGGCACCGCACCGCAGCACAGCCGACGAGAGGCCAGGCGTCGGCCCCAACACCGGCTGGCGCCCGTCTGCCCGTTCGTCTGCTGGGGCGTGAGGCGCGAGAGCGGTGCGTCAGCGTCGCGACTGCGCGGCGCGAGTCACGCTGTCCAAAACCTGTGCGCACGTACCGTGTTTTCCGAAAGTCCCCCACCACCTGACTATTCGTCGATTGCTTTTACATCTTGCAGGTGATATTGGTTCGTGAATCTCGTTACACCAAAGGCATGGGAAAAACCGACCAGTTAAAAACAATATTGGTATTTTTCGGTATTTGTTTGGCCTCGGTTTCAGCAGGTATTTTTTAGTTTCATCTTCACCGCTGAACAAAAGAATATGTCTTATACGGGGAGATCTACAATTCCTGTTACCCACTCCTAGCGGATATAGAGGAAAAACTTTGTTGGTTCAAATGGCTCTGAGCACTATGGGACTTAACATCTGAAACGTCCCCTTAGAAAAATTATACATGACTGTGCTTAAACTGACACACAATATTTTTTAGCGCAACGCAATCTGACTTTCAGAAATCTCTGCAAAGGAATGGCCCTGACTAACATTAACCTATACCTTTCACAAATCACTTACCTCACCAAAAATCTTCATTACTCGAATTTCTGCAATACAGCGAGCGCCACTACTGCCAGCTAAATAAAAGATTCGAACTACTGAAGGCACTAACTACTGATAGGCATAGTTAGCAAATGAAAGATTTTAATAGAGAACAAACAATGTATTTACCTTAATAATCATAATATATATGGCATCCAGTCTTTCAAATTTCAAATCTCCGCCATTTCTCTCCCCATATCCATCACTGCTGACGGCTCACGTCCTACTGCGCAACGCTACGCGCTGTTCACATCCAGCTGGCAGTAGTGGCGCTCGCTGTATTGCAGTAGCTTGAGTAACGAAGATTTTTGTGAGGTAAGTGATTTGTGAAAGGTACAGGTTAATGTTAGTCAGGGCCATTCCTTTGTAGGGATTTCTGAAAGTCAGATTGCGTTGCGCTAAAAAATATTGTCAGTCAGTTTAAGCACAGTCATGTATAATTGTTGAAAGGGGACGTTTCACATCTATGGTCATCAGTCCCCTAGAACTTAGAACTACTTAAACCTAACTAACCTAAGGACAGCACACAACACCCAGTCATCACGAGGCAGAGAAAATCCCTTACCCCGCTGGGAATCGAACCCGGGAACCCGGGCGTGGGAAGCGAGAACGCTACCGCACGACCACGAGCTGCGGACGAAATGTAAATCAAGTTGTGCATAGGAAGTAATTGCGGCGGGGCGGGTTAAAAAATAGTTCGTCGTACTGTTCGAAACAAACGTCCACCTACTTCAGTACCGCTTCTCCTCGACGTCCCTTCACTCTGCAACCGTAGATACTTACTAGACGGCGAAAAAGCAGCGTTGAAGAAAACGCCACTTAATATCTGTCCTGCAAAGTCCGCGTAAACTCTAGTAGTATTTCAATTCCTGCAATCTCACATACATCAAGATTTCGGGTAATGATGTGAAGCATTTTTTCTCACAGTAAAGGTCCAAAAAATTTGTAGATAAGCCTTTTATTGCTTCTAGCATTCATGAAATTGGGCTATCAAGTCCGCGTTTACCTAACTAACGTGTCTATAGTTCTCTGTTCACAGTTCATACAACTAATTCCAAATGCAAAGCAGCCAGAAATTTACACAAGTCCGACCCGATTGATGACGAGATCTCACAGCCACAGATCCGCTACTATAAATGAGTTTCACATTCGGTCCTTTTCAGTGGGTTTCTTTAAAAGAAACTGCTCGCTAAATACTCCATAACTGAATACAGAATTCGCCACACGGAATTTTCATAAAGGCCGAAAGTTCACATGCGTCAAACTTTCCAACAAAACACTCCCGAAACTCCAAACGCCGCACGGGACTAGCCGAGCGGTCCAAGGCGCTGCAGTGCTGGACTGTGCGGCTGGTCCCGGCGGAGGTTCGAGTCCTCCCTCGGGCATGGGTGTGTGTGTTTGTCCTTAGGGTAATTTAGGTTAAGTAGTGTGTAAGCTTAGGGACTGATGATCTTGGCAGTTAAGTCGCATAATATTTAAAAAAAAAAAAAACTCCAAACTTTCATCAAACTGTTCGTAACTACATCAGCGTTAGTCACGACACCTGTTAAACGCAAGGAACTCAATATTCCTTCATTTTACACATAATGAGAATCATCACATTTAACATCTTCCGCATCCGAAGCTGGCGAGCAACTCCCCCGATACTGCCTCACTCACAGCATATCTAACTAGCTGTCCACGGGAACTACTTATTTCCGATATGCTGATCAGTCTAACAGACCAATGGGAATGATCCTTCGAAGTCATTCTCGCGGCAAAACTCGCCTAAGCCAATCATTGTTCAGAAAGTAAGTTACGTCATCCCAAAATGCAAATACTAACACAATGTTTAATAAAACAAAACGAAATAAAATTAATCTTGAAAATAATTTAGAAAGCGATTGCACTTTAAACTGAAATTCTGGCTGCCTTCTTACAAAAGCAATCACCCCTAGACATACATCATCAGCAATGTGGGTAAATTAGGGCCTACATCCTTCCCACATTCAATTACATAATACTGTACATAATATAATATTGAATTTTTTCGTATGTCCCACATACACTCAATCATTCTCATTTATTCACACAACAACATATAAACAGATACTATTTTTTTCTGAATTATTATACTACATAATGAAGAATAATTAAAATTTTGAGAATAAAAATCCAAACTAATTGAGTTGATATATTGAGAACTCTGTGAATGATTTCAAATGGTAACAAAAGATAAACTGTAATCGTTCCTAACTGAATTTTTCACCCTGAGTGTCGGTTTGGTTGGTTTTAGGTAATTTTCTGAATCTCTACTATTTATGTACAGCTTTGAAATTTGGACGAGATCTTCTTCTGAATAACAAAAAGAGTATACCAAGTTAGAAAATAATGGTTAATATTTAATATGTTTCATTTATATTCGTAGGGGGTATGAATATATGGTCGTTCGAAGTGACACAGAAGCCCATTCAAATGCTGGCTACTAGCGACAGCTATGCTATGAGTCATGGCTAAGACACCAGTTTGCAGCCTCCTGTACGTTCATCGGGCTCCACGTCTAGGTATCTTACTGCACTAAATGTTATCCCGTAATAACTTGCGACGTCACACCATGTCCAGAAACATCATCCAATCACACTACAGAGCGTCAAAGTTATAAGCGCCGGTGCCTGTAAATGTATGTGTATACAAAAATTCCTTCATGATGTTACAAACTTTCAAGGATGATGGAGACGATTACATACAGGGTATATCAAAAAGAATCATCCGATTTGGCACATACATATTTCCAAAACCAATAAACATATATAATGTGTTTTCTTTTTTCATGAACAGGAAACTCAAAAAGGTTTTTTCATGCCTTTTCACAGCTGTTCAATATGCCCCCCTGAGATGTATGGCATATGTCAACGCGGTATTCAAATTCTTCCCACACTGCAGCGAACTCGTCTTGAGTTACAGCTTCCACAGTTGCTCTTATGCGAGGTCTCAGTTCATTCATTGTTGTTGGTGACGGAGGCACATAAATGGTCTTTTATATACCCCCCTCCCCCACAAGAAATAATCACATACAGTCAGGCCCGGTGATCTTGGAGGCCAGTAATGTAAGGCTGAATCATTTGGTTCAGTGCGACCGATCCATCGTTCAGTAATCCTTTGATTTAAAAATTCCCGCACTTCCCGATGCCAGTGTTGCGGTGCCTCATACTGTTCGTAAACGAAGTCATTCGAATCAGTCTCCAACTGTGAGAAAAGAAAGTTCTTAAGCATATCGAGATATGTGTTTCCTTTAACAGTGTTCTCGGCAAAGAAAAATGGACCATACAACTTTTCCCGTGAAACTTCACAAAACACATTAAAATTTGGGAACTCCCTGTCATGTTGTACAACTTCATGTGGTTGTTCCATACCCCATATTCTCACTTTATGACGATTCACCTATTCATTTAAATGGAATGTTGCCTCGTCACTAAACACTAAGCGCGAAAGAAAACTGTTATCCTCCATCTTGACAAGAAAGAAATCACCGAACTCCACACTTTGTTGTTTGTCACCTTCGAGAAGAGCTTGTAGTAGCTGAATTTTGTATGGTTTCACGTGTAAACGTCGACGCAACGCGCCAGATGGATATCGGGGGCATGGTGAGATGTCGAGCTGCACGGCGAACGGATTTCTGCGAACTCTCTGTGGAACTGTGGCGGATGCGTTTGACGCCTGTGTCACACACTCGGAGACGGCCCGGCGATTTGCCTTTAAACAAATAATCTGTTTCTTGGAATTGTTCGTGCCGTCTTCTAATGCTCTGTGTTGTTGGAGAATCCACACTTTATCTAGTACGAAAGTGACGCTGAACAGTTATTATTGACCCGCACTGCACAAAACGTAGAACACAAAACGCTTTCGAGAACTGAAGTGGGCGCTGTCTCCAGATAACTAGCGGGATCCATTTAAAACTCAAGAGTTTGCTCTTTCCAACAGTACGTTGTTCACGCGCACATCTCAAATAACATAATGGTTATGATTTTATTAAATCGGATGATTGTTTTTGATACACCCCCGTACATCAGTTTGAGATAAGGTCTCTGTGCCGGAAACGGACGAGTCGAAAGCTACAAGCGAAAATTATTCTCATATCTCTAACAGTGGAATTCATGTACCGATACTGTTCTTGCTAAGAATGTAGGGTATGCAACTTCCAGAGGTGCTAGTATGGGTCAAGACAAGAAGTAATGCGCAGCGAACATGGGCTCTAAAATGCATGTTTGAGGAGCTATGAGCACTTATTCATCTTTGCGGTGTTATACATCTCCTCTATTAAACAAATGTTCATAGCTCTGAAGGTATGCAGTTTAGACTCCGTCTTTACCGGAAATTTTTCTTGTGTTTGGTCCATACTACCAACTCTGAAAGTTGTCTATCCTACAATCTTTGCAAACAACATGAACTCCACTGTCATATGTATCAGGACTCTCGCTAGCCGGCCAGTGTGGCCACGCGGTTAAAGGCGCTTCAGTCTGGAACCGCGCGACCGCTACGGTCGCAGGTTCGAATCCTGCCTCGGGCATGGATGTGTGTGATGTCCTTAGGTTAGTTAGGTTTAAGTAGTTCTAAGTTCTAGGGGACTGATGACCTCAGATGTTAAGTCCCATAGTGCTCAGAGCCATTTGAAACATTTTTTTTTTTTTTTTTTTTTTGACTCTCGCTTATAACTTTCGACTCGTTCGCTCCGGTCCAGGCACTCTTATCTCAAATTGAAACATTTATCCTTCTCCATCATCCTAGAAAGTTTCTAACGTCAACACGAAATCACCCTGTATATACATGCATTTGCCGGCCGGTGTGGCAGAGTGGTTCTAGGCGCTTCAGTCTGGAAACTCGCGACCGCTACGGTCGCAGGTTTCAATCCTACCTCGGGCATGGATGTGTGTCTTTAGGTTAGTTAGGTTTAAGTAGTTCTAAGTTCTAGGGGACTGATGACCTCAGATATTAAGTCCATAGTGCTCAGAGCGATTTGAGTCATACATACATTTACAGGCGCTGGCGAACTTTGACGCTCTACAGCGTTGTTGGATGACGTTTCCGAACATGGCTTCGTATGTAAAACTTGATTTACTAAATCATCTCTACAACGTCTGGAAGTGATTACCATGACTTTTGAAACCTCCTGTATGTTCAGAAAGCTTAAAGAAGAATATGAGCACTGGGGCATGAAAATTAACTTTACGAAGACGCTGTCGGAGGTGTAGGATGAGATCTTGTTATAGTTGATGGATCTATAGCAATGTGTGGCAGTTGATTAAATGCTTCGCGACAATCATTTCAGGTAAATGTTGAAGCAAAAATGAAATAAGGCACAGAATATGAAAGGGAAAGGTGGCAATTAAGTAGTTACACTCCATATGTGGAATAAAATGACGTCAAAAAAATTGAAAAGGAGGATATACGAAACTATAGTTGAGAGCATTGCTATGTATGGTGCTGAACTGTGGAAAACCTTCAGGGTCAATGAGAAGAACTTAAAAGCAATGGATTGGGTTGATTTTGGGGGGGGGGGGGGAGACCAAACTGCGAAGTCATCGGTCTCATGGGATTAGGGAAGGTGGGGGAAGGAAGTCGGCCGTGCCCTTTCAAAGGAACCATCCCGGGATTTCCCTGAAGCGATTTAGGGAAATCACGGAAAACCTATATCAGGATGGCCTGACGCGGGACTGAACTGTCATCTTCCTGAATGCGAGTCCAGTGTGCTAACCACTGCGCCACCGCGCTCGGTAAAAGCAATGGAAATAGAGGTTCGCAGACGAAGTTGTGAAGTTACAAGAACAGACAATATAAGAAATGAAGTGCTACGAGATTGGAGTTACAAAAGATTCTGTAGAAACAATTGAAAATACATTGCTTCTGCTTCTTGGAAGAATGCCAGAGGAAAGGTGTCCCTCTAAAACATGACGCTGGAGACCTCCTTGACACATTAAAAGAGGAACAGCCCTACATTGGAACGATGGAGTGAAGGCGTGCGTTGCATGACAGGGCCATTCAAGAAGACAGGCAGTATAGAAGGAGATGATGGTGATTAGTGTTTTAGGGCGCACAACAGCGAGGTTATCAGCGCCCGTTCCCAAAAGTTCAATTCAGAGCCAAATTGTGAGAGAATTGGTATCGTTCAAATTGCAAGATTGGACACAGCACATCAAAACAGGGAGATAAAACTAAAAAGAAAATAGCAGTACAAACAGGTAAAAATAATTAACGGTGGCTGAGTGACCACTTACAAATAATGGGTGACCAAACCACTGGACAGCACATTAAGACGTCAATCCCAATATTTGGGAAGAAGGCCAGACATCACACAAAAACGTAAAACTCTAGCGACACTCGCCTCATTATTAGTTAAAAGAGAGGGTAGGTCTGGTGGGAAACTGAAATCTTCCCTCAAACCCGCATATAAAACACACTCAGTTAAAATATGTCGTATCGACAACTGTGTGCCACATGCCTGACACGTTGGTGGCTCCTCACGACGTAACAGAAAACCATGTGTCAAAGGACAATGTCCTATTCTAAGGCGTGTAAGGGCTACTTCCTCTGCGCGTCGTTGTCGGAAGGAGGTGAGCCACGGTCGGACAGAATCCTTCACCGCTCGCAACTTATTATCCCTCACGTCCAGCCACTGAGCCTCCCACCAACGCATGACCTCCCGAGTCACGAAAGACGTAATGGCCTGCAGGGGGACGGAACAGCGAGCAGGAGGTGGGATGGAGCAAGCCTCCTTGGCAGCCGCATCTGCAAGTTCATTTCCAGGTATCCCTATGTGCCCTGGAACCCAGCAGAAAATTACATCCTTACCCTGCTGTTGCAAGAGCAGGAGTGCGTCCTGCACCTCTTGCACCATCCGATCTGCTGGGTACATCTGTTCAAGAGCGTGTAGAGCACTTTGGGAATCGGAGCAGATGATGAATTTCGTGCCACGATGTCGGCGCATATGCTCTAATGCTTGCAGAATGGCAAACAGTTCTGCATAGTAAACTGAGAACTGGAGATGGAAACTTGGATGCAAGAGTGGTGTAGAAAACTCACAGAAAGCAAGTAAGTAACTAATAAGCGAGTAAAAATAACTGAAATATCAAGCAGCCGTAGTAGCAGTGCGTAAGTTTTTCGTTTTTAAATAAACTTTTCTTAAAAAAAAAGAGTTATTTTTTTACACGCTAAATTTGCGTTATTTTAAAATATTGCGTTATTATAAGAAAAAGAAAAAGCAATCAGTGCTATTTTTAATAATGATGCCGACAGAACGAGCAACAAACACGTGGCATAATAATTGCTACAGCATTGCTGAGACAATGATGTCCTCTTCTGCCGCGTGTCGTGGCTTAAAGGTACGAGTGTACGTCCAGTGGACGAGACTTGCCCTCACCTGGTCTGCTCGTGTACCGTAGTTCCTCGCTGTCGTCGCCGGACGTCCGTTGTACTGCAGAATGGCACCAACCCTGGTCTGCAAATATTTTTACGGATGACGAAACAATGAATTACAACGCTACATTAGCTTTAAAAAAGTAAAGATTTGTCTGTCATTTCTATGAAATAATAAAAGAGGAAGGAGATTATGGTAACAGTAATTAATTAAAAACTATCCCTTCATAACGCACAATAAACATAGAAAGTAGCTGATCTTCTGTCAGTGTCTACATAATATGCCTTTATCTGCTTGTAGCCCTCGAAAACGGACAAATTATAACGAAAAATAGACTTCTTCAGCCTTGTGTATTGCATATGGAACTGGGGACCCAGAAACGACGGAGAGGCTTCGTTCACAATCCCACAACAGGCCACAGCAGTCCACCCACCCCACCGTTGCCCCACACCGAAACCCCTCCCCCCCCCCCCCCCCCCGAACGTCTCATACCGGACGAGTGTAACCCCAAATGTTTGCGTGGTAGAGTAATTATCCTGTTCGTGTGCGTGAAGACAGTGTCGCGCAGCAATCACCGACATAGTGTAGCAGAGGCGGAATAAGGGGAACCAACCGGCATTCGCCGAGGCAAATGGAAAACCGCCTTAAAAGCCTTCCACAGGCTGGCCAGCACACCGGACCTCGACAGTAATCCGCCGGGGACCGGCACGCCTTCCCGCTCGGGAAGCACCGCGTTAGACCGCGCGGCTAGCCGGGCAGGATTCTTCAGCCTTAGTGTTCACCCTTTAGCACTGTCTATTCGTAATGCCCAAACACTCATATGATCCCTGATTACAATATGATTTTTGAGCAGAGTTTCAAAAAATTAGAACCAATACGAGAATACTGGCGTTTTTTCTAGTTTTCAAGCACTTGCCAATTTTATTTGTTCGATTTCTATGTTTATCGCAGGTAATAATAGGAAGAAAAAACCGAAAAACAGTTATTTCAGAAACCGGTTATTCTGAGCAGTTGTAACAGTCAGGTTAAACTAGGGTGGGAAAAAAAACGATATAACCGAAAACCGGTTGCATTGGCAATAACCACAAATTGACACATTTATCCTTCAGCATCATCCTAGAAAGTTTGTAACGTCATCACGAAATCACCCTGTATAGACATGCATTTACAGGCGCCAGAGAACTTTGACGCTCTACAGCGTCGTTGGATGACGTTTCCGAACATGGGTTCCTATGTAAAACTTGATTTACTAAATCCCCTCTACAACCTCTAGAACTGATTACCATGACTTGTGAAACCTCCTGTATGTTCAGAAAGCTTAAAGAAGGATATGAGCACTGGGGCATGAAAATTAACTTTACGAAGACTGAATACTTGGCTGTCCCTATAACACCATGGAACACTGAATTTTCATGTACACCTAACGTAACGTGCCGACCCTGTCGGTTGGTTCCCGTGACATCTAATCAGACAAGGAATACTAAAATATTTCATTGAAGTTAGATTAAGACCGGGTGAAATTATTATATTTATTTCTCCTTAGGATGGAAGTTCCGTCTGCGTGAGGAAATGAAAGGTGTGCGCCACCGTTGGATTCGGTGGCAGTTGTGACAGCATCCACTGGTCGGCCCCCACTTGAGATCAATTATCCTGGAAAGTGAATAGTTAGCTGGAACACAATCCCTGACAAAAACACAGTGGAGCACTAAGAAGGTAAGGAGGATTCGGTGGCAGTTGTGACAGCATCCACTGGTCGGCCCCCACTTGAGATCAATTATCCTGGAAAGTGAATAGTTAGCTGGAACACAATCCCTGACAAAAACACAGTGGAGCACCAAGAAGGTAAGGAGGATTCGGTGGCAGTTGTGACAGCATCCACTGGTCGGCCCCCACTTGAGATCAATTATCCTGGAAAGTGAATAGTTAGCTGGAACACAATCCCTGACAAAAACGCAGTGGAGCACCAAGAAGGTAAGGAGGAAACGAAATTAAACGCCACCTTGTGACATTATTGTCGATATTACCTATAATACTCTCATCTAACTTATTTGCCTGTTTTTACTTAAAGTGACTTCTATATAACCATGCCCTTTGATGTAACATCGGTATAGACATTTTATTCCTTATTTATGATAATTTATGTAATTGCATTTAATCTATGCATGTAATTTCAAAACCAATGTGCTGTAAAAGAACGTAAAAGTTAAAACTTTAATTGTAATACTGGTTCATGCATCGGGAAAGTAAGTTTGTAATCATGTTAAACTTGGAGGGAAGGCCCTTCGCAACGGAACTGGTTAGTCGGAAATAGAAAAGGGTGATCTGGCGGTCGAACTGCAAGGCTTGAGTCAGTCCGTGGTGTAATGCGCCATACCGTCTTCAGGCCAAACAAAGCGCATCGCTTGTTTTGATCACCTCAACTTACTATCGATTTTTATGTGCTAGAAGAGATTAAGTTGTTGATATACTTTTCTTAGATTTTTGTGTTAAAATGGAGATATGTGACACCTGATGTCGAGATAAGCTGTGTCCTGTCAAGTCAGCGAGTTTGCGACACCCAGCCGACTGCTGAATCGCGCAGTGCGGCAAAGATAACAACTAAGATGCAGCTGGCCACTACGAATGTTTGCCGGCGACTGCAAAGAAGAAACACTTATTGTTAACGAGAGAATTAGCGAGATATGTTTGTTCGCAGAGAATGGTTCTTGGCTTGTCCTTTCAGAGTTTCAGCAGTAGTATCCGAGTATTCTTAAGAGTAGTGAGCCTCGAGAGACATTATCTCAAGAGTGTGATGAGATCGGCTCACACGTAACGATACGTGAACTAGTCTGCAACGTGGATAGAACTGAAATGTGTTCAAAGCAGTTCTAAGTCGTTTACAAAGGTATTTTGAGAAGATTGTCAGCTTGTGTATAAAATGATTATTTCGCCGATTTTGGTAGAGTATAGACTTGCCAGGTATAGGAAAAGCTTCAACTTATTGAAGAGTGAAATTAGCTCCTCCTAGTTGTGATTAATGGTGCGTTATGCTGCTTAATAGCCGCGCGATGGTAGGCGAACCGTGTTTCAATATCATTGTGAGATTTTCCGCTGGATGATGTATGTGAAGGGACGCGTTCACACGAAGTCGTTTGGTTATTTTGTGGCTGAGGATTAAAGTACGCACTAAGGGATAGTGACGTAGCATTGCATTATTATGGTTGTAAAGGTGTATGCAAGCACTGAGGTATAGCGACATAACGATATTTGGTAAGGGTTTAATGTGTGACTTCAGTGTGAGCGTCACAACATAGTAAATTCCGGAAATCTCGTTGGATGCACTAAATGTGCAGTCTGTATTAAAGAGAACGGTGTCCTACGTAATCAGATGTTTATTGAGAATTCTCTCGTCCCTAAGCTACAAATCAAAAACCATTTTAAAGAGAACACCCTAATTTTCTCTGAAATGGCATCTAGTGCTTTGTTTTGAGTTTTAAATATTAGTGGGTAGCGGAAGTCAACGCCTGAAGTTGTTGAGCTTTGCCTGATTATTTGAAATTCATAAAGCTGAAAAGTGACGGTGACTCTCAGGTTTTTTGTTTTTTTTTATTATTATTTGAACAGAGAACCAGCACTCGAAAAAATAAAACGTTCACTTGTACCTGTTGATGATTTAACTGCGGGAAATAAAGAAAACAGTTTTAAACCGAAGAAGTCGGTACCCGACTCGTAGATTATCCCTAACTACTACAAGAAAAAATAATAAAAGGCTTATTTGAAAGCAGACTAATATCTTCAATATACACTCCTGGAAATGGAAAAAAGAACACATTGACACCGGTGTGTCAGACCCACCATACTTGCTCCGGACACTGCGAGAGGGCTGTACAAGCAATGATCACACGCATGGCACAGCGGACACACCAGGAACCGCGGTGTTGGCCGTCGAATGGCGCTAGCTGCGCAGCATTTGTGCACCGCCGCCGTCAGTGTCAGCCAGTTTGCCGTGGCATACGGAGCTCCATCGCAGTCTTTAACACTGGTAGCATGCCGCGACAGCGTGGACGTGAACCGTATGTGCAGTTGACGGACTTTGAGCGAGGGCGTATAGTGGGCATGCGGGAGGCCGGGTGGACGTACCGCCGAATTGCTCAACACGTGGGGCGTGAGGTCTCCACAGTACATCGATGTTGTCGCCAGTGGTCGGCGGAAGGTGCACGTGCCCGTCGACCTGGGACCGGACCGCAGCGACGCACGGATGCACGCCAAGACCGTAGGATCCTACGCAGTGCCGTAGGGGACCGCACCGCCACTTCCCAGCAAATTAGGGACACTGTTGCTCCTGGGGTATCGGCGAGGACCATTCACAACCGTCTCCATGAAGCTGGGCTACGGTCCCGCACACCGTTAGGCCGTCTTCCGCTCACGCCCCAACATCGTGCAGCCCGCCTCCAGTGGTGTCGCGACAGGCGTGAATGGAGGGACGAATGGAGACGTGTCGTCTTCAGCGATGAGAGTCGCTTCTGCCTTGGTGCCAATGATGGTCGTATGCGTGTTTGGCGCCGTGCAGGTGAGCGCCACAATCAGGACTGCATACGACCGAGGCACACAGGGCCAACACCCGGCATCATGGTGTGGGGAGCGATCTCCTACACTGGCCGTACACCACTGGTGATCGTCGAGGGGACACTGAATAGTGCACGGTACATCCAAACCGTCATCGAACCCATCGTTCTACCATTCCTAGACCGGCAAGGGAACTTGCTGTTCCAACAGGACAATGCACGTCCGCATGTATCCCGTGCCACCCAACGTGCTCTAGAAGGTGTAAGTCAACTACCCTGGCCAGCAAGATCTCCGGATCTGTCCCCCATTGAGCATGTTTGGGACTGGATGAAGCGTCGTCTCACGCGGTCTGCACGTCCAGCACGAACGCTGGTCCAACTGAGGCGCCAGGTGGAAATGGCATGGCAAGCCGTTCCACAGGACTACATCCAGCATCTCTACGATCGTCTCCATGGGAGAATAGCAGCCTGCATTGCTGCGAAAGGTGGATATACACTGTACTAGTGCCGATATTGTGCATGCTCTGTTGCCTGTGTCTATGTGCCTGTGGTTCTGTCAGTGTGATCATGTGATGTATCTGACCCCAGGAATGTGTCAATAAAGTTTCCCCTTCCTGGGACAATGAATTCACGGTGTTCTTATTTCAATTTCCAGGAGTGTATCTTTTCGGAATAAAGTAAATTCAAAGGCCACTAAAGTAAAAGACTTGAATATTGGGAAAAGCAAAGTTCAAAGAAATTAAAGAGAAGGAATAGTATCTTTCAGTGAACGAGTTGTAACGAAAAAAAGATAATTAATCTTTAGACAGGACAAGCAAGTTTGCGTGTTATGGATAAGTGATTAATTATAAAAGAAAAGTTATTCCATTCAATTCTGAAAGGTTTGGATTAACGAAATAGTTTATTATGATAAAATTTCAATAGAGTCAAGGATATTGTTGTAGCAAGGCGCTACTTATAGAGGTTATCGTTGGTTACAACGAGACATAAACAGTATAAAATTATATCTTTGACTTGTGAACGTATTCTCCGATTTACGTAAAAATTTTTAACGTTCATAGTGATTGAGTGTATATTCAATTACTCGTCGAAGCTTTGAAAGAGGAGCAACTGGAGGAGGCAACGGATCTAGTACATGACGTATTCATCAGTTATACACGAAAGCTATTGTTTCTAGTACCCATATTAGTCAGAAAGTTTGGTTGTTTTGTCAGAGCACACAGAGAAGAGTTCACTGTGTGTGTGAATTCCTAAGGGATCAAACTGCTTAGGTCATCGGTCCCTAGACTTACACACTACTTAAACAACTTATGTTAAGAACAACACAAACACCCATGCCCGAGGGAGGACTCGAACCTCCGGCGGGAGTGGCCGCGCAGTCCGTGACATGATGCCTCAAACCGCACGGCCACTCCGCGCGGCAGTTCACTGTCGGTTGCTGTTATTGATGAAGTACATACTTCATTCCTACTCCCAGTAGACTCTCACATTTATTGTTTTTCTGGTGATGGATACTAGCTTTGGTGGTAGTTTATCTTTCGACCCTAGTGAATCCCGATGGGCAGAGGTGTTAATATAATTAATATCCAGGCAGCTACCACTGACCCCACTATACCAAGAAAAGTGTTATTGTGTCCATCATTTCGTACATATCGATGTCGTAGCGAGCTGTAGTGTAATTTATAGTGTGTGAAGCTGAATACCAAATCTTACGTGACATCGTTGTGTTAGTACAGACGATTATTTCAAGTCCGCCGATTACGTCATTGAGTGTAGGCAAGGTCTTGTCAGGAAACTTATTGTAGTATTACGAGAATAAACTACATTGTCTAACGTTGCTTTTCACCTACGTATTGCAGTGCTGTTCGAGCCTATTCATATAGTATATATCCTACGAGTTAGTGGTATCTAAAGGGAAACGCAGTGCAAAGTTGGTGTTAGTGGTATCTAAAAGATGGCGCAGTACAATGTTGGCGATCCTGTAGTCCAAGATGTGCTACTATTGAAACGTAGTGCATTCTTAGTGGGTCAAGAGTTGTTAGAAGCTTGTCTTCTGCTGAGTCCAGCATAGAATTTTCCATTTAGAGGATTAGGGTTCGCAGAGTTCAAGTATCTCCTGAAACAAGCTCTGTCTTGGCAAAGTACAGGGTTATTACAAATGATTGAAGCGATTTCACAGCTCTACAATAACTTTATTATTTGAGATATTTTCACAATGCTCTGCACACACATACAAAAACTCAAAAAGTTTTTTTAGGCATTCACAAATGTTCGATATGTGCCCCTTTAGTGCTTCGGCAGACATCAAGCCGATAATCAAGTTCCTCCCACACTCGGCGCAGCATCTCCCCATCAATGAGTTCGAAAGCATCGTTGATGCAAGCTCGCAGTTCTGGCACGTTTCTTGGTAGAGGAGGTTTAAACACTGAATCTTTCACATAACCCCACAGAAAGAAATCGCATGGGGTTAAGTCGGGAGAGCGTGGAGGCCATGACATGAATTGCTGATCATGATCTCCACCACGACCGATCCATCGGTTTTCCAGTCTCCTGTTTAAGAAATGCCGAACATCATGATGGAAGTGCGGTGGAGCACCATCCTGTTGAAAGATGAAATCGGCGCTGTCGGTATCCAGTTCTGGCATGAACCAATTTTCCCCGGGCTACGCGTGAAACTTGCCCGCACGCGTTCAACCGTTTCTTCGCTCACTGCAGGCCGACCCGTTGATTTCCCCTTACAGGGGCATCCAGAAGCTTTAAACTGCGCATACCATCGCCGAATGGAGTTAGCAGTTGGTGGATCTTTGTTGAACTTCGTCCTGAAGTGTCGTTGCACATTTCAAGCACGACATACGCTTTCTCGGCTCCTGTCGCCATTTTGTCTCACTGCGCTCTCGAGCGCTCTGGCGGCAGAAACCTGAAGTGCGGCTTCAGCCGAACAAAGCTTTATGAGTTTTTCTACGTATCTGTAGCGTGTCGTGACCATATGTCAATGAATGGAGCTACAGTGAATTTATGAAATCGCTTCAATCATTTGTAATAGCCCTGTATTTGTCGAGAGCAGGTTGGTGGAGTTCGGTTTGTGCAGTTACGACCAGACGTACTTGGGCAAGCTGATACCAAGGGCGGTGCCGCCGGTTAAGGTTGCAGCACCTACCGACTGCAGAGGCGACATCGGCTTCGACTACAACTTCAGCTTCCCCTCTGGGTGCAGCTCCTGCGGTGGCAGCGTCGGCATCGGCTTCACCTACGGGTGCTGCTACGGCATAATCTGTGGCGGCGACAGCAGCAGAGGCGTCTGCGTCCCCAACAACCGCAGCGGCTACAGCTGTGTGTTGTGCTGATTACGATAAGGAGGCACGACCAGGACAGCCGTAAGTACTTTAGAGTAATTTGGTGGACATTTTATTGATTAATTTGAACGAGTGTTCCGTGTGAAGTGAAATACACCACTGGCCATTAAAATTGCTACACCACGAAGATGACGTGCTACAGAAGCGAAATTTAACAGACAAGAAGAAGATGCTGTGATGTGCAAATTAATAGCTTTTCAGAGCATTCACACAAAGTTGGCACCGGTGGCGACACCTACAACGTGCTGACATGAGCAAGGTTTCCAACCGATTTCTCATACACAAACAGCAGTTGACCGGCGTTGCCTGGTGAAACGTTGTTGTGATGCCTCGTGTAAGGAGGATAAATGCGTACCAACACGTTTCCGACTTTGATACAGGTCGGATTGAAGGCTATCGCGGTTGCGGTTTATCGTATCGCGACATTGCTGCTCGCGTTGGTCGAGATCCAATGACTGTTTGCAGAATATGGAATCGGTGGGTTCAGGAGGGTAATACGGAACGCCGTGCTGGGTCCCAACGATCTCGAATCACTAGCAGTCGAGATGACAGGTATCTTATCCGCATGGCTGTAACGGACCGTGCAGACACGTCACGGTCCCTGAGTCAACATATGGGGACGTTTCCAAGACAACAACCATCTGCACAAACAGTTCGACGACGTTTGCAGTAGCATGGACTATCAGCTCGGAGACCGTGGCTGCGGTTACCCTTGACGCTGCATCACAGACAGGAGCGCCTGCGATGGTGTACTCAACGACGAACTTGGGTGCACGAATGGCAAATCGTCATTTTTTCGGATGAATCCAGGTTCTGTTTACAGCATCATGATGGTCGCATCCGTGTTTGGCGACATCGCGGAGAACGCACATTGGAAGCGTGTATTCGTCATCGCCATACTGGCGTGATGGTATGGGGTGCCATTGGTTACACATATCAGTCACCTCTTATTCGCATTGACGGCACTTTGAACAGTGGACGTTACATTTCTGATGTGTTACGACCTGTGGCTCTACCCTTCATTCGATCCCTGCGAAACCCTACATTTCAGCAGGATAATGCACGGCCGCATTATTAACTGTCCATCACTGAAATGTTTGTTCTCTTTCTATAGTGTTGGCGGTTGTCACACTATACATTGGTTATAGAATATGAGTCACATGGTAAGAATACGTTACCGTCGCAAGTAAATGTGATGTTTAGTGAGAGCAGGCGAGATGACACATAGACCTCTCGCAGAAATAAAAACAATAAATAAATGGTTGTGAACTATGTTACAACAAAGGAATTCAAGAATCAAAACTTCAAAAACGCCAAAAACATATGGTTTGACAGAGCACAAAGAAACTGTGTGTTTGTGAGACTGTAGCGTTGATTTGTTGCAGATTATGTGACAAACTATTACGTTTTCATCATTTTCGTGGGAGCGATCACATTCACATTAATACGAACACGTAAATCGGCAAGAAGGCGATCTCCTCACTTACCAGACGTACAAATTAGGTGAGTCCATTAGAGATTCCTATCATATGACACACGTAGTGTCACTAATGTCGCGTACGACACGCCAGTTTTCCGGTGGAGGATTCGGTTTACTTGACACCTTGTCATTAAAAGTTTGCGGTCCCCGTTCAAAAATCACCTCCATTCGGCTGCTAACACAGTAGTTATGCAGAATCAACTGTCATTGTAGGTCCCTTCCTTACGCCTCGCTGTTGCAAACGGACATTACACGACGATACAGGCACAAATTTGAATACAAAGGACAGCGAAAAAAAAATTGGCGTCAGGGAGGCTTAAATACGGCTCGCCCATGTGACAATTCAACACCGTTACCACTTTCCGATGACGACTCTCTTGCTGCTTCCTCTATACTGCACTTCTCATTCTTGCAGCGTTCACTGTTCCTATCTTTCTTTTTTTTCACACCTTCTTCCTGTTTTCGTGCGTGGTCTATGTTCAGTTTTTGTGTCCTGTTATCACTACACAGGGTGCAAATTTTAAGTTGACGAACCAGAATAACTCGAAAATAAGCTTCAGAGGAAAAATGTGTAGAATCCATAGATGATGATTTTCGAGGGGGACATCTGCTGGTGCAAAATTAGCCCACCACCCCCGCCCCCTGGGTGTGGGGCCGGTGGCAACTTTAAAATTCCAAATGGGAACCCCCATTTTTATTGCAAAATCAGATTCTACATAAGAACTACGTACATTTTGTCTTAAACATTTGTTTTGATTCTTGGTAATTGGCGCTGTAATTCAAGAAAATCCATGTTCTCATTTTTGCGTGGAAAATGGTTACGGATAAATAAAAAATACTTATTTACATCGTAAATTTTGATCCGCTAAAACCTAAACTCTCCCTCTCTCCCCGGAGGGGAATTTGAGAGAGAGGAATTAGAGTTTTACAAATGTTGACCCAAATATTAATTTTTCCGCAGATTCGGTTAAGTTTTGTTTGTAAAACTCTAATTCCTCTCTCAAATGCCACCCTATGGGGGGAGAGGGAGAGTTTTAGTTTTAGCGTCTACTAGTCTAGTAGTAGTCTACTAGCACCAAACGAAGACCTTAATTTGAGGAAGAAATTTCTGGAGCGCAGCATTGTATGGTAGCGAAACTTGCAGTGTGGGAAAACCGGAACAGAAGAGAACTGAAGTATCTGAGATGAATTTTAGGTGGACCGATAAGGTAAGGAATGAGGAGGTCCTCCGCAAAATCGACGAGGAAAGAAATATTTGGAAGTTCTGACGAGAAGAAGGAATAGGATGATAAGTCATCCGTTAAGACATCAGGGAAAAATTTCCATGGTATTAGAGGGGGCAATAGAGAATACAAAATGTAGAGGAAGCAGAGATTGGAATATATCCAACTCATAATTGAGGACGTGGGTTGGAAGTGCTGCTCTGAGATAAAGAGGTTGGCACAGGAGAGGAATTCGTGGTGGGCTGCATCAAACCAGTGAGAAGATTGATGATTTAAAAAAAACTGAAGAACAGTTGAAGCAAACAAGACGTCTGTGAAAGAGAGAGACACTGCCTCTTGTGCTTGCTACCCCATCTTGCGCTAACATAATCCCACTGTCAAGTTTGGACACTGAAATGCATTGATTTAGATACAAAATTCATTGATTTTGGTGCAATATTCGTTGATTTCAGCGTAAAATTGACCCAAAAATTCAATAATTAGCTTTACGCGTTATTGCGTATATGTCCCATCTTCCTAGTAAATATAAGTATTACTCCCCAATGACCTATTAAGACCACAAAACCTTTAAAGCTTTCACAAATCAGTAGTGCTTGATTGCTGCCTTGTAGAGTTGTGATCCCTCCAGCCCGACAGAGAACATGCGACCGTATGACTAGGTGTCTGGCAGCTGCAGCATTCTGTAGAGCTGATTTGGAGTCTTTCACTCATACCTACAGAATGTGGTCGCCCATCGACCGATGCATTACCCGTCTGGATAAAGGCAGAAGTCGGCACGACATCGAACTCGACGTCCATGGTTCGAACAGGGTCTTCCGTCACTATCCTGGTGCGAGCACTGGAGTTGGTGCCACACTGGTCTCGTCGGCGCATGTGCTGCGGTGGGTGGCGTTGACGAGGCTTCAGGCATATCCTGGAATGGCGGGGCAGGATCCTGTGCTACCATCGCGTAGGTGACGGGTAGGGACATGAGCGTCGATGCCGGGATCACTTCACCCAGCGGTGTCTATATCAAACATTGGCGTAAACATTCGGGCTGGACATGTCCTTCCTGGCCACATTCTGGGCACGTTCTTGGCTGGCCATCGTACATGACGATGGCCCGCACATCGCCAATCATCAACGTGCTTCGTCAGCTTAGTTTTGATCTGCCGCACGCCATTTAACACGGGGTAGGTTGTAAATGTTCGCCGCTTCTCCGCGAGTTGATCCAAGACGCTGCCATATGGTTGGAAAGCGGCAATGACCACTACTTGAGGTACTTCGAATGGGAGCTCAAACAGCAAATTCTGCACGGTCCACTGTCACCGCACCTATAAATCCATGAGATTGTTTAAATTTTAGTCTGGTGGCATGTCGTTGGACAACCTCAACACATAGCGCCTCCGTCTACATCTTGATGTACACAACACCCTTTGTGCTGGAAAAACTTGTTCCGATCACGTCCAGTCCGTATGAACTGTACAATTTCAAATGCTCCTGGTCGTGGATGTAACTTTCATCGGCGCACGGCGGTTTATTTATTTATTCGTATGGCTAGGGCCCCCCGTTGGGCAGACTGTTCGTCGGGTGCCGGTCGTTCAATTTGACGTCACTTCGGCGACCAGCAGTCGATGAGGATGATACGATGATGAAGAGGACAGCACAACACCCAGTTCCTAGGCGGAGAAAATTCCCCGCCCCAGCCGGAAATCAAACCCGGTCCCAGAGGATTGACAATCCGTCACGCTGACCATTCAGCTGCCGCGTGCGGACAGCGCACGGCGGTAAGAGTGCGCCATGAGGTACGTTAGTGGTGGACTCAAACACGAGTACCGCGACGCGGAAGTAAACAACTCCGAGAGCGGAGTGATGGCCGGCAGTCGCAGCAGCTACGCACGTTACCGCGGCATAGAGGAGAGACAACACCGACCTTCACAGTTAATCCATTATACGTATTCGATCTGGGACCGGTGCATCTCCCCATCTCTGAAGCAGCTGTTTAAGATGCTTGGCTGTCCTGGCAGTTACGCGTGGCCTCGCTTAAAAAGAAGTAATTCCTGAATCGGTAGAAGCCGGGAAGCTTCCGACATTTTGTTGCAGCTAATTTTAGCTTAATTGCCAGCACTGTGTGAAGGAGCCATTGCTGTCTGCTGTCTTACTTTGTTGTACTTCTACAATCGCACCAAAAATTATTGGTGCAGTTACATTTTAATGGTTGTAGGTTAAACGAAATATATATTTCAGAACAGAACCAGACACGTGGCACCTTACGTTACATAGGTTACAAATATGTCCAAATCACCTGTCCGTAAAGTAACATAGTGTTATGAAAGTAAACATCGCTCTTCTGCATCCAAAAACGTATTGGCATACGCGTACGAATTGGACAGTGTGTTCGTTTTACTAATTGATGTTCACCTTCTAATACCTAGTGTGCATCCCTTTAGCATCTATAACAGCACGTAAACGCCTAGGAATGCTTTGTATTAAATTCCGGGTGACCTCAGGGGTAATTTTCGACCATTCCTCCAGGAGCTCTTTCTCCAAGTCGTTTTCACCGGACGGACGCCTTTTCCTGACTTGCGTGCAAGATGAGCCCACAGGTACTCAATGGGGTTCAAATCAGGACTCCCCCCTTCTGGGGGCATTGTACAGTAACCACTCCCGGGTTTTCATGGAGATATGTTTTGGGTCGTTGTCTTGCTGAAAATGAAACACCCCAGTAAGGCCCAATGTCTGTGCACTAGCGTGTAAACTACCTCGCAACACGTCAATGTATCTCAAATGATCCATTGTACCGTGGATTACAGCTAGATATCCAACGCCGGACGCCGTCTTATTACCCCAGACCGTGATACCGCCCCTACCGTGTTTGACTGTGGGATAGATGTTTTTGATAACGAGGTGCGTATTCGGCTTGCGCCAAATTTTCTTTCTCGCATCAAATCCGAACACATTGAACTTCGATTCGTCGCTAAATATCAGAGTGTTCCAAAACTCCACAGGCTTGCTGATGTAGTCCTTGGCAAACTGCAGGCGTTTCTGCCGGTTAATTTCCGATATGTATGGCTTTTTTCCTGGGAGAACGTCCATGCATGTCAGCCTCATTCTACACATTTCGTACAGTTTGAACACTAACCGCATTGTTGGACGTTGTCTGAACGACCTCAGCAATAGCTGCTGCACTTGTAGCAGGTTCATTCCGAGCAAGTGCAATGATAAAGCGACGCTCTCGGGTTGTAAGCACTTTTGGACGTCCAGGACGACACTTATTCATAGTTGTTCCAGTCTCTTTATATTTATGAATGATGGTTCGTGCCGTGGCGTAGCTAACACACACCTCTACTCCGATTTGTCGATAGCTTCTCCCTTGTGAATGGAGCAATACCATTCTCTCACGCAACGCCACTGAATGTTCCTCCTCCTTCGGCCCCATGGTGACCACTATCGCGCAGTACAGCAACATACTAGCGACTGGGCCGTCAACAACACGCAGTGTCTATTGCGTCAGCAGATGGCATTCAAAAAAATGGTTCAAATGGCTCTGACTCAACTTCTGAGGTCATTAGTCCCCTAGAACTTAGAACTTGTTAAACCTAATTAACCTAAGGACATGACACACATCCATGCCCGAGGCAGGATTCCAACCTGCGACCGTAGCGGTCTCGCAGTTCCAGACTGCAGCGCCTAGAACCGCACGGCCAGGTGGCATTCCGGTACCTGAAAACTCAGCAATATACCGAGAAGCCACGCTCTGTGCCAATACTTTTTGTGTGGAGGGGAGATACATGTCTGCCCTTAACACTGCATTTCTTTGTTAATGGTAGGCAGTGTGGGCAGAATTGTAATGTCTGGTATGTGAGGTAGCACGTACATGTGCTGTGTACCGGAAGGTGCGGCGTTCGTAACCAGCAACGATAAATACGCACGCGTGCCAATACTTTTTGGTGCGATTGTATTTCGTACTGTTTTCTTTCCTTTCCATAATTGTTCCTAATTATTAGTGTCGCAATCTTTATGGAACACGTGAATATGTAAGACGAATACAGTTTCTATTAAAAACAACATTTAAATGATGCTTACCTCGGTGCATGTCATCTTCTTTTATAGTGGCGTGAAACACAGGTCGAGGAGCATAGACCACGGGCGGCAGACATGGCCTGTCCCCCTGCATGACTGCTCACCCCGTGGCTGGCGGCGTGGTGGCCATGCTTTCTTCCTCCGCGTCCAACAACCCTCTTTGGCAATAGGCCAACTTGTAGTTGCCATGCTATATCATAAAAGTTGAAAACAGGAAGCAAATTATCCCTTAAAAGTCACATTGTAGTGCAGCAAGACATGGTTAATTGCACTTTGAGGTGGACTGTGTAGGACACGCTTAATTTTATAAAATTCGGAATTTAGAAATCGACAGTGGGGCAAACAAAATACTAGCAGTCTGATGTTTTCCAACTACTAGGTGGTGCGTTCGTCCACAGCGTTTTTGTTTTGCATGTTGGTACTGCGGTTGCTATGTGTTTGTTTATAGATTGTCTTTTTTTATTTGTATTTCACAGTTGCTGTTTGAGTTTACAAATTGTCATTTCGAGCTATGGATGCTAGAAAATGGAGTGCCAAGTGGAGAAATGAGAACATTTCCTACGTTTTTTTCTGTTCGAGTTCAGCAGAGTGATGACAGCAGCGGTGGCAGCTAAAATATTTACGTCATGTGTGGGATAATGCCACTGGACAGAGTATGGCAGGAAAATAGTTTTCTCGTTTCACGGGTGTCCGTTTTGACATTAGTGTCTCTCAGTGTTCAGGAATGACTTCGGGGTTTGATGAAGATATTTTAAACGCATTAATCCACAATGATCCGCATCAGTGTAGTCGAGAGTTGGAAATGTGATGAATTGTAATCATTCCACCATCGTGCGATATTTGCATGCTATTGAGAATGTTCAAATATCGGGTATATGGGTATCACATGCTCAAAGCCAAAGCCACAAAATTTAGTGTTTGGTCATATGTGGATTTCTCGTCATCAATTGGCTGGTGAACAACACCGACCATTCCTATCCTGTATCGTTCGTGGTGACGAAAAACGGTGCCTTTAGGCTAACTTAAGGAAAAGAAAGGAATGGTTGAGCCGAAAGAAAGCAGCTGCTCCCAGTACATCGACCTGCGCACATCCACAAGAGATAATGTTATGGTTCAAATGGCTCTGAGCACAATGGGACTCAACTTCTGAGGTCATTAGTCCCCTAGAACTTAGAACTAGTTAAACCTAACTAACCTAAGGACATCACACACATCCATGCCCGAGGCAGGATTCGAACCTGCGGCCGTAGCGGTCTCGCGGTTCCAGACTGCAGCGCCTAGAAGCGCACGGCCACTTCGGCCGGCAGATAATGTTATGTTGCGGTGCGCTGCGAAACACTTCCCCAAGGTATATCAATCACAGCTGACATTTATTGTCAAGAACTAAGAGGTCTTGCCGCCGCAGTCCAAGAACAATGACCAGGAAGACTGGGTGAAGTGTTGCTACTCCACGATAACGCCCACCCACATTCTGCTACACTATGCAGGAGTTCGGTCGGGAAGTCATTCCGCATGCACCTTATTCACGTGATCTTACGCCCTCAGATTTTCACCTTTTCCGCTCTTTATCGAACAGCCTTCAAGGAACTTCCTTTCCGGATCAAAATGTGCTCCGAACATGGCTCGACAAGTTCTTCGCTTCAAAAAAATGTTCAAATGGCTCTAAGCACTATGGGACTTAATATCTCAGGTCATCAGTCCCCTAGTCTTAGAACTACGTAAACCTAACTAACCTAAGGACATCACACACATCCATGCCCGAAGCAGTATTCGAACCTGCGACCGTAGCAGCGGCGTGGTTCCGGAATGAAGCGCCTAGAACCGCTCGACCACAGCGGCCGGTTCTTCGCTTCAAAACCACTACAGTCGTGAAATCGATAACTTACCCCAGCGTTGGCAGAGAGTTGTAAATAATGAAGGAGAATATATTTTGATCACTAAAATCTATGTTACGTGTATCTGTAGTGTTTATTAAACTAAAGGAAAAGCGCTATGTTATTGTGCACCAACCCAATACCAGCGATTTCTACTACGAGGGTAATCCTAAAAGTAACGTTTCCTATTTTTTTGTAAGTACATAGATCTGTTTATTTCTACAATGGTTTACATCAGTTTACAGCTTGAACATTTAGCTATTTTTCGACATAATCGCCATTTCTATCGATGCATTTTTGTAGACGCTGTGGCAGTTTTTGTATGTCCATGTTTACCAGCTCGCCGCCATGCTGTTCAGAAAGTTATGAACCTCTTCTTTCACCTCGTCGTCGGAGCTGAATGGCTTTCCGGCCAAATGTTGTTTTAACCTAGGGAACAGGTGATAGTCACTGGGCGCCAAGTCAGGACTACAGGGTGGGTGGATGATTATGTTCCACTGAAACTGTTGCAGGAGAACAACGGTTTGCCGAGCGATGTGTGGGCGAACGTTGTCACGGAGAATGTGTACGCCCTTGCTCAACACTCCTCTCCACCGGTTCTGAATTGCCCATTTGAGTTTGAGTCTCACAGTACCTGTCAGCGTTAATTGTGATCCCAGCGATTCAGCTCCGACAACGAGGTGAAAGAAGACGTTCATAATTTTCTGAACAGCATGGCGGCGAGCGGGTATGACATGGGCATACAAAAAGTGCCACAGCGTCTGCAAAAATGCATCGACAGAAATGGTGATTATGTCGAAAAATAGCTAAATTTTCAAGCCGTAAACTGACGTAAACCATTGTAGAAATAAAGAGGTTTATGTACTTATAAAAAAATAGGAGACCTTACTTTTAGGATTACCCTCGCAATTCAGAATTATGGAGTTAACTGAATAGTAATTTTCAAGAGTTCAAAACAGTTTGTGTTCATGATCCCTCCAGTTACATAAAAATTATCGTCTAAATGAAGACGCTGGGTTAGGATGGATGATGCTTTTTACTGCTAATGGAGAGACTTTTCTGTGTCGATCATGCAGTAAGCAGATCAGGTACTCTGTTTAGTCTCAACTTCAACACCATATACAGGTCGCCAAGATAACGTGGCCCCTGCACAGAAATCCCCTTTTATCATGGCCACTGGGCGAGTCCATTCCCTTGTTTTGAAGGTGCAACCAACTCAGTTGCGTGCCGCCTGCTGAGACGTGTAGTTCGTCTGTTAGCGGTGGCCCTCTCAGTTATTGTCAACGGTCTGCCGCCTGCCAACCCGAGTACTTCCAGCGTTCTCGTTGCCATATTTATTTCACACAGCAAGACGTCGAAGCCTCCACACGCCATAAGTGCGTGTAAGAAGGAAGACAAGGGTTTATCGTCCCATCAACATCGAAGTCATTAGAGACAGAGGTGGATAGAAATTGTTTCATATCATTATGTGCAATGTCATACAGTTAATTTCAGAAGAGAAAGATAAGGGAGTAAAAATCCCATTGAAAAAGGTGCTAGAGAGGCTGTAAGTAGGCTGTTTAGGTTTTTATGTTGGTAACGTCACGTAGCGCTCTGTATGAAAATCACTGGCTGTGCTGTGTGCAGTCTGTGACTGGTTGGCATTGTTGGAATATTCGCTATTGTAGTGTTGGGCAGTTGGATGTGAACAGCGCGTAGCGTTGCGCAGTTGGAGGTGAGCCGCCAGCAGTGGTGGATGTGGGGAGAGAGATGGCGGAGTTTTGAGAGAGGACGAGCTGGATGTGTGTCCATCAGAAAGAGTACATTTGTAAGAATGGATGTCATGAACTGATATATATATGATGACTTTGGAACATTATTAAGGTAAATGCATTCTTTGTTCTCTATCAAAATCTTTCATTTGCTAACTATGCCTATCAGTAGTTAGTGCCTTCAGTTGTTAGAATCTTTTATTTAGCTGGCAGTATTGGCGCTCGCTGTATTGCAGTAGTTCGAGCAACCAAGATTTTTGTGAAGGAAGTGATTCATGAAAGGTATAGGTTCATGTTAGTCAGGGCCATTCATTTGTAGGGATTATTGAAAGATTGCGTTGCGCTAAAAATATTGTGTGTCAGTTTAGTGTTGATCAGAATAAGTAAAGAGAGAAATCAAAATATCCACGGGTGTGCTGCCGGTCTATAGTGTCCAACGGGCACAATATTTCGGCGATCATACATGTCGCCATCATCAGGTGAACTGACTGTGAACGTGCCGGCACAGAGATCCGTACGCTATGGCTGCTCAGAGGGAACTGGGTTCGGTCGCGGCGGCGGCCGATTTAAATACCCTCCGCCCGCGGCGCGCTCCCTCCGCCGTCCGCGCCCCGCGCCACGGTCGCGCGGTGGAACAGATTGCGACGGCGTCTGAGATGACGTCGGTGTGATGGCTCTGTCCGCCGTGGTCGTCACAACAATACGTTTGCTCGATTTACTCTTGATTAACCCAATCGCTGGTTCCCAAGCCTTGCTAAGATTACAGCCACAGTCACGGTCACAGAGAGAAATGTCTGAGTGCGTTCAGTTCTGCTCAGCTGTTTGAAAATCAAATAATGTAAGAGGTTTATCAGCACAGTAATTCATAAATTTTTCTAAGGGGACGTTTCAAGGCTTGCTGTAGCTACGGGCGTTTCCATTCGACAATGAGGAGTATAAAGAACGAGCAGTGAAACGTAGCTACCAAGGATTCTGTACTCCAGGAATGACACCGAAGAACGAGAAGATAAATTAAAATGGCTCTGAGCACTATGGGACTTAACATCTGTGGTCATCAGTCCCCTAGAACTTAGAACTACTTAAACCTAACTAACCTAAGGACATCACACACATCCATGCCCGAGGCAGGATTCGTACCTGCGACCGGAGCGGTCACGCGGTTCCAGACTGAAGCGCCTAGAACCGCACGGCCACACCGGCCGGCAACGAGAAGAATATTTTACATTTAGATAATTTTGATGAATATATTGTCAGGACACTAATACATAATTTTCCCACGGCATACAAACAGTGCCCAGTGTTAAAGACACTAGTTCCCAAAGAAAGTACGTCATTTAAAGGAGGCATTTCATCATTTTGGTCCATACTACCTCCTCCCAAAATGTGAGAATCAAAAAGTCTGATGTAGAAGAATGTATTTCATAGTATCGAAGCTGACCAAGTGCTCATAGCTCTTACTATATGCATTTTTGAGTTCATGTTTATCAGACTTTTTTTTTCTTTTTGTGTAAGTAGCCTGTCCCTAAAGCTTGTGGTGTTTTTAGAGACACCCTGTAGCTGCAGACGGAACAAAGACATTTCATTGGCAGTCTCATTGTTGTTGAATTCGAAGGAGAACAACCCTCTAATGAGAAACTCCACAATATCCACATGAGCCCCACACCCGATTGTACGGTTTGCGGTCACGTGGGCACCTTAATTCACAGGTAATCTTGTGGTACAGCTGGACAGATCACGTCACACATGCGAAGCAGACTGGCGATAATTGACCGCACCGTTCCGCACAACGTCGACGTCATGGGATTAATCAGACCAGAAAAAATAAGATATCACTGCAGGAAGCAAAATTCCGCCATTTGATACTAGGTCACACCACTGCTTATATTATCAACCATCGTCATACAACACTTGAAGAATACTGTGCATATGAGGTGCGACAATAAAGTAATGAGACTGATTTTCTTTGCAAGAAGTGGCAACCCTGCAGGCTTGCATAGGCACAATATCTTTGACCTTTGTCTATTAGCTGCTTCTAGTCCAAGCTGCACATCGATGCAACTGCTCAGTCGTGAGTTGTGCTGTAATAAGTTAACATGTGTTTGTGTCTCTTGTCTCTCGTCACAGTAATGGAACCACATAATAATGCGCAACGGTATGCCATTTCTTTTTGCGTTAAATTGGGTGAAAACGCTACTTGGCCAGTGTGCGTGAACTCGTACGATCTGATCGAAGATTATCCGTGAAAAGGATTGCAGAAGAACTGAACATCAATCGAGAAATGGTTTGTCTAATAATAACTGAAGATCTTGGTATGAGAAAGATTTGTTCAAAAATGGTACCCAAAAATCTCACACCACAACAGCGAGAAACACGGAAAAATGTGGCAGTCGATCTGTTAGAGCAAACGGAAATCAATCCAGAATTGTTGAGCCGTGTTATCACTGATGATGAAAGTTGGTTTTTTCAGTATGATCCAGAGACAAAACACCAAAGCTCGCAATTGTGCTCAAAGGGATCACCCAGACCAAAAAAAGCTCGCAAGTCAAAGTCAAAAGTGAAATGCATGCTTGTGTGCTTCTTTGATTCCAAGGGAATTCAATAATTCGAGAACAGTCTTAATAGCATTTATTATTGTTACAATACCGGCAACCGGTTTCAACCCGACGTAGGGGTCATCTTCAGTTTCCTGCCGTTATGTAGACAGGACTGACACCACCAGCAGTCGACCAATGGTGTAAACGCCCAGAAGATGACCCCTACGTCGGGTTGAAACCGGTTGGCGGTATTATAACGATAATAAATGCGATTAAGACTGTTCTTGAATTATTGATTAATCATACTAATCGCTGCTTCTCTCCGCAACCATGTTGTCCAAAAATCCAAGGGAATTGTTCATAAAGAATGGTTGCCTCCTGGACAAACAGTTAACCAATATTACTACAAAGAAATTTTAGAAAGACATCGTAAAAGAGTTGTTCGTGTCCGTGCCAACATTGCTGATAATTGGATTGTGCATCACGATAATACGCCTGTCAGTACAGAGATTTTTGTCCTCAAAACAAATTTCAAGTACTATCACAGCCACCTTATTCGCCAGATATCGCTCCGTGCAACTTTTTTCTACTTCCAAGAGTCAAAACGGCAGTCAAGGGACACCATTTTCAAACAACACAAGATGTCCAAAAAGCTGTGACGAGGGTCTTGGAGGATATTACAGAAGATGAATTCCAGAAATGTTACCATCAATGGCAGAAGCGCTGGAAAAAGTGTGTGCAATCAGAAGGTAACTACTTTGAAGGAGACAACAATAAACTTGACTCACACGGTAAGCAACATTTTTTTTCACATCAGTCTCATTACTTTATTGTCGCACCTCGTATATGGAAAACAAACATGCAAAGATAAGGGGACAAAGAGATTACGTTGACATGTATGGTACATGTTGAAAATTATGGTGGAAATGTGAAACAGTTTATTTAAATAACTACTTAGTACAAAACAACATTTTACAAGAACATGGAAAAACCAGCATAACTTACAGAAGTATCCTATGTTAATACAATTATTATTTCTTATTTCTTCATTTATTTGGCAAGGAGCCAGTTTTAGTTTCTGCGAGAAGACGTTTAAATCACCAGAAGATTACTTGTCATCTACCTGCAGACAGATATCACTTGTCATATAAACGTGGCACTACTCGTTTAGTTATGGAAAAGTGTAAGAAAAATACAAGAAGACAAAAAAGAAAATTTCTGTTTCACAGCTATCCAGGAGAAGACATTTTGTGAACAGTAGCTGGGTATTGCTAAAAATTTAATAGTTCCTGTCTCTACCATTACATATTAATATTTATATGCAAAACTAATATAACTTTCAACAAGAATATTTCAAGATTTGAAAACTAACCAGCCCTTTGTAGTTTGGTGTGAGGAATATTAAAGATTCTAAAAGACTATTTCATAAGATCCATGTGTTGTCATCTTGTATGCAAGTGATTCATTTATCCTCTGGTTCAGTGATTGAAATGGAACAGTTTACTACAAGGAAGGGACTCCTTCATTTAAACTACTATTTCACATAAAACTACTGGATACTAAAAAAAGCTGTTACTTGCTTTCTGCATAGTGTTGAAACGCGCGTACGACTCAGCAATAGATCGTTTTGTGAGTGACAATCCTAAAGGACTGCGGCCTGACGGAATTCAAGGAGAAAAAGTACTTGTTACGTATTCAGATACATCCTCAAGAGCAGTGGTTCCCAAACTTTCTTAGACTGAACATCTTGCTTAGGCGATGGTCAACAGCGTGTACAAATTTCAAAAGATGGAGAACACTGTGCTGTCTATAATAATGTTATTTTATTTTGCTGCCGGTTTCGGTTATGAACCATCATCAGCGGCAGGACAGTTATTACAGGTGGACATGTTGTCCTTGTGTCATTCTTTAATCGTGTCACAGTTTACGATTTTCCTTGCCAGTTATGGTTTTCTGCGGTAGCCTATGTTAAAGAATGTATCACATGTGAAATATCTGTGATAATTTTCCTGCCGTTGATGATGGCCTTTAACCGAAACCGATAGCAAAATAAAGTAACACTAATACAGACCGCAAAGTGTTATGCATTTATTAAAACTTTCTTAGACCATTACACCTGAATGGAATCAGATGTTCATTGCAGTCCCCGTTGTCCGACCTCCCTATTACGAACTTCGGCGCCATAACTAAACTTTGAAAAGAAAAAGAATTTTTTTAACAATTTTATTTTTAAAATCGTGAATGATAGTTGCTTGTTGAGGTGTTTCATTAAGCCACAAACTAATGAGTCAATGAGGCAATTGGTACTGCTATTTCGAACAACTTTTTCTATATTTGAGTTCATCTTCAGATAAGAAAATTAACTACCCATAGTGAGGGTAGTAACTTCTTACAAAACATAGTATCTCTGCACCACACCTCTCCGCACCCTACACCCCCATTTAGAATCAATCAAGTTAAAAAGTGTGCACTGTGCTCACTATTAGAAAATCGCCTGATTGCTAGCTTCTTAATTCTGAACTCGTAGAAACTGGAAGACGGTTGGATAGGCAGTTAAGGGGCTCCGGAAAGGCTCAAAATCATGAAAAGTTCAATTTTTACTTTTTTCGTTTTCTGAATCTGCAGACTATTACCTTTTAATAGATATATAATTTATTCAATTCCGAAGACTACAACTATTTTTAAATTTTTTTTTGAAATGTGTTCTACACGGGCGTGACCCACTGTGGCGCTGTTAAACTGCTGTCAAATGGTGTTATTATTAACGTCCGTGTTCATCAGGTACATTTTAGTGATGTGAGATGAAGTATGTGTTGTGGCTAACCTGTGATGGTTCAATATATATCGCTGGTGTGATTGTCGATTGTTTCATGTTTATTTACTCTGTCGTTATCTCGAAAATATTCGTAATTAATTCTGTTTCTTGAGTCTCTGTTTTGTTGAAGTATAATAATGAGTAAAAGTAAAGTTATTAGAAATCCTCTGAAGGCTTTTAAGAAAAGGATAAATGTTGGAAAGCCAAAGGTATGTGTTATTACTGTAAATAATAACATTCTAACATGGTACGAGCGATGCTTGCTTTAGACAAGGAACGCCTTCGGGCTGCAGACAGGGCTGTAAAGAGTCTAGAAATACAAGCAAGAATAAACAGGAGGAGGAACAAGAGGAAGCTGGAGGAGGAGTTTGCAGAGGATGAAGATAATCCATCCTATGGACCTGGAATGCACTAAAAAGTTAATCCAATCTTTGTCGCTCGATTCCCAAAACTTTTATTTTCTCATACTAATTACATGTTTTCTAAGGATCTTCCAAACATATTTGTTTCAAACTTTCATTAAATGTTACACAGTACCTTCTGCATAATTTAACACAGCCTTTTTCCAAAAAACTGTATATTTTTGAATATATAAATAAAAAATTGCGAAAGAATGTTGTGAATTTTCATTACAATTGAAAAAAAAATCATCTTTAATAACTGAACTAAAATTTTGTAAAATCCCTGTGTTAAGTTGTAGCCCATATTCCAATAAATAATCTGTAAAAAGTTCAACTTCCTACCTCAAATACTTTGTGAGGAAAGATGTAATTTATAAGCGTTATTTTAACATTGCAGGTATAGGGCGTTCCGGAGCCCCTTAATGCTTTGTGTCTGAGCACTCTACTAATAATGATATGTACAGGACTGTAGTAGCTTTTATGTAGTTACTGCTGTGCCGTGCTGTCAAATAGTTCATTTATCTGGTTTTAAGTTAGTAATAAACCAATTTCTGGTCTATTGCGAGAACTATCTACAACTTGGGGAAGACTTTTTCATGAGATATTTAGCTTTTGTTTTTCACTCTTACAGTCATCGGTGTGTGGAACAAAGCATAAAGTAACTGTGTAGTGGATGAACTGTGTTATAAACCTTAACCTCTACCGCATAATGTCACGCATTAATGCTAGTAATTTAGAAAAAGTATCAATTGATAACTTACACACTGAAGGGCCAAACAAACTGGTGCACCTGTCTAATATCGTATAGAGCCCCCGCGAGCACGCAGAAGTGCCGCAAAACGATGTGGCGTTGACTCGACAAATGAAGTAGTGCTGGAGGGAACTGACAACATGGGTCCTGCAGAGCTATCCATAAATCCGTAAGATCTCTTCTGGACATCAAGTTGCAAGTCATTCCAGATACACTCAATAATGCTCATGTGTGGGGACTTGAGTGCCAAACGGAAGTGTTTAAACTCGGAAGAGTGTTCCTGGAGCCACTCTCTAGCAATTCTGGACGTGTGAGGTGTCGCATTGTCCTGCTGAAATTACCCAAGTCCGTCGGAATGCACAGTGGACATGAACGGATGCAGGTGATCAGAGAGGATGCTTACGTACGTGTCACTTGTCAGCGTCGTATCTAGACGTATCAGGAGTCCCATATCACTCCATCACTCCAACTGCACACGCTCCACAACATGACAGAGACTCCATCAGCTTGAACAGTCCGCTGACATGCAGGGTCCGTGGATTCATGAGATTGTCTCCATAGCTGTACACGTCCACCCGCTCGATACAATTTGAAACGAGACTCGTCTGACCAGGCAACGTGTTACCAGTAATCAACAGTCCAATATCGATACTGACGGACCCAGGCGAGACATAAAGCGTTGTGTCGTGCAGTTATCATGGGTACATGGTTGGGCCTTCGGCTCCGTAACCCATATCGATAATGTTTCGTTGAATGGTTCGCACGCTGACACTTGTTGATGGCCCAGCACTGAAATCTGCGCAAAGGTTCCACTTCAGCCACGTAGAAAAATTCTCTTCAGTCGTCGTTGGTCCAGTTCTTGCAAATCTTTTTCCAGCCGCAGAGAAGTCAGAGATTTTATGTTTTACCGGATTCCTGAAACTCACGGTACACTCGTGAAATGGTCGTACGGGAAAATCCCCACTACCTCGGAGATGATATGTCCCATCACTCGTGAGCCGAATATAACACTACGTTCAAACTCACTTAAATCTTAATAACCTGCCATTGTAGCAGTAGTAACCGATATAAGAACTGCGCCAGACACTTGTTGTCTTATATAGGCGTATCCGACCGCAGCGCCCTATTCTGCCTGTTTAGAAGGAAATGTTTCAGATGGCTCTGAGCACTATGGGACTTAACTTCTGAGGTCATCAGTCCCCTAGAACTTAGAACTACTTAAACCTAACTAACCTAAGGACATCACACACATCCATGCCCTAGGCAGGATTCGAACCTGCGACCGTAGCGGTCGCGCGGTTCCAGACTGCAGCGCCTAGAACCGCTCGGCCACCCCCGCTGGCTGCCTGTTTACGTATCTCTGTATTTGAATATGCATGCCTATACAAGTTTCTTTGCGCTTCAGTGTATAATCAATATTACACAGTCCTACAAAACTCTGATAATAGTAATGATGCTTCCTGCTACGGTCGCAGGTTCGAATCCTGCCTCGGGCATGGGTGTGTGTGATGTCCTTAGGTTAGTTAGGTTTAAGTAGTTCTAAGTTCTCGGGGACTTATGATCTAAGATGTTGAGTCCCATAGTGCTCAGAGCCATTTTTTTTTAATGATGCTTAAAAATAATTTAGTTTTGTTACTGAAACACAGTCAGACCTCTTTGGTTTCTGTCCCTCAGAAAATTTCATTTTATCCCTCACGGATAATTAACTGAAGGTTGGGAACCACTGCTAATGAGTGCAACTGCACTACGTTTATTCTATATGCGTTTAATCCACTTCACTTTTCCGGGACAGCAACGTATCACGGAAGAAGAGCGCAGCGTCTACCCCGAAGTAAATAATGTAATTTCATGCATCAAGAAAGTCTTTCCTAAAGCCCCGCATCTTGTCCCGCTCTACTGAAAACTGGTGCCAAACCTAGCGTTGCCGCCCGAGCCTGCCTTAACGAGGTGTGGTACACAGATTCAACGTGTCGGCTTTTGTAATGAACAATTTCAAGCCGCGAAATCTGTGACTTTCATTTCAGGGAGAATCTCTGTTTCAGTATGACAGGCAAAATTGCTTTCAGTGAACCAAAAGTTGAATTCATTATCGCGAACATTCATACCAATTTCGACTTCCTCACCAACAATACTGAACTCGAATAGTTAGCAACTGTTGACAATGCCAAAGGAAACCTGACTAGAATTAACGGTGATACTGGGCAGAGGCTAGTGAATACGTCTGACGCTGTTGCAGCAAGAAATCCAGGCTACTCGGCTTTCGCTACCACCTGCAATATCTTCGACTGGGAGGAGAAGACGCCTCAGCCGACATCTCTGCAGGAATATTTCATCTGCTAAACTTTGCACCATCAACGTCCTGTGATGTGGAGAGTCATTTTCCTCGTGTAAAAAGTTCCTTTCTGATCGACGACATTTACAACTGCAGAGAATTTGGAGAAGTACCTGGTTGTTCATTGCTCCTCAGAATGAAATGGAAGGCTGGGTGCCATAGTAATTTCAGTGAATATGGACATTTAGTAAAGAGCTGTGACCGAAAAAAATCTTTTTCGGTATAGAATTCCAAAATACAAAGACAGAGTAATGTAACATGATAGTAGCTTAGTATCTTCAGTAATGATGGACAATTTAGAAAATAGATGTTTCTGAATATAATTATTTTTTATTAGCACAGCACAGACTTTCAAAATAAAAACGATGAGCAATATAAAACCCGTGGTCTAGGGGTAGCGTCTTTGATTCATAATCAAAACGTCTTCGGTCCCGGGTTCGATCCGCGTCACTGCCTAAATTTTGATAAATAATCAGCATTGGCGGCCGAAGACTTCCGGCATAAGAAGTCAGCCTCATTCTGTCAACGGCCTTGTCAAAGAGGGCGGAGGAGCGGATAGAGGTTCAGGGGTGGGAAATTGCCCCTAAAGGCGGAAGAATGAGCGATGATCAACGACATGAGGATGCAGAAGCCAATGGAAACCACTGCATTAAAGACACGTAATGTGTATCCACAGGACATGTGGCCTGTATTTGAAGAAGTGTCATGATGATCTCTCCATTAGCAAAAGATTCCGGAATAGTCCCCCATTCGGATGTCCGGGAGGGGACTGCCAAGGGGGAGGTTATCACGAGAAAAAGATTGAATAATCAACGAAAGGATAACGTTCTACGAGTCGGGGCGTGGAATGTCAGAAGCTTGAACGTGGTAGGGAAACTAGAAAATCTGAAAAGGGAAATGCAAAGGCTCAATCATAGTAGGGGTCAGTGAAGTGAAGTGGAAGGAAGACAAGGATTTCTGGTCGGATGAGTATCGGGTAATATCAACAGCAGCAGAAAATGGTATAACAGGTGTAGGATTCGTTATGAATAGGAAGGTATGGCAGAGGGTATGTTACTGTGAACAGTACAGTGACCGGGTTGTTCTAATCAGAATCGACAGCAGACCAACACCGACAACGATAGTTCAGGTATACATGCCGACGTCGCAAGCTGAAGATGGACAGATAGAGAAAGTGTATGAGGATATTGAAAGGGTAATGTAGTATGTAAAGGGGGACGAAAATCTAATAGTCATGGGCGACTGGAATGCAGTTGCAGGGGAAGGAGTAGAAGAAAAGGTTACAGGAGAATATGGGCTTGGGACAAGGAATGAAAGAGGAGAAAGACTAATTGAGTTCTGTAACAAGTTTCAGCTAGTAATAGCGAATACCCTGTTCAAGAATCACAAGAGGAGGAGGTATACTAGGAAAAGGCCGGGAGATACGGCAAGATTTCAATTAGATTGTATCATGGTCAGACAGAGATTCCGAAATCAGATACTGGATTGTAAGGCGTACCCAGGAGCAGATATAGACTCAGATCACAATATAGTAGTGATGAAGAGTAGGCTGAAATTCAAGACATTAGTCAGGAAGAATCAATACGCAAAGAAGTGGGATACGGAAGTACTAAGGAATGACGAGATACGTTTGAAGTTCTCTAACACTATAGATACAGCAATAAGGAATAGCGCAGTGGGCAGTACAGTTGAAGAGGAATGGACATCTCTAAAAAGGGCCATCACAGAAGTTGGGAAGGAAAACATAGGTACAAAGAAGGTAGCTGCGAAGAAACCATGGGTAACAGAAGAAATACTCCAGTTGATTGATGAAAGGAGGAAGTACAAACATATTCCGGGAAAATCAGGAATACAGAAATACAAGTCGCTGAGGAATGAAATAAATAGGAAGTGCAGGGAAGCTAAGACGAAATGGCTGCAGGAAAAATGTGAAGACATCGAAAAAGATATGATTGTCGGAAGGACAGACTCAGCATACAGGAAAGTCAAAACAACCTTTGGTGACATTAAAAGCAACGGTGGTAACATTAAGAGTGCAACGGGAATTCCACTGTTAAATGCAGAGGAGACAGCAGATAGGTGGAAAGAATACATTGAAAGCCTCTATGAGGGTGAAGATTTGTCTGATGTGATAGAAGAAGAAACAGGAGTCGATTTAGAAGAAATAGGGGATCCAGTATTAGAATCGGAATTTAAAAGAGCTTTGGAGGGCTTACGGTCAAATAAGGCAGAAGGGATAGATAACATTCCATCAGAATTTCTATAATCATTGGGGGAAGTGGCAACAAAACGACTATTCACGTTGGTGTGTAGAATATATGAGTCTGGCGATATACCATCTGACTTTCGGAAAAGCATCATCCACACAATTCCGAAGACAGCAAGAGCTGACAAGTGCGAGAATTATCGCACAATCAGCTTAACAGCTCATGCATCGAAGCTGCTTACGAGAATAATATACAGAAGAATGGAAAAGAAAATTGAGAATGCGCTAGGTGACGATCAGTTTGGCTTTAGGAAAAGTAAAGGGACGAGAGAGGCAATTCTGACGTTACGGCTAATAATGGAAGCAAGGCTAAAGAAAAATCGAGACACTTTCATAGGATTTGTCGACCTGGAAAAAGCGTTCGACAATATAAAATGGTGCAAGCTGTTCGAGATTCTGAAGAAAGTAGGGGTAAGCTATAGGGAGAGACGGGTCATATACAATATGTACAACAACCAAGAGGGAATAATAAGAGTGGACGATCAAGAACGAAGTGCTCGTATTAAGAAGGGTGTAAGACAAGGCTGTAGCCTTTCGCCCCTACTCTTCAATCTGTACATGGAGGAAGCAATGATGGAAATAAAAGAAAGGTTCAGGAGTGGAATTAAAATACAAGGTGAAAGGATATCAATGATACGATTCGCTGATGACATTGCTATCCTGAGTAAAAGTGAAGAAGAATTAAATGATCTGCTGAACGGAATGAACAGTCTAATGAGTACACAGTATGGTTTGAGAGTAAATCGGAGAAAGACGAAGGTAATGAGAAGTAGTAGAAATGAGAACAGCGAGAAACTTTACATCGGGATTGATGGTCACGAAGTCAGTGAAGTTAAGGAATTCTGCTACCTGGGCAGTAAAATAACCAATGACGGACGGAACAAGGAGGACATCAAAAGCAGACTCGCTATGGCAAAAAAGGCATTTCTGGCCAAGAGAAGTCTACTAATATCAAATACCGGCCTTAATTTGTGGAAGAAATTTCTGAGGATGTACGTCTGGAGTACAGCATTGTATGGTAGTGAAACGTGGACTGTGGGAAAACCGGAACAGAAGAGAATCGAAGCATTTGAGATGTGATGCTATAGACGAATTTTGAAAATTAGGTGGACTGATAAGGTAAGGAATGAGGAGGTTCTACGCAGAATCGGAGAGGAAAGGAATATGTGGAAAACACTGATAAGGAGAAGGGACAGGATGATAGGACATCTGCTAAGACATGAGGGAATGACTTCCATGGTACTAGAGGGAGCTGTAGAGGGCAAAAACTGTAGAGGAAGACAGAGATTGGAATACGTCAAGCAAATAATTGAGGACGTAGGTTGCAAGTGCTACTCTGAGATGAAGAGGTTAGCTCAGTAAAGGAATTCGTGGCGGGCCGCATCAAACCAGTCAGAAGACTGATGACAAAAAAAAAAGTTCTGAATGCAATTTTCGTGTTTCTGTTATGTTTAAGTACATGTTAAGGTAATAAACGAGGGCATTCTGAAAAGTAATGCATCCGAATTTTTTATTCTGTTCTCCATATCGGTTGAGGGTTGAGGTATTGTATTGTATTGTATGTTAACCGGGGGCCTAGAAACGACGGAGAGGCTCCGTCCCCGCCGCAGCCGCAGTGGTCCACAACCCCACGACGTCTACCGGAGTCCACTTCACCCCTCCGCCGCCCCCCACCGAACCCAGGGTTATTGTGCGGTTCGGTCCCCTGTGGACCCCCCCCCCCCCCTTCCTCCGCTCCAGGGAGTGTCTCACACCAGACGAGTGTAACTCCCATGTTTGCGTGGTAGAGTAATGGTGGGGAGTACACGTAAGTGGAGAACTTGATTGCGCAGCAATCGCCGACATAGTGTAGCTGAGGCGGAATAAGGGGAACCAGGCCGCATTCGCCTAAAAACCATCCACAGGCTGGCCGGCTCACCGGACCTCGACACAAGTCCGCCGGGCGGATTCGTGCCGGGGACCGGGCGCTCCTTCCCAATCTGGAAGGTTGAGGTATTACGTGCCATGCATGTAACTCGCTTGACTTTCCCGTTTCACTGAAGCACGTTGCAGCCCTCTGTCACCAGAGGGTTCCTAATAGCAGCACGTAACGTGGCGTTGTGTAATACATTATGTCGGTGCATGAGAAAGAGAGCGCTGTAATCCCTCCGAAAACTGAAATTACGAATTGGCAGAGATCGTCCACACAAGAAACACCCTCTAATTCAGCATGACAAAGCCAGACCACATACAAGTGCTGTGACATCTGCTACAATCCATGGCCTTGGGTTCACTGCCATCTATCATTCTCCATACAGTCCCGAAGTGGCCCCAGCCGATTTTCACCTTTTTAAAAAAAATAATGAAAAAACTTGGGGAACTTCACTTCGATAGTGATGAACTGGTGCAAGCAGAGGTGAGGTTGTAGCTCAACAACGTCAAACGTTCTACCTACAGTGACGGTATCAACAAACTGGTCTCTCGTTGGGAGAAATGTGTTCTGCCAGTGTGATCATGTGAGGAAATAAATGTGTAGACATGTAGAATAAAGATGTAGAATGTTAATAAAGTTTGTTTTATTTGAAAAAGCTTTAAGACTTTTCACTTTTCAGCACTCCCACATAGTGCACTATGGTGTAATTCAGATGTTGACTTAGGTTGAAAGTATTCAAATGGTTCAAATGGCTCTAAACCTAACTAACCTAAGGAAATCACACACATCCATGCCCGAGGCAGTGTTCGAACTTGCGACCGTAGCAGCAGCGCAGTTCCTGACTGAAGCGCCTAGAACCGCTCGGCCACAGCGGCCGGCTTTAAAAGTATTGTTTTATGTTAAATACGATGGACATTCAATAAGTAAAGAAACACATTATTTTCCCGGCCAATTTCGGTGGAAAAAATGCGGAATTTATTGCGGGACATCGTGGAATATTCCTGCGTCGGCCCCTGTAGTTTAGCGAAGTTCCGATAGGTTGCGGTGCTATACGTAGCCTTCAAAATGGCGCTTGAGTGTCTATTGGCGGAAAACCAGAGCATTGCAGATATGCAGAGGCGCTTGTAGAATGTCTGCGGAGTGCTGGCAGTGAACAAAAGTACGGTGAGTCGTTGGGCGAGGCATCTGCCATCATCACAACAATATCACGCAAACCTCTTCGATTTCTTGCGTTCCAGCCGGCCGCACATACCCTCAGGAAACTGAAGAAATGGCTTCAGCGTGCCCGTCGAAACACATACGCAAACGAATTTGTGCTTCTTCATGACAACGCATGGCCTCACAGACGTCTGCGCACCCGAGAGCAGCTCACAAAACTTCATAGGACTTTTGTTCGCCGGCCGGTGTGGCCGAGCGGTTCTAGGTGCTTCAGTTCGGAAGCGCGCTGCTGCTACGGTCGCAGGTTCGAATCCTGCCTCGGGCATGGATGTGTGTGATGTCCATAGTTAGTTAGGTTTAAGTAGTTCTAAGTCTAGGGGACTGATGACCTCAGATGTTCAGTCCCATAGTGCTTAGAACTACTTAAACCTAACTAACCAAGGACATCACACACATCCATGCCCGAGGCAGGATTCGAACCTGCGACCGTAGCGGTCGCTCGGTTCCAGACTGCAGTGCCTAGAACCGCACGGCCACTTCGGCCGGCCCTTCGTATTTAATAAAACATTTTTGTGACATCTATTTTCTTGTAAGGTTTAGCCACTTTAATTCCATAAATATACAGGGTGTGTCACCTAACGTTACCGCTGGATATATTTCGTAAACCACATCAAATACTTACGAATCGATTCCACACACCGAACGTGAGGAGAGGGGCTAGTGTAATTGGTTAATACAAACCATAAAAAAAATGCACGGAAGTATGTTTTTTAACACAAACCTACGTTTTTTTAAATAGAACCCCGTTAGTTTTGTTAGCACATCTGAACGTATAAAGAAATACGTAATCAGTGCCGTTTGTTGCACTGTAAATTTTAATTACATCCGGAGATATTGTAACCTAAAGTTGACGCTTGTGTACCACTCCTCCGCTGTTCAATCGTGTGTATCGGAGAGCACCGAATTACGTAGGGATCCAAAGGGAACGGTGATGGACCTTAGGTACAGAAGAGACTGGAACAGCACATTACGTCCACATGCTAACACCTTTTTATTGGTCTTATTCACTGACGCACATGCACATTACCATGAGGGGTGAGGTAAACGTACACACGTGGTTTCCGTTTTCAATTACGAAGTGGAATAGAGTGTGTCCCACTGGAACCGCGTCGACGTATGTGGTATCAGCATGATGGTGCACCTGCACATTCCGCAATTAACACTGGGCTGACCCTTGACAGGATGTTCGACGGGCGTTTCATAGGACGTGGAGGACGCACAAATTGGCCAGCCCGTTCTCCTGATCTTACACCTCTGGATTTCTTTCTGTGGGGTACGTTAAAGGAGAATGTGTACCGTGATGTGCCAACAACCCCAGAGGATATGAAACACCGTATTGTGGCAGCCTGCGGCGACATTACACCAGATGTACTGCGGCGTGTACGACATTCATTACGCCAGAGATTGAAATTGTGTGCAGCAAATGACGGCCACCACATTGAACATCTATTGGCCTTACATGTCGGGACACACTCTATTCCACTCCGTAATTGAAAACGGGAACCACGAGTGTACGTGTACCTCAGCCCTCATGGTAATGTACATGTGTGTCAGTGAAAAAGACCAATAAAAAAGTGTTAGCATGTGTACGTAATGTGCTGTTCCAGTATCTTCTGTACCTAAGGTCCATCTCCGCTCCCTTTGGATCCCTACGTAATTCGGTGCTCTCCGATACACACGATCGAACAGCGGAGGAGTGGTACTCAAGCGTCAACTTTAGGTTACAATATCTCCGGATGTAATTAACATTTTACAGTGCAACAAACGGCACTGATTGTGTATTTGCTTATATGTTCAGATGTGCTAACAAAACTAACGGGGTTCCATTTAAAAAAACGTAGGTTTGTGTTAAAAAACATACTTCCGTGCCTTTTTTATGGTTTGTATTAACCAATTACACTAGCCCCTCTCCTCACGTTCGGTCTGTGGAATCGATTCGTCAGTATTTGATGTGGTTTACGAAATATATCCAGCGGTAATGTTAGGTGACTCACCCTGTATACTTATTCTGCATGTTGATATTACATGAAAATCAAAACTCTGCTTATCAGTCTATTTAATCTTCAATATCCCTCTCTAACACCACATCTCAGCCGCTTCCATTATCTTCTTCCCCTGTTTTTACACAGTCCATGATTCACTACCATATGATGTAGATTCCTAGGTACATTTCCAGAAGTTCTTCCTAAGTTCGGGGCCTGTGTCTCATAGTCATACGAATCTGCTTCTTATCTTCTTCTTGCTACGTCCGTCAAGCGTCATTTTTCTTGTAGCAGAAATACCTCCCGTCGCCTACTATGCAGTCTCCTGTTCTGACGTTATCTTTATCATTGATTAGATTTAGATTAGATTAGATTAATACTAGTTCCATGGATCATGAATACGATATTTCGTAATGATGTGGCACAAGTCAAATTTTCCAATACATGACATAATTAAGTTAATTTAACAACATAATTAAGTTAATATAACAACTTTTTTATTTTTTTGTTTTTTTTTTAATTTTTATAATTTTTTGTTTGGTCTTTTTTTTTCTTTTTTTTCTTAATGTATATCTAAATATTCCTCTATGGATTAGAAGGAGTTGTCATTCAGAAATTCTTTTAATTTCTTCTTAAATACTTGTTGGTTATCTGTCAGACTTTTGATACTATTTGGTAAGTGACCAAAGACTTTAGTGGCAGTATAATTCACCCCTTTCTGTGCCAAAGTTAGATTTAATCTTGAATAGTGAAGATCACCCTTTCTCCTAGTATTGTAGTTATGCACACTACTATTACTTTGGAATTGGGTTTGGTTGTTAATAACAAATTTGATAAGAGAGTATATATACTGAGAAGCTACTGTGAATATCCCTAGATCCTTAAATAAATGTCTGCAGCATGATCTTTGGTGGACTCCAGCTATTATTCTCATTACACGCTTTTGTGCAATAAATACTTTATTCCTCAGTGATGAATTACCCCAAAATATGATGCCATATGCAGGCAATGAGTGAAAATAGGCGTAGTAAGCTAATTTACTAAGATGTTTATCACCAAAATTTGCAATGACCCTTATTGCATAAGTAGCTGAACTCAAACGTTTCAGCAGATTGAACTCAAACGTTTCTACTGCTCCTCAACTCTTGAATGTTTCTTTGGTTTGCTCTTAGTCTGTATTCTGAGTTCAAAAGACTGTACATTTCACTGAAAGCATTCTCTGAGCCTCCTCATCTTTACTGCGGACAGGAAAGTCGTCTGCGAATCTTATCGTTGGTATCCTTTCACCTTAAATTTTAAAGGCACTTCTGAGCCAACTTTTATTACCCTCATTGTTTCTGCAATTTACAGGTTAGAAGTAGGGGAGAAAGACTCCTTGCCTTTCGCCCTTTTTAATCCTAGTACATATTTGTTGGCCTTCCGGTCTTAAAATTACCTAATGGTTCTTCCACATATCGTATATACGTCTTTCCCTACAGTGTCTATTTGTTTTTTGAAAGTTTTATACATCTTCCACCATTTACGTTGTCGAACGATTTTCTAGATCGATAGATCTTATGAGAGTGTTTTCATTTTTCTTAAGTCTTGCTTTCATTAGCTAATGCAACGTTAGAACTGCTTCTGCAGCGCTTTTACCTTTCCTAAATACAAACTGCTTGTCATCTAACAGTTTCTCAATTTCCATTCACATTCTCATATGTATTACTCTTATCAGTAACATAGATGGATGAGCTTCGAAGCTGACTTTGTGACAGTTCTCTCATTTGTCTGCCATTGCTATCTTTGTGATTGTATGAACGACGTTCTTCGAAAAGTCTGGTTGCATGTCTCCACATATCGTATATTTCCCGTCTTTCCATATAATGTCCGTTTTTTTGTGAAAGTTTTAGGCGTCTTTCATCATTTACTTTGTCGAACGCTTTTCTAGAGTGTTGGTTGTATGTCTCCAGACTCATAAGCTCTAAACATTAACTTCTTTGCTACTACCTCAAATTGTTTTAGATGTTCCGTCTGGCTTCCTTGATCGAAAATCAGTCGAAGCTATGTGAAGCTCTGACTGTAATATCGGATTCTCTATGGCTTTCAAATCGACAGACACTTCTATCACGATAGCAGACTGTTGCTCCCCCTCCTAGCGGTTTTCGGTGTACTCTTTCCACGTATTCACTCTCTCCTCTGCGTTTAACAGCCATAATGCTGACGACTTCGCTTTTAATTTCTATGAAAGTAGATTTTTTTTTTACTTTTTATTTGCTTTTAATTTCTCTGAAAGTTGTTTTGACTTCTGCCCTACGGTTAGGCACAGATCGACCACGATGTTACAGACACACAAATTTATTCCTAGTTTCCTTTACCTTTTTATCAATTATTAGGCCGTGGCACACGATCGTCCAAGCTGATGCAGTAATGTACACGCATATTTCACTGTCAATATGCAAATGAGTGATATACTTTCTGCGCTGTAGGAAGTGGTCATTGCGCCATTGGCACACGATTGCTTATCGTCCTACCCAAAACCGTCTTCTAACGCTGCCTCCCGACGACCTTGCTCGACTTATTATTTTTTTACGTGCAGGCATTGTGCTTTCCCGCCGCGGAGTCCCAACACTTTCCCCCACCCGCGGCGACCGTCTGGCTGGTCACGTGACGTCCCGGCATGCAGCGCGGCTCGCAGAGCGCGTTGCTCGGAATGGAAGCCAAGCAGCCGGTTTAGTCGCGACACGCGCTCGCTCCTTGTCGGTTGGGTTGTGTGTGTTTCAAAATTGTGTTGTGTTTTGAGTGCATCTCACGTCGTCTTTTCCGGCGATCCGAGCAGCTGTGACTGGATCTCAGCTGTATTACGTAGTTCGTAGAGTGGTAAGTAGCACCTGTCACCCATGTGCATGTTACATATTTGAATAATATGACCGTTACGAGAGGTGGCGGTCGGATCTTTTCGACAGCGAGGCTCAACAGGTACTGAGCTTAGGTGGTGGTTTCTGTAAACTAATTAATGGTTTTAGGCGGGTTTGGGCCCCTTTTTCTCCGGACCCATAATCTGCTGTGGGTGAGTGAGTGGTACTGACTGACCTTAGTTGTATTTAAATCCCCTCATACGCGCTGTAGTGACTTCATTTGACAAGACAGTGACGCACTCTTAATGGATTGTTGCTAAAAACTGCAGCTTTATCTTTTATCGTTTAAATTGTGATTGCCGAGAGGTCTGTAGCTATTTGTGTTAGTATGCGATAAAGTAAATCTTTCGCTGATTGATGTAGTAAATGGTGATAAGAACCGCGAACTGTTAGATTCATGACGTATTTTATTTAAACGGTCCGAATCGCAACTTTGTAAGAAAACTAAACCAACTACATGTGTGGTGTGCTTAGTTGTTTTAGTAAAACAAAGTTCTTTATTGACTCGAGAAATTATTTTGAATTTTTTCGATAACTGATATTCCTCCAGGTGAAATTGTCTAATTTATCGTCACTCGTTTAAAATGAAAGAACTGTTACTACACTAAAGCGCCTTTGTGATAGTTTGAATGGTACGCCGTCTCAAACCACACTTGCGTATGTGGCTATTATCTCTTAAAAATATCGTCCGTAAATTGTCTGCATCATCTCGCGATAATCTGTCCATTTGGCATTGTGTACGGTGCAACAATATTAATTTTCGTGGAGGGGTTACAGGCGCTAAGGTTTGTATTTAATGCTGTATTCTATTCTGCCTTGAGCTGCGTTGGCCGCCAGGATGTTTCGACCTTACTGCCTCAGACAACACGAAACTCGTTATCAGACAACGCACTCGCACGTCGCCTTGTTTGAGCTACTACACACTAAGCTCGGCTCAGAGGACAGGTGACGCACTTGTGCTCCAGTGTAGACATTGCAGCATTTTTTAATTTTTTTTTTACGCGTTGGATTACGATACTGTATTAAACACTTTACCCATGAAGACAAAAATCTGTATCGGAGAAGTCTGCAGATGTATTTTTGATATTAGGCTCTCGTCAGGTTACTGACCGCGAAGAGATGACATTAGTGAAGAAATTGATTGTAGGCTCGTTGCTCTTCTAGTGCCAACAAACTGTCCGCGCTCAAGAACTGCCGTAACAATGTTGAAGTGATCTTCCGGCAACCCATGGATGGCCAAGCGCACTGCTCATGACACGGCTAAATAGTCTTCTTATCGGCTGGTAAAATTTAAAATCGTAATGAGAATTTTACTTGTTTTAAAGGTCTGTAATGTTAACTTCGATGTACAGTTTTCCAAGTAATTCAAAGACCATAACTATTCCAAAAACCTCGTTTCGTGTTACCGAGCGGGTTGGCGCACTTACAAAACACTATATTCGCATTAGAGGGGATGCCATTTCATATCTCTGTCCGTTAATCCAGTTTTAAATTTCCCAAAATTGCTTAAAGCAAATTTCGGTATCGGACAAGGCTTTCTTTCCCATTCTGAGGCTGTGATCTGCTCTAATGACGTGAATGTTAGATCCTAGTATTCTTGCATTCATTTCAACTCTTAGTGAACAGGATATGTGAACGTACCGTACTTCAAAAATTATATAGCCTCTGGGCTGTCCAAGACGCTTCAGTTTCTGTAGCAACCCTACATCATTAGTGAAAATATTTTTTGACAAGGACAAACGTGTTGCTGTTTCCGGGGGAAATCTGCAATTAATGGTTGTACAACAAAATTAATCTCTTCAAATTTCAGTATAATGCAACAGCCACTGTGTGTTGTTCTTATGGGGCAGCCGCAACTGTGTAAGGCCATTATGTAAAATGAGGAAATCACTTCAAGTTCCATTATGTGGTTCACAGTTTACACCAAATAGCAACTTTTGTGTTCCGAAACCTGTCGTTTACACAGTAGGTAATCACTATATTTGTGCCGAGGGGTGGCCATATAGTATAGGATCGCGCCAAAGACACAGGCAGAGAATGGGCAAAAGAACTGACAGAAACGAGACTCGAGAAAGAATGAATTTTAAAATTAGCCGGGGGGGGGGGGGGGGAGGGAGACTAACGGGATTCTTATATCACGTATTCCAATCTTCACTCTCGGCCGGCGACTGTAAACGTACTCTGTTGTTTCATTGTTATTTCGACCAAGTAACATCATACAGAAATAACCGTTATCGAAAAGACGTCCATGTTAACGTTATGTGGTAACAATGCGTCTGGTTCACACAGATTACGCCTACAGGGCTCGCACACGCGTGCCGAAGTAAATTTTACCGAAGGCTTCCCATTTTTGCTGACTTGTGTCGATAGAGGGATTGAGCGAGACGCGACGGTGGAAGAAAGGGTATCATAATTTACTAGCTCTTCCAGCCAGTATTTTTTCTGCTCACAAGTTTCGGTTGACATGATCAGCTGCGCAAATCAAAAAGAAGTCGAGAATAAGCCTTCTGTAGCTGATTAAGGATATTACGCGAGTTGATAGTTGTTGTTCGTGCAAAGGTCTGCACTCGATTCATCCAAGTTGAAACCACATAATAAACAAATGTACAGCATACTCTGTCGTTGGTCATCGGCTGCACTGTTCAACCATTTGTTTTCGTATGACCACTGTATGTAAGTCATACTTCCGTGTTTTGTTATTCTCGCGTCAGTGAAACTCCACCACATGCCGAAAGTAAAGTTTCTATGTTAACCACTGTACGCAACGTTAATCCACGTTCTTGTATCAAATCTTATTAGACGTTCGATTTTACTGTGCCTCATTTTTATTTAGTTTTGAAATATGTGTAGAAAAAGTTGCAGAAATGTAATCTTACGCTGAGAGGGAGGAGTCCCGTCAGGGGTCCCATTTTGGTAATGAGTATGCACTTGGGAGGGAAGGGGGGGGGGGATGGAAGCTCGATGACGAAGAGTTTCTTAATCTTCAATGGCCAGCGGATCGTGCAAACTATAGGTCCGTTAAAGCAGTTGATATTTGACTTCGTTATACAAAAACTAAAGACAGTATGCCGTTGCTCAGTTGCTGTTTATCGTTGATGCTATTTCGATGGAACCGTGCTGTGTATTATTTCCATTGTAATAATGCTTTGAAGGTTAGTAGCACATGCAAAACAAACATGGGAGCAAAAACATCGATGTTAGGGTCCTGTTGTCATTATTGCATTATCGATTCGAGGAACAGTTGCTTCCGCTACCTATACATTGGTCGTAGAATAACAACATGCAGTATATTTTCCCATTATCGAAATCTCTATCGGCCAGTGATTCGAAGGTTTCTGGAAGAAGTTCTTCTCAAATGACCTCGCCGATGCTTTTCCAATCATCTCCGTGCCGATGAGGAAACTGCTTCGGAAAGTGCCACTGTAGTCGTGAGTTAAGAGTGGCACCGTTTTCCTATACATCCAGAACAATGAATGTTTTCATACTGATACAGGCGATATGATTTATCCTTGTTCGGTGTGGACACACTTTCTCAGCAGATCTGACAATTTAAACCGTTCATTCACCTCCCGCTCCTTCCTTCGCTGAATGAGGCAGCGCTGTGTCTTGGGAGAAGCATTCACGAGCTTCCAATCTCTATATATCTATTCAAATTTGTTTATTGTGGATTATCGACATCGCTTGAAAATGCCAGAACCTTTCCTGTGAAAAAGCTACGGTTAATTCCTTGTCCTCCACCTCCTCCCCTCCTCTTACTACTACTAATATTACTACGTACTAGTTTTGACTCGATGGGACTTAACAGTTGTAATCCCTCCATTTTTGGACACCCGCGATGTAATCGTTATGTTCCCATGACATGAGATTATTACGTCGTGTTCCCAAAGAACAAAGTTTTATGTTTATGTTCATCATAGCTTTTAGTGAGACGTTATTGAGTCATGATAGTGAGCCACCGATAGGCTCTGTGTACTTACGGAGAAGTATATCCCAGATTAGAGGTTGCTGTGTCTACATACGAGTATATTGCTTAATGCTAATGTGTAGCGTTTACCCACACAACTACCTCATCTGCTAAACGTAATTATCTGTTATACGATAAATACAGAGTTTTACAGATATGTGAACTTTAAGGGTGTTACAACAAATAATTTGGGTTCACGGTTACAGCTGGCGTGCTCCCATTGTTAGATCCGGAAACTGTCAAAGACGTTACACAATATTTGTAAGTAATTCTAATTGTCTGGCGAAGTTTAATTCCTCCAGTTGAATAAATTTTTGGTGCCGAAAGTTAATATAGTTTCTGCACAGCGTGCAGTAACCACGTAAATTTCAATTTAAAGAAATATACAATTAGGATTTAACATCGTGTCGGCAACAAAGTCTTCGCAGACCTCGGAGCAGGATAGAAAAGGAAAAGGGCTGTATATTCTCCGAAGGAACCATTTGCCTTCAGTGGATTGGGGAACTGACGGAAAATGCTAGTTTCGATGAGCGGGCGAGAATTTGAAGCGCCGCCCCACAAATTGCTAAGGATTCATAAGGAAGCACTTAGAGTAATGAAATCGAAGGTGTACAGCTGTTGTTGAAAAATGACTGTTAAATATATATAAAAGAAACACGAATAAATGGCGGGACAAACTTGACGCGAAGCGTCTCACGAGGCGAGTTCGTATTTATCATGCAGTTGGTGGAACGCTGAACTTCAGCTCAACCACGCACAGTGTTAAGCGACATGTTAAACGACGCGGTGCTACAATACGTTCATCCTAAGGATAAACCTAATGTAAACATTACTCTATGTATACTTCCACGTTTTCTGGAATCACATAGGATATTTTTTTTTCTTCAATACGAGACAAAAATAAGATCACACTGCGATTCGAACTCAGTGATGCACAGAATAGAATGTCCCAGTGTCATTCTCCAACGCTATCGGTTAAGCTATATATATATATATATATATAAAGGTTTAACTAAATGTTCTGAATACGTCGGAGAACTTCAAAGTCGATTTTCTCTGTAAACTTGCGAAAAACATGAACTTATTTCTCGGCACTTTTGACGATGTTCCGCGCACATATTTCCACGCGCGTTATATGGATATCAGGTTTATTCTTACGATGTACGAATGACAGAACCAAGTTCTTACACACAATAATGTCCATGAGATTAAAACTAATGTTAAACACCAAAAGGTCTGCATACTATGTGAAATCCATTTCATGCCCCCAACTATTTGTGAAATCTACGTACATTTGTTCCTATACAGCGTTCTCTCTCACCAGCCAGAAATTATAAACTTAGGATGATACGTTGCCTCTTGATGTACGTCGTTTGTAATCTAATTTATCATTAATTGTATGTAGTTGAGCCAAAGTTCAGTATTCGGTTAATAATATTGTTTAATTTTATCTGTTCTAAAGGATATTATCTGCTAAAGTGGCCATGACTAATTAATACACTGGCTGATGAAAGAAGTGGAGCATCCAGAAGACATGGTCGGATGTCTATTTCACTTCGTACACGGATACACCATCGGTGATAATGTAAATTATTACAGTCGCAGTTTTCTGTGACAGAACCAGAGTGCATTAATGTTGTTTCCAGGCCTGGTAGAGTATATAATGAGCGGCAATAGTCAGATGTTTAGTGATTACTGTGAAGGACACGGAGATGACGCGTACTTTCGTTGGATAACGTTATCAGCACCTGACAGAGTTTTGAACAGGTCTCATAGTAGGTCTCCATTTGGCCAGCTGGTCGAATCGTCCAATTGATACAGATACCAATGTCGGATTGCCTTGGGATGTCAAGGCATTCGTTCCCTAAGGTTTCGATCGATCGCATCAGACCACGGCAAGAGAGTATCGCCGTATTGTGTACGACGCGCATTGTAATCGCTTAACATCGGCATCTGCCATCCGAGAACAAGTAATGGACTGCCTGCAACATTGTGTGTCATCCCGTAACACTGGTCGGGACTAGCGGCAGCTGGATTGGGGAAATACAGTCATGTGCATTGGCTGCCGCTACTGCCGCTAATACAACAACACAAACGGTTGCGTGTGGAGTGATGCTGTGACAGGAAAGTATGGACTGCTGATTAATTGTGACGCACTGTATTCAGCGATGAATCGTAGTATTCCACTAACCTAGATGACCATCAGACAACATGGGAAGGGAACGATCTCATTTTCCAGTGGTTCTGGTTGGTGCAGCAATGTTTTTCCTGTCACCATGGTGTGTTTTATCTATTATCACTGTCAAGTGGTACTGCACTGACACACTGTATCATCACCTATCACGCGACGCTATCGTGGTGCTGTTTTTCAACAAGATAATGCTCGATCGCACACAGCTCATATAACTATGATCTGTCTGCTTGTTATTTATTCTCGTCGCCGTAAAGTTGCTCGCATCCGTCTCCGATGTGTGTCCAGATCGGATGTAAACTCCATCTCAGTTTCAGTATCAAGGATCAGTTACGGCAGTTACGAGCCAGGTTGTGTCAGGAGAACATTTAAAGGCTTCGACATCCTGCCCAATGGAATCACAGTTGTATCCAAGCTACATGGCGCGCAACGTCATACTGATAAGTGGCCGCACACTGACAAGCTCTCCATAAATTTTACTTGATTTTGTAATCGTTGAAATATTGGATTCCCTCCCAACCTGTTTAGCTACATTGTTTTTCCATACTTAACTTGGTGATGCGAACCTGCTTGTGAAAACGTGTCGTTCGACGTGTGATTTATCGCTGACTGTATGTGGCTGAGTCGATTTAATATTCCACCAATCATGTGGCAACTACCAACTTGTCATTTAATTAGTGGAATATTAAACCGGCTCAGCCACATATAGTTGGTGGTAAATCACCCGTCAAACGATACATTTCTAGGAGCGAGTTCTCATCCACGGTAAGTATACAAAAATCGTCATGGCATTGAAAGTAAAGAAATGTGAGAAACTAAAGTCACCATATTACATTATAATCAGTTCCTTTCGTGCCCTCACCTGTCCCGTCAAATCTACCTACCTCTGTTCCTGTACAGCGTTCTCTCTCAACTGTAACTATTCTAAACTATATACTTTACATTGACCGTTCGTATTTGTAATAAGTATGTAATATACGATTACAATAATTAACATATATACTCCGCAAGCCGGCGTGAGGTGCATGACAGAGAGTACCTTGAACTACTGCTAGATACTGCGTTTCTTGTTCCTCTCGCAAATTGAGCGAGGGAAAAGACAGTCTAAATGTATTCGTGAGAGTCCTAATTTCTCTTGTCTTTCAATCCTTACAGAAGATTTGTGCGAATGCTGGTCCACGGAATTTTCTCAACAGCGTTTCGCGAAAAAAGCGCCCTCCATCCAGCTATTAACATTTGAGTTCGGCATTTTCGTAATAATCGGTAACAAATCTAACAGCACTACCCTGAACTGTTTATAAGTCGAACCCGACTTAGTTGAGATCCCAAACATGGATCTCACAAGTTCCGTGTACGCCGTCGCCTTCATAGATAAGCTACACTTTCCTTATAGTATTCTCCCGATAAACCGAAGCCGGCAATTTACCTTCTCCACAACTGACGTTATTCGCTCGTTCCATTTCATATCGCTTTACAACGCTACACTAGACATTTACTCGACGTGACACTAATACTGATCGAACACTACAGGATCGTTTCTGTTACTCGACTGCATTATTTTACATTTTTCTACATTTAGAGCAAGCTACTATTAATCACACAAATACAAAGACGTCCTTTATCACCTTAAAATTACTCAACGACGACATTTTCCCTTATATTACAGCATCATCAGTAAACAGTCACAAAATGCTGCTCATTCTATCCGTTCAGATCGTTTATGATAGCGGTGCTATCACGCTTCACTGCGGCACTCGTCAGTCGTGCTGATACACGAAACTTCGCGCTTTCGCTTTGTTAGTAAATGTTGGCAATTTCTGAAATTGCTCCGCTTTCCGTTTGTTTTATCGCACGGCATTCCTACTGTTCTGTGCCCAGCGCGCTTACTACAGTCAAGCTGTCAGCAATGGAACGCCAGTTCTCTCTCGATTCGCTCCCCATTTTCAGCCTTCAGAGCCGATAATTTGATGCTTAGAGGTAATCGGCGCGTGCGGCACGAAATATTTAATTTGCGAGTGCGGCGGCGGCGGCGGTAGTGTTTTGTTTATTTACGTCCGGCGGCGCAGACGAGCGATTTTGTTTTGCTTCCGGCGCGCCGGCGGGCGTTTCACTTTCGGACCATTGAGAGGGCGGAAGGCCGGCTGCGAGCGGAGACGAGCCGTGTATCGATTGTGGGGCTAGGGCTCCCCCGCGCGCTGCGCTGGGTATTTCGACACGTGCTCCGCAGACTCGCCTTCCAAACACTCCGCCAGGGCCACCAACCCCTGCGCGGGAACGACCTACCCAGCGCCAGCGACAGAAGAATCGCTGCCGCGTCGATATCGTACGCTCCGCATCGATAGTGTTATCGACACGGATAGAGTACGGTGCCCGTAAAGGCGGGAACCGGCTGTTGTGCACAACTCTCTCTCTCTCTCTCTCTCTCTCTCTCTCTATATATATATATATATATATATATATATATATATATATATATATATATATATATATATATATATAGTGTGTGTGTGTAGCGGAAGGGGGGGGGGAGGTGTAGGTCCGGTTCTAATTATTTTAACGCCCAGGAGGGATTGGCTTCCCCGCCCCCCCCCCCCCCTCAAAGAGGCACTACTGTAAATTAAAGTACGTCGTTGAAATGGCTAATACACTGTGCAGTCGCATTGAGACCAGTGACCACCTGTCAAAAACTTGAATAACAGCCTTTTGCAACGCGGACCGCAACGAGACGTGCACGAAGAGTATCAGTGAGGGTTTGAAAAGTACCGACACGGATGTGGAGCCGAGCCGACTCCAGTGCGTGTTCAGCTGCGCTACGTTCCTCGGTTGACGATCCGTGGCGCGAACATCCCGATCTGGTTGGCCCCACAGGTGCGCGATTGGGTTTAAATCCGGGGAGTTTGGTGGGCGAGAGAGTAGGTAAAATCATCCTGGAGCTCTATGAACCACTGCGAGCTGTGTGACGTGACGCATTGTCCTGCTGGTAGATGCCATCGCGCCAAGGAAAAACAAAATGCATTTAGGGATGGAATGGTCCCAAAGAACATATGCATACTTGGGTTGATCCATTGTGCCTTCCAGAACGAAGATATCATCCAGGGAATGCCACGAAAACGTTCCTGAGACCATAACGCTCTTTCCTACGGCCTGGACCCTTCCGACGATTGTTGCAGGGTATCGGCCGTATATGCGATGTATCATAAAATGTGACATCTGGAAAGGCTACTTGTCGTCACTCAGTGGACATTATAACAATACCACCACTAACAGTTAATTAGTTCAAAAATTGTCAAGTCACGCACTCAAAGTATGATCTTTTTATTCCGCAACTAAAAGGTCTTTAATGTGGGAGGTATTGCTACATCAATTGATTAGTCACTGAAGAAAATTAACAGTAATATCACTTATCTTGTATTTGCAATCCAGCGACGATCTCGCTCTGGCTTTGGCTCGTAATTAAAAATGTTGTCTAGGTAGCATGACTGCCGCTGTTGGTGCGAAAGGCAATCTGATGTTAATTACGCCGACTTGAACTTATGAAGACAATCTTTCAGGATTAATTTCATGATTTGTGTTTTTCATTACAATGTGCTTCATACCTTTTAGACAATGGTCACTTGAAAATAATTCTTGACACTCACTTTTCACAAAAATTCACATTTATTAAACTTTTTATACTTTCGCGTGTTCAAAACATTATTTCATCATACAATTTCGCAGCCGTAACTGCTCTTAATAAAACTCACAACATTTTTCATTGTCAACAACTCACTGATCTTTTCATTTCCATCACAAAGTCAAGACTGTTCATATTCAACACAAAAGCTTGACTACCCCATACGCTTACGCGCTGAAAGTCACAAACTAGCATCAAAGATGATAATAATAAGTACAAAGATATTCACACTAGATATTATATCGATTTCAAAAACTCAAAATATCGACGTACATACATACAATAATGAAACTAAATTTGATTTGAGTGAAAAATATGAGACATTACGTAGAAAAATATTCATTAATGTATGGTGTCGAAACATAGGGTTGGCGGGTGGTAATGGTTTCGCAAATAAAGAACGATTACAACGTCCAGTTGCAGAATTGCCGTGCAAATTCCAGCCTTCGTCGCTAATGTCAGCATGGAGGCCTATGCGCTGCAACGTTCGCTGATCGGGCATTGAGGAGACACTCCCCGTGGCCGCTTGGTTCATCTGGGCGGTCAGTTAATCAACAGTTGCACGTCTGTTCACCCGTACACATCTTCCCAGCTGTCGTCACCTCTGTCATCTATGGTCCATAGTGCACCTCATATGCCTTGGCGCCGGGTTTGGATAGCGCTGTTTTGCCGTGTACGGTATGATTTAACAGCGGCGGGACGTCAATAGATGTAGCCACTTCGGAAATTCTTTCACCCTTTGGCCGAAAGGCAGTGTTCACTCTGTTTTGGACTTAACATAAATCGCTAGGTTTCCATATAACGACTACAACTACACTGTTTCCTGCGTCCCCCCGACAAGCTTTATATACACCCCCCTCCCTCCCCCACTGCTAGTGCTGCCACCTGCTGTCTGTGAGTGGTTATTGCACGTTGATGTCGAACATAGACTGTGGTCACGTTAATATGACTGGACCGTGTACAACGATTGTAAACCATTGGCACTTGTTTTAGTAAGAAATTGCTGGATTTGATTCAGTACAATGGCAGCAGAAAACTAACAAATTAACATTCATTTAATCAAGAAACAATAACAAATTGTGATCTCTCGGGGCCGTGCTGTTCTAGGCGCTACAGTCTGGAACCGAGCGACCGCTACGGTCGCAGGTTCGAATCCTGCCTCGGGCATGGATGTGTGTGCTGTCCTTAGGTTAGTTAGGTTTAATTAGTTCTAAGTTCTAGGCGACAGATGACCTCAGAAGTTAAGTCCCATAGTGCTCAGAGCCATTTGAACCATTTGATCTCTCGGATTTTCCCAGCATGAGAGATTAATGGTCTTCTGGGTATTCCCGGCTCAGTCGTTTTCTTAAAGTACTGCTTGTCTTGCTGTTGGGTGCACTCGCTGCCTGGTCTCCAACCAGACCGGTTTTTCCTTTTCTTTTTTCATTACCTTCGGGCGACCTTCACGTGTTTGCGTGTAAAGAAGGGTCTAGTACTTCACTATACTTCGGAAGAAGATTGGGAGAGGTACACGGCAACTCGTAAGCCTTCCTGCTGCCGTGTTCTAAAATGGTTCAAATGGCTCTGAGCGCTATGGGACTTAACATATGAGGTCATCAGTCCCCTAGAACTTAGAACTACTTAAACCTAACTAACCTACACATCCATGCCCGAGGCAGGATTCGAACCTGCGACCGTAGTGGTCGCACGGTTCCAGACTGAAGCGCCTAGAACCTCTCGGTCACAACGGCTGGCTGCCGTGTTCTAGAAGATCAGTTTTACACCATGTGAAGTGACGGCCTGAATTTGCTTACTCCCGTTCGTTTCAGTTGGATTTCTTTCATTTGTCTCCCGGTTCCGCGGACTAGTGTTGACTTGTTGATCGTGTTTGTATTATCGTGTCGATGTGAGAGTCGTGGTGGAAGTCTGCTGTTCCCGTGTACTGGTTTGCTTTCAAGATCTATCGTCACGCGGGACGGGGCAGCCAACGTTGACGGGGATGCGGGCGGGAAATCTAGCGTCACGAGAGACAGCGCCGTCGGCGCGCAGAAGAGCTGCTTAACGTGATTTTCCACTCTCCGGCGTCAATTGACTTTATTTGGCTCGCAAACGTCAAAGTTTGTTGACGAAAATGAACACGCATAAAATTTCTGCGTTAGCTCTATTAAAACGCACATTTCTTCCCTTGCCCATATGCTAGTCATGTTGTTCTCTTTCGTATACACGAATAAAAAGTTCAAAGTCCAAGAACATGTAATATGGCAAAAAGGAAAGACATGTCAAGTCGGTAAGGACAAAAGCTTACAAAATTTCACACCGTCGAACGAACGCGATTCAGTCAGAGAGCGCTTTTATATAACATCAAATATTATAAGTCATCTCTATTAATTCAATACGAAAGCTCCATATACTTTCGGAAAACGCGAAGGCGGGGAAAGAAAACTGAATACATGAAGAGGCGAACCCGATACCCAGCGTATGGTAACGTGGCGCCCATACCAACTAAGCTACGCGAAAGTTATGCGGTGCGTGACAATGTATTTCATATTACGGTCTTTGAGGCTTTAATCGCCCATATGTTACTGAAATTTAATTATAATCTTACCAAGAACAACACGTTCTTTATCAATCTTCAGTGAGTTGCTACTTTAAAACGGCTTGATGTAACACAAAAATGCCTAAATACGAAAATTCTTCAACCACCAACATGACGTTTCCCGTTCTTTTTTTACAACAAATCCTGCGAATAATGGCGAGTTCTCGAGAGAATCAGTGCGTTGGTGCTTAGAAACAGCGTATGTTCATAGGATGAAAGTTATTCTCTGAAGAAAAGACGGTTTGTATCAACTTTTGGCGATATAAAGCGTTCCTTCCGCCATCCTTACATCTCGGTCCCGTTGTTCTCCCATTCGTGGACACAACTAAGTTTCTAGGGCTCACGTTGGACAGGAAACTGTGTTGGTCTCCACATGTCTCTTATTTGGCAGCCCGCTGTACACGTTCCCTTAATGTCCTCCGAGTTCTTAGCGGTTCATCTTGGGGAGCGGATCGCACTGTCCTGCTTCGCTTGTATCGGTCCATAGTCCGATCGAAGCTGGATTATGGGAGCTTCGTCTACTCGTCCGCTCGGCCGTCCCTCTTACGCCGGCTCAACTCCATCCACCATCGAGGGATACGTCTTGCGACCGGAGCCTTCTACACTAGTCCTGTCGAGAGTCTTTATGCTGAAGCTGCCGAGTTACCGTTGACCTACCGGCGCGACGTACTGCTGTGTCGGTATGCCTGCCGGCTGTCGTCTATGCCCGACCACCCCTCTTACAAGTCCTTCTTCGCCGATTCTCTCGACCGTCAGTACGGGTTGTATGTGTCTGCCCTGCTGCCCCCCGGAGTCCGCTTCCGTCGCCTGCTTCGACAATTGGATTTTGCCCTCCCTACCACCTTCAGAGAGGGTACGAGCCCGACACCACCTTGGCTCCAGGCTCCGGTTCATATTTATCTCGACCTCAGCTCACTCCCGAAGGATGGTACTCCGGCTGCAATGTATTACTCACGGTTTGCCGAACTTCGTGCTCGACTTGCCGGTCACACCTTTATTTACACCGATGGCTCTAAAACTGACGATGGTGTCGGCTGTGCCTTTGTCGTCGGGGCCGCCACATTTAAATACCGGCTCCTCGACCAATGTTCCAGCTTTACCGCCGAGCTTTTTGCTCTCCATCAGGCCGTTCAGTATGCCTGCCGCCACCACCATTCATCATATGTACTCTGCTCTGACTCACTCAGTGCTCTTCAGAGCCTTGGAGTTCCCTATCCGGTCCATCCCTTGATTCAACGGATACAGAAGTCCCTCCATTCTTTCGCTGATAACGGTGGTTCTGTCAGCTTTCTGTGGGTTCCCGGACATGTGGGAGTGCCTGGGAATGAGGCTGCGGATGCTGCAGCCAAGGCTGCAGTCCTCCTGCCTCGGCCAGCCTCCCATTGTGTCCCGTCATCCGACGTTCGTGGGGATGTCTGTAAGAGGCTTGTGTCGTTGTGGTGGGATGCTTGGTCATCCCTCCAAGGAAACAAGCTCCGGGCAGTAAAACCGCTACCAACTGCTTGGACAACATCCTCCCGACCATCTCGGCGCGAGGAGGTCCTTCTGACCAGGTTGCGGATTGGGCATTGCCGGTTTAGCCACCGCTACCTGCTCTCCGGTGACCCAGCCCCGCAGTGCCCTTGTGGCCAGGCATTAACAGTGCGCCATGTTTTATTGTCGTGTCCCCGTTTTAGTCAATTTCGTGTTGTCCTGTCCCTGCCATCTACTTTACCGGATGTTTTAGCTGATGACGCTCGAGCAGCTGCTCGTATTCTGCGTTTTATAACTTTAACTGGCTTGTCCAAAGACATTTAATCTTTTTACTTATTTTGTCTGCATCTTTGTCGGGTCCTTCTGGTGTCCCCTCCATCCCCTTGAGTTTTACCAGATTCCATGTGCTCTAACAACAGTGACTGGGCGCTAATGACCTCAGTAGTTGAGCGCCCTTAAACCCAACCCCAAAAAAAAAAAAGATGAAAGTTATAACATAATCAAACGGCTTTCCAAACAAGCGTTGTAGGCCGTGTTATCCTCAAACCTTGGGCACCACCGGTTGGGGATACGGGGGGCATGTGGTCAGCACACCGCTCTCCCGGTCTTGGTCAGTTTTCGTGTCCGGTGCTGCTACTTCTCAGTCAAGTAGCTCCGCAATTGGCCCCAGAAGTGCTGAGTGCACCCCGCTTGCCATCATTGCTTGGCTGACCAGACGGTAACCCATCCAAGTGCTAGCCAAGACCGACAGCGCTTAACTTCGGTGACTGGCAGGAATCGGTGTTACCACTGCGGCAAGGCAGTTTGCATAAGTTGTAACATAATACCCACGAAATGTGGGCTTCTACTGAGCACGACGAATACAGTAAATAATATCAAAGTGTGGAAAATCGAGAATGAAATAATGACAGTATTAAGAAAAGGATAGATTGTTACCATATAGTGGAGATGTTAAGTCGCAGACAGGCACAAACGAAAGACTGCTAAACACGTTAGCTTTCGGTCATCAGACCTTTTCCTGAATTAAAAAAAAAAACACACACTATATATACAGGGTGGTCCCGAATTCATGGTACAAACTTTAATGGTAGGTGCAGGACATTGTAACAAGGATATATTGTATAGGAATGTATAGTCCCAGGTGACGCGGTGAGGCGTAAACAGGGGAAATAACGGCCGAAAGGAAAACGAAAGATTTTATTGAAATCGTTGTTGACAAGTGTCATGTTTACAGTAAGTGTTCAAAATTGCGTCCACCATGAGCGATACATGCTTGACAGCGTCGGTGCAGCGATTGGCGTACACGTTCAAAGATGCCTGGTATTTCACGCACACCTGCAGCAGCTACAGATATGCGAGCAACGAGATCCTCATCTGAGTCAACTGGAGTCTCATAAACAAGACTCTTAAGATGTCCCCATAAAAAGTAATCGAGGCAAGAGAAATCAGGAGATCGGGGTGGCCAAGGGACTGGTCCACCACGCCCAATCCATCTAGCACCAAACGTGGCATTCAGGTAATTCCGTACAGCAGTGCTGAAGTGTGCTGGCGCTCCATCGTGCTGAAACCACATGCGGTTACGAATGGCGAGCGGAACATCTTGCAGCAGTTCTGGTAACACTTCTTGCAGAAAAATAAGATAGCTTTCGCCACAGAGTCGCGTGGGTAGTAAGTATGGCCCAATCAAAAAGTCGTTCACAATACCAGCCCACACATTAATACCGAAACGTTGTTGATACGCATGTGGACGCGTTGCATGTGGATTATCTGTTGCCCACACATGGGAATTGTGCGCATTAAAGACACCCTCGCGTGAAAATGTCGCTTCATCTGTAAATAGCACATGACCTACGAAATCCGGCTGCAACGCACATTGCTGCAACAACCACTGGCAGAAGTTCACGCGAAGAGGATAATCTGCCGGATTCAATGCTTGTACTTTTTGAAAATGGAAGGGGTGTAAGCGATTTTCATTTAACACTCTGCATACAGTCTGATGACTCACATGTACGTCACGCGCAACAGTTCTTGTGCTTGACTCGGGTCTATCAGCCACTATGTTCAAGATGCGTTCTTCCAGTCTTGGAGTGCGTACAGCTCTTAATCGACCAGCGTCATGTCTGTTGACGTCGAACGTACCTGTTTCACAAAGTTGACGATGTAACCGTTGAAAAATTCTATGATCCGGCATTCGTCGATTAGGATACTCCGCGCGATACATTCGTAACGCAGCTCTGGCGTTACCATTTGCACGGCCGTACATGTAATGCATGTCTGCTTTTTCTGCATACGTAAAGTCACCCATCGTCTACGGCAGCACAATTGTGAATGGCGCTTGTCCCTACTGCGATACATCATGTTCATCTACTGCCCTCTACCGGCAGTGACACCAACCGATCACTCCATTTCTCTTTCCCCTGTTTACGCCTCACCGCGTCACCTGCGGCTATACATTCCTATACAATAAATCCTTGTTACAATGTCCTGTACCTACCATTAAAGTTTGTACCATGAATTCGGGACCACCCTGTATATGGCCATTAAAATTGCTACACCACGAAGATGACGTGTTACAGACGCGAAATTTAACCAACGGGAAGAAGATGCTGTGAAATGCAAATGATCAGCTTTTCAGAGCATTCACACAAGGCTGGCGCCGGTGGCGACACCTACAACGTGCTGACATGTAGAAAGTTTCCAACCGATTTCTCATACACAAACAGCAGTTGACCGGCGTTGCCTGGTGAAACGTTGCTGTGATGCCTCGTGTAAGAAGGAGAAATTCGTACCATCACGTTTCCGACTTTGATAAAGGTAGCCTATCGCGATTTCGGCTTAACGTATCGCGACATTGCTGCTCGCGTTGGTCGAGATCCAATGACTGTTAGCAGAATATGGGATCGGTGGGTTCAGGAGGGTAATACGGAACGCCGTGCTGGATCCCAACGGCCTCGTATCACTAGCATTAGAGGTGACAGGCATCTTATCCACATGGCTGTAACGGATCGTGCAGCCACGTCTCGGTCTCTGAGTCAACATATGGGGACGTTTGCAAGACAACAACCATCTGCACGAACAATTCGACGACGTTTGCAGCAGCATGGACTACCAGCTCGGAGACCATGGCTGCGGTTACCCTTGACGCTGCATCACAGGAGCGCCTGCGATGGTATACTCAACGACGAACCTGGGTGTACGAATGGCCAAACGTAATTTTTTCGGATGAATTCAGGTTCTGTGTACAGCATCATGATGGTCGCATCCGTATTTGGCGACATCGCGGTGAACGCACATTGGCAGCGTGTATTCGCCATCGCCATACTGGCGTTTCACCTGGCGTGATGGTGTGGGGTGCCACTGGTTACACGTCTGTGTCACCTCTTGGTCGCATTGACGGCACTTTGAACAGTGGACTTTACATATCAGATGTGTTACGACCCGTGGCTCTACCCTTCATTCGATCCCTGCGAAACCCTACATTTCAGCAGGATAATGCACGACCGCATGTTGCAGGTCCTGTACGGGCCTTTCTGGATACGGAAAATGTTCGACTGCTGCCCTGGCCAGCACATTCTCCACATCTCTCACCAATTGAAAACGCCTGGTCAATGGTGGCCGAACAACTGGCTCGTCACAGTACGCCAGTCACTACTCTTGATGAACTGTGGTATCGTGTTGAAGCTGCATGGGTAGCTGTACCTGTACACGCCATCCAAGCTCTGTTTGACTCAATGCCCAGGCGTATCAAGGCCGTTATTACGGCCAGAGGTGGTTGTTCTGTGTACTGATTTCTCAGGATCTATGCACACAAATTGCGTGAAAATTTAATCTCATGTCAGTTCTCGTATAATATATTTATCCAATGAATACCCGTTTATCATCTGCATTTCTTCTTGGTGTAGCAATTTAATGGCCAAAATATGGAACTCTCACACGCATGAACGGGACTAGTTCTATTTCATGGACTCAAGATTTACTTGTTACGCCCAAAACGGAACATTCATTCTGCAACGATGTGTGCGCTATTTTGAAACTTCCTGTCACAAAGAAGGGCACCCAACTGTCGTAGTGCACAGTTTGAAAAATGGTTCAAATGGCTCTGAGCACTATGGGACTTAACATCTATGGTCATCAGTCCCCTAGAACTTAGAATTACTTAAACCTAACTAACCTAAGGACAGCACACAACACCCAACCATCACGAGGCAGAGAAAATCCCTGACCCCGCCGGGAATCGAACCCGGGTGTGGGAAGCGAGAACGCTACCGCACGACCACGAGATGCGGGCAGTGCACAGTTTGAGTCTACATAGCGTGTTGGAACAGTCATATATACCAAGCAAATTACAGCTGTTGTGGGCAAGAAACATAAGAGGTGCAACTGCCATATATAGGCTGAGTACACATCAAGACAGGAATCTTCGTGTAGTCTGGTGCAAACGCGGCTAAATATTGTAGACAGACAAGCAAATGCATTCAGTTTGAACAACGGAAAGTTGTGCTTTAAAAGATCCGTAGCCCTTGGTCTCGTATGATTCCATGTTTTGGCCATGCAATGAACTAATAATGGCCATCAAGTGGTAGTTTTATAATCTTCTGAAAAAGTATGCGATCTACCGTAGTTGGTCTTTCCTCTGAAATACCGAAGGCATCCACTAACACCACAGCTGGTTTCATTTTTTAATTTTTTTCTTTATTTATTGGTTTTTGGATTCATGGCCTGGTTTCATTGTGTAACAGCTTACCCATAAACACGTTGCATTCACCTGCAAGACGTAATTTGAAGACCAGTTCCGCCAGTACTTTTTTTTTTTTTTTTTTTTTTTTTTTTTTTTTTTTTTTTTTCCACTCCATGCTGCCCGCGCCCGTCCTTCCGCTTCCAACGGTCCATAGTATGCCAGATTGCACCAAATGCCTCTTCTTATGTTCTGGAACATAAATAAAGTGGCCTCGTTGAAACTTCATTAACAAGTGGGGGTATCGTTTTTCGTCTGAATAATAATGAGTCCCGGACCGGGTTCGCACCCGGAACCTTGCTTTCGCGGACAACACTCTTACCGACAGAACTATTCAGACACGACACACGACCTGCTAGTACCCCTTACAATACAGTGTCTTCGAGCACTGCCGTGTCCACGTCTTTTCATTAAGTTACAGAAGGCTGCCTCTGCATTGGTGAAATGCCCTTCGGTGGTGCGACTATCGTTAACGCACGGCGAGGTTCCCGACACGTTGGAAGGCAGGCAAGAGGGTCCACACCGTCTCTGGTGGAACTGCCGAAATCGACTAGTAACAGGTGTAGGAGAAAAGTGAAGACCTTTTGACAGCACAGACACGGTCGCGTCATCCGTAGATTTCCCAGTCAAGTTGATAATGGATCGTCTGCCGTGTTGCAAGTCGAATAACTTCGCACGTTATCGTAGATCCAGACTGCCTTCGCGCATGTCACACCATCCACACAGTCCTAAGACGACGCAGGTAGTCTCGCTGTTACTTCTAAATACACGTAATACAAACGTCTGGGCGCAGATTCCATCTCATGCCGACTAAAAAGAATTGTTTCTCTTACCAGTGTCATGCTCGCTTTGAGCGCAAAGGATTCGTTTCATTCGGCGTAAAATATGTACTGAAATTGCTCTTTATATGTTTCGGGAATGACTCTTACCAATATCATTTCTTCCAGGACTGTTAGTCCCGCAAGGTATTCAGGAGGACTTGTGTGAAATTTGGAAGGTAGAGAAGTGGTTCAAATGGCTCTGAGCACTGTGGGACTTAACATCTGTGGTCATCAGTCCCCTACAACTTAGAACTACTTAAACCTAACTAACCTAAGGACATCACACACATCCATGCCCGAGGCAGGATTCGAATCTGCGATCGTAGCGGTCGCGCAGTTCCAGACTGTAGCGCCTAGAACCGCTCGGCCACCCTGACCGGCGCAAAATAAAAAGAACTCAGCATACTGTATGTACAGAATAGTACTGTTACATTACAATGGCTGCTTGATGTGGCGACCACCAACGTTGTTGCAGACGTGGTACCTACGAAGCAAGTTCTGATGCACTCTCTCCATCCCTCATGATGTCTCTTCAGTATCTATTGCAGCTGCGAGAACTCTTGTCAGCATATCTTCCTCTCTCTACAGGAGTCCCGTAAATTAAGCTTTGCAATGCAGAGAAGTTACATCAGATGACAACTGATGTAGTACATGTCTTCCTGTCTACTCTATTACACACCAGGACAAGCAACTCTGAGACTTTTCTCTTTCCCTCAGCAGGACGTGGACGCGTTACACATCTGAAATGAATCCGACGTAGAACGGGAAGGGTACGTTTACGGACATGGAGTCCTATTCAAAATATTATGTACACAGTACTCTCTAAAAGTCTTAGAAGTTTGTAACGGGAATCTCCGAACACTGTGTAATCAAAATGGTTCAAATGGCTCTAAGCACTATGGGACTTAACATGTGAGGTCATCAGTCCCCTAGAACTTAGAACTACTTAAACCTAACTAACCTAAGGACATCACACACATCCATGCCCTAGGCAGGATTCGAACCCCTGCGACCGTAGCAGCCGCGTGGTTCCGGACTGAAGTGCCTAGAACCGCTCGGCCACAGCGGCCGGCACTGTATAATCGCGCAGATCTCATAAGGTCCACATGCCTCTTCACTGTTGAGTGGTTTTAGTTGATATTCTGTTCATCCCTTGTATCCCAATACCTCTCATTTTAGCGTTCGCGGAAAACTCCACAAACGCTGGGGAATAGTACGAAATGAAGAGGCAGCTACGGCTTCTGGGAACAATTAACTTCTTAATGCAAGGGCGATTTAAGAACAGAAAATATTATCTGCAAACATATTATTGAGTGGTAATATGTTACCTATTTTAATTTGTTGCCGTCTTTCCATCAGCAAGTACAAATCGGAGTGTACTTCTCATGGGAAAATAATTAAGAGCAATGTGCAAGGAATATAATTACGCACTAGCAGTAGGGAGGAAACAAGATTTAATCTAGCTCTGTCGTTAAAAACGGAAATTTTACTCATTAATTTTGCCCTAATTGGTGTAAAAAGTAAGGAATGAACGCAATTTACTTTTTCTGCTTCTCAGATGCACTAAATTGTAAACATAATGATACAAATATATGTGAAATACGGCCTCATAAAAGATAAATATTCTGTTTGCTTGACATCCGTGTTGCTCCCACTTTCTCTGCTTGCACAGCTGTAGGTTATTTCTCAATTACTTGCCCTCTTCGTCTACGTACACTTTATATGCATCTAATTAATGAGGTTTTAACTAAATTACTGCGGCTCACTGGCCGAAGTAAAGCAAGCAGTGTGCTCTAATTTTCTTAATTGCAACTACGCGGCGTACCAGTGCAGAAATACATTAGGCGTGGAATTCTTTAAATCCCACCGCTGAGATCTCAGAAATGCAGAGTCTTTTCACTTTAACCTCCCACGGAAAATAGAAAATATTAGTGTTTCTACACAAGAGTGGAACTTGTCACCCAGACTTCTTCCTCGTTAACGTTATTTGTCGAATGCCGTGTTGATTTTGCCTCTCTTGTGACGGAACTGCACAACAACGCTTCCTAAATATTCGCGCGAGTTTTCTCTCTCTCTCTCTCTCTCTCTCTCTCTCTCTCTCTCTCTCTCTCTCTCTCTCTCTCTCTCTTTGTGAGTGTGTACTCCTTTTCCGGAAAATGTTCCAGATCTGGCTTTGTTGGTGGGAAAAAAATGAGCGTCACTTTCACTGGAGTGGGTTAACGGAATATTCCCATTCCATGTTACGGCGTTTCATCTCTGGTTGATAGTTATGACCCCATGTTTCATCTCGTGATGATTTGTTTCAAAAACGAACACGTTCATTAGCATGTCGAACCGTTTGCCGCTGACATATTCTCACACGATTGAACTTGTGTTCTTTTTTTGAACTGTTTTGGGACCCACTTTGGACAGAGTTCATGAAAGTAGTGTCCTGCGGATGGCGTCAGATGCAGAACCATGACGAAAGGGCGTTTGGTTCGCCACTGCCTGAACATTCCTCGCCGTTTATTCAAAATCAGCTCACGGACTTTACTGTTCAGTAGCGGATGTCTCGACGTCCTTATGTCATCATGTTTTTACGCTTCTTTGGCCGTTATTGAGTTGTTCAATTCAATGTTAACTCTCGCTTCCCGCGGCCGGGTTCGAATCCCGGCGGGGTCAGGGATTTTATCTGCTTCGTGATGACTGGGTGTTGTGTGCTGTCCTTAGGTTAGTTAGGTTTAAGTAGTTCTAAGTTGTAGGGGACTGATGACCATAGATGTTAAGTCCCATAGTGCTCAGAGCCATTTCAATGTTAACTAGGACAGCCGTGCGAAACTTTCGCACCTCTGTAGTTTCAGATAATGACAGTATTTGGAATAAGTGCAGTCGTTGGGAAAAGGGCAATTGTTTGAATGAAAGAAATCATCTTTACAAATGAACAGAAAGACGTGGAAATAATAATCATGAATTAGACACAACCTTATTCATTTCCATGCATATAATTTTGAACAAAATTCTTTACATAGCAGTACAGTATTTCAATGTAAACGTTATTTGACGTAAGAATGTAATAATAAATGAAAAGCACCAGTTTGCAAACTGGTGCTTTTCATTTATTACTACACTCCTGGAAATTGAAATAAGAACACCGTGAATTCATTGTCCCAGGAAGGGGAAACTTTATTGACACATTCCTGGGGTCAGATACATCACATGATCACACTGACAGAACCACAGGCACATAGACACAGGCAACAGAGCATGCACAATGTCGGCACTAGTACAGTGTATATCCACCTTTCGCAGCAATGCAGGCTGCTATTCTCCCATGGAGACGATCGTAGAGATGCTGGATGTAGTCCTGTGGAACGGCTTGCCATGCCATTTCCACCTGGCGCCTCAGTTGGACCAGCGTTCGTGCTGGACGTGCAGACCGCGTGAGACGACGCTTCATCCAGTCCCAAACATGCTCAATGGGGGACAGATCCGGAGATCTTGCTGGCCAGGGTAGTTGACTTACACCTTCTAGAGCGCGTTGGGTGGCACGGGATACATGCGGACGTGCATTGTCCTGTTGGAACAGCAAGTTCCCTTGCCGGTCTAGGAATGGTAGAACGATGGGTTCGATGACGGTTTGGATGTACCGTGCACTATTCAGTGTCCCCTCGACGATCACCAGTGGTGTACGGCCAGTGTAGGAGATCGCTCCCCACACCATGATGCCGGGTGTTGGCCCTGTGTGCCTCGGTCGTATGCAGTCCTGATTGTGGCGCTCACCTGCACGGCGCCAAACACGCATACGACCATCATTGGCACCAAGGCAGAAGCGACTCTCATCGCTGAAGACGACACGTCTCCATTCGTCCCTCCATTCACGCCTGTCGCGACACCACTGGAGGCGGGCTGCACGATGTTGGGGCGTGAGCGGAAGACGGCCTAACGGTGTGCGGGACCGTAGCCCAGCTTCATGGAGACGGTTACGAATGGTCCTCGCCGATACCCCAGGAGCAACAGTGTCCCTAATTTGCTGGGAAGTGGCGGTGCGGTCCCCTACGGCACTGCGTAGGATCCTACGGTCTTGGCGTGCATCCGTGCGTCGCTGCGGTCCGATCCCAGGTCGACGGGCACGTGCACCTTCCGCCGACCACTGGCGACAACATCGATGTACTGTGGAGACCTCACGCGCCACGTGTTGAGCAATTCGGCGGTACGTCCACCCGGCCTCCCGCATGCCCACTATACGCCCTCGCTCAAAGTCCGTCAACTGCACATACGGTTCACGTCCACGCTGTCGCGGCATGCTACCAGTGTTAAAGACTGCGATGGAGCTCCGTATGCCACGGCAAACTGGCTGACACTGACGGCGGCGGTGCACAAATGCTGCGCAGCTAGCGCCATTCGACGGCCAACACCGCGGTTCCTGGTGTGTCCGCTGTGCCGTGCGTGTGATCATTGCTTGTACAGCCCTCTCGCAGTGTCCGGAGCAAGTATGGTGGGTCTGACACACCGGTGTCACCGACAACAAGCTTCGGGCCTTAAAACCTCTTCCCGTGGCTTGGTCGTCGTCCTCACGCCCTTCTCGGCGGGAGGAGGTCGTTTTAGCCCGGTTAAGAATTGGACACTGCCGGTTCAGCCATCGCCATCTGCTGACGGCTGCGCCGGCGCCGTTCTGCCCATGTGGGCACTTGCTGACGGTTAGACACATTTTAATGTCCTGTCCAGATCTTAACACACTGCGCCTCGATCTTAACCTGCCAAATACTTTCGATGCCATTTTAGCGGATGACCCACGAGCAGCTGCTCGTGTTCTTCGTTTTATCAATTTGACAAACCTCGCTAAGGACATTTGATGATGCTGTTTTTTAATCCTATGCCTGTCAGTCTGTCTTTTATCGTGTTTTCCCTTTTAGTTGTTGTTGTCAACTTGTGCCTCGCGGTGCATTCTTAGAGTAGTCAGGGCGCTAATGACCATTGAAGTTGTGCGCCTAAAACCACAAAAAAAAAAAAAAAACACCGGTGTCAATGTGTTCTTTTTTCCATTTCCAGGAGTGTATAATGTTGTTCTACCAAGAACCGACGGAAGATTCTGTTAATATAAGAATGTAATCTTCGTGTACTTTTTGTTTTTCATTTTCTTTAAGGGATACAAAAATGTTGGTTGATTTAGTTGCCATTGAAAAGGCTCTGTGCAATTTTCCGTGAGTAAAGACAGGATGTGGTAAATACAATCCTTCTCTATGAAGCGTTTCCCCTGCGTCTTATTTATAATTTTCGCAAATACAATTTAAATAGGAAGCTGTCTTCTTGTCGGTTGAAAAGGCATGCTTGGATCAGACGTAAAGTTTATCGTGGTAGTACAACACGGGATCCGTGCGAAACTTTAAAACTTTTATAGTTGTGAGTAATCCCAGTATTTGGAATAAGTGTAATCGTTGGGATAAGGGTAGTTGGCGACAACAAGTGATTGTCGTTTCGGAAAGTATATTCGTTTAGGAAGGTCAGCTCGGGTACAACGGGCAGAGATAACGGGCTACCGCAGTGGTCACGGTCATTATCTCTGACAATTCTGCATACAAATTATCTAGTTACTAAGTACTTCAAAACAAAACTGGTATTTGTAATACGGGAATCTCTTATTCGTGATTAATAAGTTAGCTTCGTAAAATATTGGTATGAAGCTGGGCATCCATGACGGCCTTTTGCCCATGACACGTAACGCTGTTAGTCGTTGGCTTAAACTGACTGGTGCACGCCTGTTTAATTCTTAAGATCGTGAAACGAACAGCTGTGAAAATACTAAAAACCTGCCACCGGCTGGAGAGGAAGAATTTCATGAAGATTAGAATGAAAGAACAGATATTTCCAAACATACTCTCAATATTGCAACAATTCGCAGATTTCGGATGCGCAGTATCATTCTGTCAACAGCGTCATTACACAAGCAAATGGCACGGGTACATAAACATTAATGTGAGTCGCAACTAAAGGAAAATAGTTTGTATATTTATCGGGATGTCGGTAAAGCTTTCAGGTATTTGCGATGTGGTGCCGAGCTTGTTGAGTGTACACACAAACATTTGCACTCGGTAAGCCAACTTAAAGTGTGTGGCAGTGGGGAAGTTCGACTATAATTTTCTCCCTTATCTGTTCCACTCGTTAATAATGGGTGGGGGAACGAGTGTCAATAAAATTTCGTATGATTTAATTTTCTGATCGTTCCAATTTCGCGAGAGGTATGTGAGAGGAAGTAATACGTTGGCCGATTCTTCTTCCTCTGGAAGGACGAAGTGTTTCCGCGAAATGCTATTGACTATAGGTAACCGGCGTTTGCGACAGGCTATAGATCAATTCTTCTACCACTAGAATAATTATGTATTTCATAAGAAGCGTACTTGAAACCGTCCACCTGTTCTAACTTTGTTCCTCCTATTTGGCACTCAATCCGTTTATATTTCTTTCCCACTGACATTACTTTCGTTTTGGAGATGCTAATCTTCATACCATAGTCCTTACATTTCTGATCTAGCTCTGAAATATTACTTTGCAAACTTTCAATCGAATCTGCCATCACAACTAAGTCATCCGCATATGCAAGACTGCTTATTTTGTGTTCACATATCTTAATCTCACCCAACCAGTCTATTGTTTTCAACATATGATCCATAAATAATATGAACAACAGTGGAGACAGGTTGCAGCCTTGTCTTACCCCTGAAACTACTCTGAACCATGAACTCAATTTACCGTCAACTAACTGCTGCCTGACTATCCATGTAAAGACCTTTAATTGCTTGCAAAAGTTTGCCTCCTATTCCATAATCTTGTAGAACAGACAATAACTTCCTCCTAGGAACCCGGTCATATGCCTTTTCTAGACCTATAAAGCATAGATACAATTCCCTGTTCCACTCATAACACTTCTCCATTATTTGCCGTAAGCTAAAGATCTGGTCCTGACACCCTCTAAGAGGCCTAAACCCACACTGATTTTCATCCAATTGGTCCTCAACTAATACTCGCACTTTCCTTTCACCAATACCTGAGAAGATTTTACCCACAACGCTGATTAAAGAGATACCTCTGTAGTTGTTACAATCTTTTCTGTTTCCATGTTTAAAGATTGGTGTGATTACTGCTTTTGTCCAGTCTGATGGAACCTGTCCCGACTCCCAGGCCATTTCAATTATCCTGTGTAGCCATTTAAGACCTGACATTCCACTGTATTTGGTGAGTTCCGACTTAATTTCATCCACCCCAGCCGCTTTATTGCACTGCAAAGTACTTAGGATGCATATTCTCACAGGATGGCAAGATAGTGAAAGAACTGGAAGCGAGGTGTAGCAAAGCTAATGCAGTGAGCGCTCAGCTACGATCTACTCTCTTCTGCAAGAAGGAAGTCAGTACCAAGACTAAGTTATCTGTGCACCGTTCAATCTTTCGACCAACTTTGTTGTATGGGAGCGAAAGCTGGGTGGATTCAGGTTACCTTATCAACAAGGTTGAGGTTACGGATATGAAAGTAGCTAGGATGATTGCAGGTACTAGTAGATGGGAACAATGGCAGGAGGGTGTCCACAATGAGGAAATCAAAGAAAAACTGGGAATGAACTCTATAGATGTAGCAGTCAGGGCGAACAGGCTTAGATGGTGGGGTCATGTTACACGCATGGGAGAAGCAAGGTTACCCAAGAGACTCATGGATTCAGCAGTAGAGGGTAGGAGGAGTCGGGGCAGACCGAGGAGAAGGTACCTGGATTCGGTTAAGAATGATTTTGAAGTAATAGGTTTAACATCAGAAGAGGCACCAATGTTAGCACTGAATAGGGGATCATGGAGGAACTGTATAAGGGGGGCTATGCTCCAGACTGTGAACGCTGAAAGGCATAATCAGTCTTAGATGATGATGATGATGATGATGATGATGATGATGATGATGATGATGATGATGATGATCATGATGATGATGATGATGATGATCATCATCATCATCATCATCATCAGAAGCGTGGAAGCAAGTTAAGAGAAATCAGGCCTCATACGAGAGTAGCATATAGTCAAGTTTCCCTCGCTCCATTTGCGATTGGAACAGGAAAGGTAATGACTAGAGGTGGTACATGGTACCATGGCTTGCACAATATGTAAGGCAAATCTGTGACGTGGAATAATTTCGTCCAATTACGGATATGTTAACAGGATCAACTATAAAAATAAAAATGTTAAAAGAACAAGCGGAATTTCAAATGATAAAAGTGCTACAGACATTGGCAGGTAATGTCGTGAAAGGGGTCAGTAACTCCGCGATGAAACGAGGTCCTCGCCAGGCCACGGATGCCCGAGGGATGTCTACAGGCCGCCGTGTCATCCTCTGCGGGTGGGGTATGCAGAGCACGACGCTCTCCCGGCCGTTTGTCAGGAGCTCCTCAGTTAGCATCAAGAGGCTGTGTGCATCTGGTAGCAGAAAATACCGGGAATCGAACACTGGTCTTCCACGTGGCAGCCATCTTCGCTGACCACTCTGCTATGAGGCGAAGAATTTCGTGACAGGTATAAGCTAATTTCGTGATAGTTGTTGGATGAATAGAGTGGTAGTATACGCCGTTACGTGTAACTAAATTTATTTTTGGTAATGGGTAATTTATCATATACAGTTAATGCAAAATAAATGTCCATATAAAACATTAGTAGATTTAAAAAAAAAATAATCAGAATCAACACTTGACGGTGCGCAGGCGTTAACACACAAAAATTCAACGCTCGAGGTCTGAATAGAAACAAAGTATGATGTGGCACTACACAACAGATACGCTGCACCTATTTTACGCCATTCTTCTTCCTCACACCATCAGGACAGGGACCTCCATAATAACACTATAACTGACAGCGTCGTTCCCAATTGTTGCTTCTTTTGGTTTCGTTTCTTTCCGAGACTGAGCTGACGTTTCGCCTTTGTTTCGTGAGTAGGAGTGAGAAACTTTGCCCTACAGGCTGTTTTTCTACTCCTGGTCGTTGCCTAGGTTTTCTCAGCGCCACCTACGTGGCGTTAGTTTTCTCCGGTGCCCGTAACTCCTCAAGACTAGAACCACCGGAACATACTGTACACCTAGTACTAACGAAGCAATCATTTTGACCGCTATATTGACATTATTATTTTCGTTCTCATTATCATCGTTTCAAATGTGTTAATAAGTTTAGAAAATATAGGATCTGAAACTAAAATGAGGCAAATTATATCATTTTATTGGAAATTTAATATTTTCCCAGTGTTTTTTAAAAAACGATTTTATCTAATAAATAAACCGTTTCTATTCCAAATTCTTTTAGCACATAAGGTGACATAGTTCTAGGTGCTTATTATCATAAAATACATTACTGTAAAATTTTATATAGTTTAGTTAAAGTCGTGAAACATGTTGCCAGATCCACGGACAACATATTTTTAAAGCACTATCTAACATTTTCTTTAGTGTGTTTGCACACAATGATGTGAATCATGTATCGTTTGTAACAGGAACTACATACCACGTCCTTAGTTACGTCTTTCTAGCAAGAACAACACACTCGCCGTATGCACTTATTGCAGGTATAGCTTGTCCTATTCCTGCATTTCTTCATTTGACTGACTTAGGTGTGGAGCCCAAGTATCCCATACGAAGCTCCTTCGCTAGCTTCAGCATGTAATTTTGGCAAGTGATCTTCCCTGTCACTTCTTGAATATGACCCAGGAATTCACAGCTGCCAAGTCAAGAATATTACGAAATACATGAACTGGCCATCTGTATGCACCTCCTCGAACAGTATATTTTCTTCCTTTTTGCTTCATCATGTCAACCCTTTTGTATACAATATTGTTATAGAAGTCTGTTGTTTATGGACTTCTTTTGGGACTAGTTTGATGTTCAACTTTGCACTCAAAAGTGACCTTGTTTCGTTTCCCTTGATACACTGTCATTGAGTGCCATTGGAATGTATCAAGAGAACTGAGTCCTAAAGACGAGCTTTCAAACCATAGACAAGTCTAGGAATTTCTCTCCTTGATCATCTTAATTGTCCCAACAATACCGGTAGCATTACTTGTAAATTTCTAGACCAGTTTCACTGCTATAAAAAATTGTCACTTTCGAAGAGAACGGTAAGGCAGCGACGGAGACTTCTGAGCGTTATGTTCAGATGATAGAACAAGTTTTTTCTTTCAGAACTTGAAGGAATAGATATGGATGATTTATGGTTCCAACAAGATGTCGCCACAGCACGAACATGGATGACCATGTTGCGCGAACACTTCGCCGATCGTCTCATCTATTTGTGGGGCGATTTCTAGTGGCCAGTACGCTCGCCAGATTTAGCGCCATGCGACTTTTTCTGATGAGGCTATCTCAAATCCTTGGTGTACACCAATGGTCCGCAGACCCTGGCTGAGCTACGGAACAATTTTCGTGTTGCTGTTGCTAACATCGACAGAGACAAGTTGGAAAAATTGGACCGAAACTTTCGATTTAGACTCTCCAAATGCATTGAGAAAAACGGAGGCCACCTTAAAGATATCATTTCCAAAACTTAATGGAACAAAACTTTAGACGTTACTCTTCGTAAAGAAAACATAATTAAATTGATGTCTCTAATACTATCTGATTTAATTTTGTTAAATAAGCAAATTCCCGCGTCTCACTGTACTTACGTGTATAAAGTTTGCTTAGTACACTGTTCATAACCTGCAAAGAAACTGAAGTGTAACTCATAACACTGAACCGCGCGTAAACTTAACCCTCACAGGTGGCAAGAAACTAAGAATTTCCTCCTAAAACTTAAGCTGTCGCCCTTGTCGCGTAAATAAGAAAAGTAAGTGATATGTGTCGAATTAGCAACATTCCTGTCTAAGAAGATATACCTTGACTTGTTACCTCATGTTTTCAACATATTATTACTGTTATCATAATTCTTTTCCTCAGTTACTATTTCATAGCAGTGGCAGACAATTTAAAGCAAATGAAGCATTGTACTTCATCGCTACGTCACTTCATAAAATTAATTGCAGACTATGGTTGATGTCATTCAGCAATATAACGGATGTCCGGCGACGGCAGCGAGTAACTACCATATACACCAGGTGGGGCAAGTCTTGCACCCATTATATCCCATCGTATGATTTATCAAACACTTGCTCTCCTCCGGCCTATTTGTTTTCAGAAGCTCTTTGTCAACAACTGAAATATTCCTTTTATGTTTTATTGTTAGTTTGAAACTCCATTGTTGAAACTGACAGTCGGATTGTAGATCAGGATTGTTTATTTCCTGGTGGAAAGCATTTATTCTAGTGCTATTGACTCTGCTGCTTCTCGTCGTGGACAGGCGGTAAGTAATTATAAAATTATGATGTGCAGGTTCATAATTTCGCTCATGTCACAGATTAGTAATTTGAATACTTGAAGCACAAATTGGAAAATAGTACTTTATCTGTTTTGTGGCACTGGCGTAAATCTTTACGTATGAAAGGTGGGCAGTAATGGGTCAATTTCTCGCAGTTGGTCCGATTTATTTCAGATATAATTTGGAAAAGGAGAGGAACTGATCAGGGTGATGCAGGTAGTGATGCAGAACGACAATCCACCACTGTTCCTGGTTTAGAGAAGAAGGCTCTGGGACAAACTGCAGCAAATATTGATGGCCTCGTTGAAAATGTTACGGCACATCTTTATCCACTCAAGAGGAAAATTCCTGCAGTTTCAAATCACGTTCGCGGTCCCGAGTTAGGAAAGCAAGACACTGGATAGAAGACAGACTAGACTCTTCAATAAATTTAAGGTATCCTGTGATCGTACACCTTATATAATAGAATATGTCTCCACGTAGAACTCGACCCAATAGATCTTTTTCGTAAAGTTTTTGATGATTTGGTTGAGCTTCTGACGAGAGAGATAGTAAATATGCTCCTCAATAGGGACACAATGTGCAAATAGGTCATGATAGCATCTACAAATACATCGTTATTTTGCTGTTGTCTGGATATTGTAAGGTCATGCACAGACATGTACTGGGAGATCAGACCTGACACAATGTCCTTGTTTCGAATTCCATCTCCAGAAATACTTTTGTCAAAAATTATAGATTCTTCCATGTCAATGATAACGACAGCATTGAAAAAGAAGATAGTTTATAAGGCTCGGCCGTTAATTTCACATCTAAATAAGAAATTTCAAGACATCACAGAACCTCTGATGTCTTATTATGGCCACCACTTTGTGAAACTGTTTATATGAGAGAAGCCAATTCGCTATGGCTTCAAATGATGGTGTTCACCTACATCTAATGGATATCTCATCAAATTTGTCATTTGTCCTTCATTATTACAATGTCTTACTGTATTCATGTAATGCAGTACAGTTATTTGGATGATTCTACTATATGAATTGGCCATGTATACTTGATGTATAAATAAATAATGTAACCTTAAAATATAAATAAAATGAACATTACAATACCAGGAAATTATTATTGTACTTTCTCTTCATTTATTCGCGTAATAAATGATAATCACAAAAAATTCAATATTACTTGCGGTAAAGTTGTGTAAGGAATTCTGCCCCTTACTGCCCATCGTATAATATATCATACGTTAAAAAAAATATGAATTTAAGGCCATCATAAATGTGATTATTAACCCATTTGAGTAGTGGATCTGAAATTTTATCAAAATCTAAAAAGAAAAATAATTCTGGGATATAATGGGTTAAGCCACGACACACGGCAGCAGACATTGTCTCAGCAATGCTATGCCAATTATTACGCCGTGTTTTTGCACGTTTCCGTTGCCATTGCTATTGAAGAAGACTTATTTGCTTTTCTCATTTTCTACGCTAACGCAGTATTTCAAGCCAATGCAGGTTTTACTAGTCGAAAAAACTCATTTTTTAAGTTTATTGGAAAACGAAAAATTTTAGTACTGCAGCTGTGGCTAATCGATATTTCGGTTTTTTCGCTCGGTTATTAGTTAAAAATAGAAAACAGTTGTTTAACATGACCAAACAAATACGGGAAAATACCTGTTTTTCAAAACTAAAGCATCAGTTTCAACCGGTCGGTTTTTCGCAATCCTAGTTAGTGTACTGACGTAGTGGCGGCCAGTACGTAGAAGCAGAAGCGGTGGCCATTACAGCTGCTGCTGTGTCAGCGGCGGAGTGAACAGATGTCCCCAGTAATACAGGGTCCAGATTTATCGGGTGACCGCCCCAACCGCTGACAACAGTTGCCGCCCGGACACAAAGCACAGCGCTGTCTCGACCGCGCAGACACTGCCCCCCCCCCTCCCCCCAACTTTCCCCCACCGCCGGCCCACGCGGCTGTAGGCCTGCCTTCCCTTCCTCTCAGAGGAGGCGGTCGTCAGGCTTCTCCTCACAGAAGACAGACCCCCAAGGACCCCATTGTAACCCGATATTCCTCTCCCATTGAGCGGCTGTTTAGTCTCAAACTGGCTGCAAGCAAGACCTCATTTCCGCTGTCCATATTGTGTATTGATAATGATCTGGCAGATATCAGTATTAACCTCAGACTTACTGCAGAGGATACGTTTATTTGCAATGAAGTTGTGCAAATATCGAGCTGGACAATATTTTTCCAACAAAAGGACTCACAGAGAAACACAGAAATATGTTCTTGAAACCGTCTTCGCTTTAATAGGTTTTTCAATAAACTGTCGATAGAGTTGATTTATTTATTTATTTACTCGTTCGGCATCACAGAGGCATAATTTACAATATTCTTATCACTATATACTAAAAAGAAAACAATATAATTCTACACTATATTAGATATGTTTTTGAGCCACTCTATGGCTGAGTCACTGAGTCTATGTATGTCCATGAGTTCACCACCATAGCCATACACTTTGCACACGAGTAGATGGTCCATTGTCTGTATTTCACCGCACTCACATACAGCGCTGTCTGCCAGGCCCCACTTGTTCATCAGGTGTTTACATCTCCCAACATTCGTTCTGAACCGGTTTAGAGCTGTCCACACTCTTCTTGGTAGTTTGAAGCCATCAATCTTCTTGTTCGGATCGTGTACTAAGTTTTTGTTCTTAAATTCACTTGCCGACCATACTTCGTTCCAGGCCGTTCTCGGCTCAAAGGCTTGTAGTTCTTCACCGATTTTCCAAAAAGGTGATCTGGATTTAAGCCTGTGTGTCGGTGTCAGATCTTGGTGGATAGGGAGGTTCGGGTTGTCTATAATTTTCCTGTAGGTTTTTAGGGCTAGCTGTGATCGCCTGATTTCTGGAGGCTGCTTGTTCGCTAGTACAGGAAGCCATGCACAGGGGGTGGCCCTGAGTGTTCCCGAGATTATTCGCATTGTCTCCCTCAGCTGGACATCCACTTTAGATACGTGTGCACTTCTCCTCCAGACTGGTGAACAGTATTCAGCTACACTGTAGACAAGGGCTAGTGCTGAAGTTCTCAAAGTGCTCGCTCCACATCCCCATGTTGTTCCAGCCAGTTTCGAAAGGATAGCATTGCGGGATTTTAGTTTTTGCTTTGTGTCTTCGAGGTGTGAGCTGTACGTTAGGGTCCGGTCTAGTTTCACTCCCAAATATTTAGGCTTATCCTCATGTATTATGCTTTGGCCATTCGAAAAGATCTGTAATTTTCTGTGTGTCTCTCTGTTGTTGAGGTGCATTATAGTGCTGGTTGTTTTGTTGGGGTTGGGAAGTAGGTGCCACTTAGAGTAATAGGCGTTCAGGACTTCAAGGTCTGTATTCAGTGTCTCGTCGAGATCGTTGTAGTTTTTACTCTGATATGCGATGGCCAGGTCATCTGCATATGCAAATTTGCGTGATTTAGTTTCTGGCAAGTCAGCTATATATAGATTGAAGAGAGTGGGTGCTAGTGCCGAACCCTGTGGCAGACCATTATTCAGAACCATGCTCTTACTGTTCGTACCATGGAGTGAGACCTTAATTTTCCTGTTCGTTAGTATGTTCTTGAGTAGTTTGTAAGTCTGCTTGCAATTTATGATTCTAGATAGAGTTGATCAAAATAGGCGAATTAGGGGCAGTACTGAATGGCGTTGCCTGCCCACGATACCACATAAGCTTATATTGTGAAACAAAAATAGTAACGAATGCAGAAGAGAAAAGGACAAATGAGGACAGGCTTGCTAAGTTTCTCCCACTTTTTTAAACATTTATGATGACAATGTCTTTAAAAATTGGAGAACAGATTATTGCCAAAAAAAATTAAAGGAGTAGCCCTCTTCGAACGCACGAAAAAGTTTCTTTTCGTGACTTTTTTCAAGTTCAATAAAGAGTAGCGCTAAATCTGATGGTACAGTTCTGTTCCTTCCACATTTGTCTTTAAGGAACAATTTTTGTCTCCATATTGGACGTCCCCTGTAACCGCTGCACCAGGTGGAAGGACCTCCTGCAGCCGGAACATTAATCATCGGCGGGAATTCCCGAAGCCCTCGTGTTAGACACGTAACAAAAAACTTGTGTACAAGCAATTTTCAACATATTACAGAGGATAAGTTCTAACAAAATGCTGACGTGCTGAAACAGGTATAATTTTCTTCGTCCATAAAATAGAAATAGAGAAGTGTGCACCGAAAACAGACTTTCTGGATACAGTAAAACGGCTTACGAACCCTGATAGAGAATTCAATTTCGTATGCCGGCAGCCAATACCGATGAGAATCGTATGTATTAATACCAGTGTTACGTTTCCCGCCAATTTGAAAAATAAGGTTTAGAAAAAAAAAATGCACTTAAAGGTTCGTGTTACGTCTCTAGTTCGCGATCCCTGGGTCACACAGCAGTCCTTCCAGATCCAAGACGAGTCCTTCTCAATCTTCTTCGTGGCCATGGTAATTCTGCGGAAACTTCGGTCATCCGCTGCTCTGCTCGCTCGATGCACTTTACGTCCGCTTTTGTACAGACGCTTTCGTCATACTCAAGTTCGAGCACGGTTCATAATTTCCATAATGCCTGTTATGCCAATCGTTGAAATTAAATATAGAATGGTTTTTCCCCGCTGTGAATGGCTTTTGGAGACACTTCGCATTGTAACTCGGTAGCAGTGTTGCTGCCGACAGTAAAGTGGATATCCCATTCGAAGCTGATGGTTTTTTAATTTTTAAAGAAGTACTATCACCTTAAGTAAAAGACATTTATCTACATACACACGACTACTCTGCTTTCACACGTGTTTGTCAGAACGTTCGTAGAACTACTTTATCTCTCGACCTTTCCACTCTCACATTGTGATCATTTCTTTCTATGTATAAAGGGGCAGGCAGATGGACACGAGACAGATGGGGGAAAATGTAAGCTGTTCACTATTTGAAAAGTAATGGTCGCAACTGTTAACACATTCGTCCCACAGTGAGCGAAGACGATCAATATCTGCTTGAAATATGTTTGCGGTTGAGTACGGAACCGCGATTGTATCCAGGCGTGCATCTCTCCACCCAGAGCAAAACGACGGCCACGAATTTCTTTCTTAAAGTCTCCAAGAAATGTGAAAATTGCACGGGGAAAAATGGTTCTAACCACTATGGGACTTAACACCTGAGGTCATCAGTTCCCTAGACTTTGAACTACTTAAACATAACTAATCTAAGGACATCACACACATCCATGCCCGAGGCAGGATTCGAACCTGCGACCGTAGCAGCACCGCGGTTCCACACTGAAGCGCCTAGAACCGCTCGGCCACAACGGCCGGCGCACAGGGAGAGACTGGGACTCCTTGTGTAAGGGCTTCCCAGCTAAACCTCTTGACAACTTGCTGGAATGCATTTCACAAAACGCTAAACGTAGTATGCTAAAACTAAAATATATATGTCGTAAAGTTGGTTAGTCAAATTATGTAACTATGTGTAAGGATACAAACTGGAGTGATGCGATTGGTTCAGTGGCCTCTGCATTGATGATCGCAGGTTAAGTCGTAGTTTTACCTCATGCTTGCGGAGTCTAGCAGACAGTAGCGCCTATCATGATGGAATGCTCCCTGCTGGTTCTCCACGCTCAGCATGGTCTTCCAGGTCCTTCGCCTGTAATACTTCGGGACGACGTAGGGGCAGTTGGGCTGGTTCATCGTTTCCTACGAGAAAGTGGCTTCTATTCTCAAATTTAACGTTTTAAGCTGGTTTCGGGTTGCGAGGTTACGATTGGGAAATCTTCCGCATCATATGCGCCGGGGTCCTTCGTTCCTACCTCCTCCGTCAGCCGATCTTATCCCCCTTTTACTCTTTCCTTTCTTTATTTGTTTTTATTTACTACCGGTCTATATTTTACTACTTTAGGAGTGCCAATTCATGTAGCATTCCGATGAAGTCAAGATCTTGAACGCAACTTCCATGTGACTACAAGGGATCGCAGTTGGAAGGGTTGTGGGAACCCTGGAATCACGACTGTGCCCACCCACTTAGTGACATGACTAATTCTCCCCTCTTATTTTACCGTTATCTGTCCTACTGACGTACATTTCATTTTCAGGCTGTTCGCTTTTAATTTTACAGATCTTGCTGCTAGAAGTAATTATTTATTCCGCTCCCTTCTTACCTTGCATTGTGTGGGCTGCGTCAGACGGGAGAGGTGATTGTTGCCATAGATGAGTCCGAGGGAACCCCCATCTGCTCTCTGGTCAGCAGGTCCGAGTCGCATACACTATCTGCTCAAAAGTATCCGGACACACGTTTGTCTTGAACCTGGAATATCCATTGCATGTCACGTGAGTAACGCAGCCAGCAGGGACACTTCAGTCTTTCCAAACTACACGAAATTAGCATAAGGAGACAACGGAAAACACGATATCTTGGTGTGCAATTCGACGAAAGACTGCCCTTTGACAAACACATCAGGACGACGACTGACAGGGCTGACAATATCATGCACAAGTTGGCCAGACTCAACAGGGTACCATTCTACATCTACATGGTTACTCTGCAATTCACACTTAAGTGCCTGGCAGAGGGTTCATCGAACCATTTTCGTACTACTACTACACTACCATTCCACTCTCGAATGTCGCGCGGGAAAAAGGAACACCTAAATCTTTCCGTTCGAGCTCTCACTTCTCTTATTTTATGATGATCATTTCTCCCTACGTAGGCAGATATCAACAAAATATTTTAGTTGGTGATTGAAATTTCGTAAATAGATCTCCCCGCAAAGTAAACCGCCTTTGTTCCAGTGACTGCCACCCCGACTTGCGTATTATATCGTGACACTCTCACCCCTACTGCGCGATAAAACTAAACGAGCTTCCCTTCTTTGCACTTTTTCGATATCCTCTGTCAATCTTACGGGGTTACCCGTAGTCTAGGGGTAGCGTCTTTGATTCATAATGAAAACGTCTTCGGTCCCGGGTTCGATCCTCGCCACTGCCTAAATTTTGATAATCAGCATTGGCGGCCAAAGACTTCCGGCATAAGAAGTCAGCCTCATTCTGCCAACGGCCTTGTCAAAGAGGGCGGAGGAGCGGATAGAGGTTCAGGGCACTCTCTTGTCCTAGGGGTGGGAAATTGCCCCTAAAGGCGGAAGAATCAGCGATGATCAACGACACGAGGATGCAGAAGGCAATGGAAACCACTGCATTAAAGACACGTAACGTGTATCCACAGGACATGTGGCCTGTAATTGAAGAAGTGTCACGATGATCTCCCCATTGGCAAGATTCCGGAATAGTCCCCCATTCGGTTCTACGGGAGGGGACTGCCAAGTGGGCGGTTACCATGAGAAAAAGATTGAATAATCTACGAAAGGATAACGTTCTACGAGTCGGGGGCGTGGAATGTCAGAAGCTTGAACGTGGTAGGGAAACTAGAAAATCTGAAAAGGGAAATGCAAAGGCTCAATCTAGATATAGTAGGGGTCAGTGAAGTGAAGTGGAAGGAAGATAAGGATTTCTGGTCAGATGAGTATCGGGTAATATCAACAGCAGCAGAAAATGGTATAACAGGTGTAGGATTCGTTATGAATAGGAAGGTAGGGCAGAGGGTGTGTTACTGTGAACAGTTCAGTGACCAGGTTGTTCTAATCAGAATCGACAGCAGACCAATACCGACGATAGTCAGGTATACATGCCGACGTCGCAAGCTGAAGATGAACAGATAGAGAAAGTGTATGAGGATATTGAAAGGGTAATGCAGTATGTAAAGGGTGACGAAAATCTAATCGTCACGGGCGACTGGAATGCAGTTGTAGGGGAAGGTTTAGAAGAAATGTTACAGGAGAATATGGGCTTGGGACAAAGAATGAAAGAGGAGAAAGACTAATTGAGTTCTGTAACAAGTTTCAGCTAGTAATAGCGAATACCCTGTTCAAGAATCACAAGAGGAGGTGGTATACTAGGAAAAGGCCGGGAGATACGGCAAGATTTCAATTAGATTACATCATGGTCAGACAGAGATTCCAAAATTAGATACTGGATTGTAAGGCGTACCCAGGAGCAGATATAGACTCAGATCACAATGTAGTAGTGATGAAGAGTAGGCTGAAGTTCAAGACATTAGTCAGGAAGAATCAATACGCAAAGAAGTGGGATACGGAAGTACTAAGGAATGACGAGATACGTTTGAAGTTCTCTAACGCTATAGATACAGCAATAAGGAATAGCGCAGTAGGTAGTACAGTTGAAGAGGAATGGACATCTCTAAAAAGGGTCATCACAGAAGTTGGGAAGGAAAACATATGTACAAAGAAGGTAGCTGCGAAGAAACCATGGGTAACAGAAGAAATACTTCAGTTGATTGATGAAAGGAGGAAGTACAAACTTGTTCCGGGAAAATCAGGAATACAGAAATACAAGTCGCTGAGGAATGAAATAAATAGGAAGTGCAGGGAAGCTAAGACGAAATGGCTGCAGGAAAAATGTGAAGACATCGAAAAAGATATGATTGTCGGAAGGACAGACTCAGCATACAGGAAAGTCAAAACAACCATTGGTGACATTAAATTGCAACGGTGGTAACATTAAGAGTGCAACGGGAATTCCACTGTTAAATGCAGAGGAGAGAGCAGATAGGTGGAAAGAATACATTGAAAGCCTCTATGAGGGTGAAGATTTGTCTGATGTGATAGAAGAAGAAACAGGAGTCGATTTAGAAGAGACAGTGGATCCAGTGTTACAATCGGAATTTAAGAGCTTTGGAGGACTTCCGGTCAAATAAGGCAGAAGGGATAGATAACATTCCACAAGAATTTCTACAATCATTTGGGGAAGTGGCAACAAAACGACTAATCACGTTGGTGTGTAGAATATGAGTCTGGCGATATACCATCTGACTTTTGGAAATGCATCATCCACACAATTCCGAAGACGGCAAGAGCTGACAAGTGCGAGAATTATCGTACAATCAGCTTAACAGCTCATGCATCGAAGCTGCTTACAAGAATAATATACAGAAGAATGGAAAAGAAAATTGAGAATGCGCTAGGTGACGATCAGTTTGGCTTTAGTAAAAGTAAAGGGACGAGAGAGGCAATTCTGACGTTACGGCTAATAATGAAAGCAAGGCTAAAGAAAAATCAAGACACTTTCATAGGATTTGTCGCCCTGGAAAAAGCGTTCGACAATATAAAATGGTGCAAGCTGTTCGAGATTCTGAAAAAAGTAGGGGTAAACTATAGGGAGAGACGGGTCACATACAATATGTACAACAACCAAGATGGAATAATAAGAGTGGACGATCAAGAACGAAGTGCTCGTATTAAGAAGGGTGTAAGACAAGGCTGTAGCCTTTCGCCCCTACTCTTCAATCTGTACATGGAGGAAGCAATGATGGAAATAAAAGAAAGGTTCAGGAGTGGAATTAAAATACAAGGTGAAAGGATATCAATGATACGATTCGCTGATGACATTGCTATCCTGAGTGAAAGTGAAGAAGAATTACATGATCTGCTGAATGGAATGAACAGTCTGAGTACACAGTATGGTTTGAGAGTAAATCGGAGAAAGACGAAGGTAATGAGAAGTAGTAGAAATGAGAACAGCGAGAAACTTAACATCAGGATTGATGGTCACGAAGTCAATGAAGTTAAGGAATTCTGCTACCTAGGCAGTAAAATAACCAATGACGGATGGAGCAAGGAGGACACCAAAAGCAGACTCGCTATGGCAAAAAAGGCATTTCTGGCCAAGAGAAATCTACTAATATCAAATACCGGCCTTAATTTGAGGAAGAAATTTCTGAGGATGTACGTCTGGAGTACAGCATTGTATGGTAGTGAAACATGGACTGTTGGAAAACCGGAACAGAAGAGAATCGAAGCATTTGAGATGTGGTGCTACAGACGAATGTTGAAAATTAGGTAGACTGATAAGGTAAGGAATGAGGAGGTTCTACGCAGAATCGGAGAGGAAAGGAATATGTGGAAAACACTGATGAGCAGAAGGGACAGGATGATAGGACATCTGCTAAGACATGAGGGAATGACTTCCATTGTACTAGAGGGAGAGGTAGAGGGCAAAAACTGTAGAGGAAGACAGAGATTGGAATACGTCAAGCAAATAATTGAGGACGTAGGTTGCAAGTGCTACTCTGGGATGAAGAGGTTAGCACAGGAAAAGAATTCGTGGCGGGCCGCATCAAACCAGTCAGTAGACTGATGACAAAAAAATCTTACCTGGTAAGGATACCACACCGCGCACCAATATTCCAGCAGAGGACGGGCAAGTGTAATGTAGGCTGTCTCTTCAGTGGGTTTGTCGCATCTTGTAAGTGTTCTGCCAACAAAACGCAGTCTTCGTTTCGTCTTCCCCAGAATATTATCAATGTAGTCTTTCCAATTTAAGTTGCTCGTAATTGTAATTCCTAGGTATTTAGTCGAATTGACAGCCCTTAGATTTGTGCGATTTATCGTATACCCTAAATTTATCGGATTTCTTTTAGTACCCATGTGGACGAGCTCGCACTTTTTTTGTTTAGTGTCAATTGCCACTTTTCTCACCATACAGAAATTCTCTCCAGATCATTTTGTAATTGGAATTGATCGTCTGAATTTACTAGACGGTAAATTACAGCGTCATCTTTAAATTATCTAAGGGGGCTGCGCAGATTATCACTTAGATCATTTGTGTAAATCAGGAACAGTAGAGGGCCTATGACACTACCTTGCGGAACGCCAGATATCACTTATATTCTACTCGATGATTTACCGTTCATCACTACCAAATGTGACCCCTCTGAGAGTAAATCACGAATCCAGTCACATAACTGAAACGATACTCCATATGCATGCAATTTGATTAGTAGACGCACCGAGAACGTACCATTGCGCGCTCTTTGTCTGTGGTCTGTTTTGCAGCCAGTGCACGGGCCCATCGTGCGGCGAGGGCAGAGAAGTGCCCTGGTATGGCTGTCAGGAGCTTTCAAACACCACGTCAGTGGAATCACTGTGCGTGGTACTTGGAACCTTCCATATCGACATAACATTGGATTTCGGACTGCAATGTACTGGCTGACGAGGGGGAGAAAGGAGGAGGAGGTAACAGAGATTACCGGACAGGACATTACCGAGAATCGACAACTCGTTAAATGGCGGGTGGATACCTGGGAAAGGGAAAGTAAGTTAAGCGATAAGGGCCGTAGGGAATATCAGTCTTTCCCGGACGTCAGGGAACGTATGAGACTGAGCCGTATCAGTCGCAGCTGGGATATGGTTCACTTTCAGGTCTCGGCCGTTACCCTGCGCTACTGCCAGAGTGCTGCTTGTACATGTGGGGAACATGGACCCCCCAGAACACACACTTTCTCACTGCCACCGATACAAAACAGCACACCAGACACAAACGCAGTACGACAATGACATGATACGGAAATGAGAGACAAAGACGTGTGGGAAACAGTATATAAAATCGCTAATGTCTCGAGGACATTACATGTCGAATACAGACAGCCACGGCCGTGTAACAGAACACTAAAACATACACGAAGTACGTAAGACAGCAGTTCCAATTCGTGCACCAACGCGGAAAGCAGTACCGAAACATGCACTCAGACAGCGAACACTTTCACCAACACGTACCACAGACAACCTTACACAGCATCGAAAATAATTAAACTGTATCACAATAAACAGTGTAATCCAATTAACGCTGTGAACCTGTTCTAGCTAAAGTATAAACAGCAAGCATATCCATCCCGTGGTCATTATACCGCTGTTGGGATGTAACATTCGTAACTGAACACTTAATAAATAAATATATATATATATATATATATATATATATATATATATATATATATATATAAGCAACATAACAGGTAGAATTCAAGAAACGTAATATAGGAGCTGAAGGTTAATTAATAACCCCAAGAAATAACATACTGTAAACTCACACGCCACTGCACTTTCCACAATGTACATAATAGTTATAGTGTCTTTGTAAATAGTGTTTAGAAGGTGGGCGTGGTCTGGATTTCACGTGATAGCAGAGATAAACCTTGTCAAGGATAAAATATAACTATCCATCATAGTACGTCAAAGATAAAAACTTCTCTTCGATTCTGTAGTGCCACTGTCCATATATCGCTGAGTTTCATGGCTTCTTCTTTTGTGTTAAAATTATCCCCATGTTCGTGTTTCGATGGCTTCTCTATATAGCGAATAAGGAACCATGTATGGTATCAATACATGGATGATACATTTGTGGTTTGGTCACGTGGCAAAAAAGCTTTAGAGGAATTCTTTTGTTATTTAAATAGTATAAATCCTAAAATCCAGTTTACCATGGAAATGGAGAAAGATAATGCAATATCTTTCTTGGATGTCTTCATTAAGAGACAGGTTGATAAGCTTGAAACATGGTCTTTCGGAAGGTTGTACTCATACCGACAGATACTTGCATAAGGATTCCAACCATCATCCACAACAGAAAAGAGGTGTAATTAAAAGTCTAGTGGACAGAGCTAAAATGATTTGTGCGCCAGAATACCTGGACGTCAAGTTAAAACACCTAAAGCAGGATTTTGAGAAGAAGGGATACTCTAGTAAGGAAATAAAGCCGGCCGGTGTGGCCGAGCGGTTCTAGGCACTACAGTCTGGAACCGCGCGACCGCTACGGTCGCAGGTTCGAATCCTGCCTCGGGCATGGATGTGTGTGATGTCCTTAGGTTAGTTAGGTTTAAGTAGTTCTAAGTTCTACGGGACTGATGACCTCAGCAGTTAAGTCCCATAGTGCTCAGAGCCATTTGAACCATTTTTGAAGGAAAAAATAGTTGTGCGACCGAATAGCAGGAGGCCTAAGGACGACTATAGAACACAGCGATGGAAGAACACGGTTTCTCTACCCTTCAACAAAAAAGTAACGGATCAAATCGGCAAGATTTTAAGGAAACATAACGTTAGACTGATTTTCAGACCAACTAAGAAAATAGGCCAAGCACTTCGTTCCGTTAAGGATAAACGTCGCCCTGTCTCTGTAATAGGTGCGTACAAGATTCCGTGTACATGTGGTGGGGTCTACATTGGAGCTTTAAACAGAAGTGTGTATACACGGTTGAAGGAACATAAGTCTTGACTAGGGAAAACAGAGAAGTAAGCCGTGGCGGAACATGCTCTTCAGTCGGGTGATCACGTAGTGAAATTTTCGGAAAATGAAGTTTTATGTACTTTGACGAACTATTATCCACGGCTATATAGAGAAGCCATCGAAATATACACTCCTGGAAATTGAAATAAGAACACCGTGAATTCATTGTCCCAGGAAGGGGAAACTTTATTGACACATTCCTGGGGTCAGATACATCACATGATCTCACTGACAGAACCACAGGCACATAGACACAGGCAACAGAGCATGCACAATGTCGGCACTAGTACAGTGTATATCCACCTTTCGCAGCAATGCAGGCTGCTATTCTCCCATGGAGACGATCGTAGAGATGCTGGATGTAGTCCTGTGGAACGGCTTGCCATGCCATTTCCACCTGGCGCCTCAGTTGGACCAGCGTTCGTGCTGGACGTGCAGACTGCGTGAGACGACGCTTCATCCAGTCCCAAACATGCTCAATGGGGGACAGATCCGGAGATCTTGCTGGCCAGGGTAGTAGACTTACACCTTCTAGAGCACGTTGGGTGGCACGGGATACATGCGGACGTGCATTGTCCTGTTGGAACAGCAAGTTCCCTTGCCGGTCTAGGAATGGTAGAACGATGGGTTCGATGACGGTTTGGATGTACCGTGCACTATTCAGTGTCCCCTCGACGATCACCAGTGGTGTACGGCCAGTGTAGGAGATCGCTCCCCACACCATGATGCCGGGTGTTGGCCCTGTGTGCCTCGGTCGTATGCAGTCCTGATTGTGGCGCTCACCTGCACGGCGCCAAACACGCATACGACCATCATTGGCACCCAGGCAGAAGCGACTCTCATCGCTGAAGACGACACGTCTCCATTCGTCCCTCCATTCACGCCTGTCGCGACACCACTGGAGGCGGGCTGCACGATGTTGGGACGTGAGCGGAAGACGGCCTAACGGTGTGCGGGACCGTAGCCCAGCTTCATGGAGACGGTTGCGAATGGTCCTCGCCGATACCCCAGGAGCAACAGTGTCCCTAATTTGCTGGGAAGTGGCGGTGCGGTCCCCTACGGCACTGCGTAGGATCCTACGGTCTTGGCGTGCATCCGTGCGTCGCTGCGGTCCGGTCCCAGGTCGACGGGCACGTGCACCTTCCGCCGACCACTGGCGACAACATGGATGTACTGTGGAGACCTCACGCCCCACGTGTTGAGCAATTCGGCGGTACGTCCACCCGGCCTCCCGCATGCCCACTATACGCCCTCGCTCAAAGTCCGTCAACTGCACATACGGTTCACGTCCACGCTGTCGCGGCATGCTACCAGTGTTAAAGACTGCGATGGAGCTCCGTATGCCACGGCAAACTGGCTGACACTGACGGCGGCGGTGCACAAATGCTGCGCAGCTAGCGCCATTCGACGGCCAACACCGCGGTTCCTGGTGTGTCCGCTGTGCCGTGCGTGTGATCATTGCTTGTACAGCCCTCTCGCAGTGTCCGGAGCAAGTATGGTGGGTCTGACACACCGGTGTCAATGTGTTCTTTTTTCCATTTCCAGGAGTGTATAAAGATGGGGATAATTTTAACAGGAAAGAAGAAGCCATGAAACTCTTGCGATATGTGGACAGTGGCGCTACAGAATCGATGAGAAGTTTTTATCTTTGACGTATTTGACAAAGTTTCTTTGCTATCACGTGAAATCCAGACCACGCCCACTTTCCACGGTATTTAGGCCGTTCTTCGACGCCCGACTCGTCAGTCGGCAAGACTCAGCACAACCAGGAGCACCTCCGAAGACGTCCAACGTACCTTTGGACGAAACGTCAGTGACATAAGTTCCATGGACCAATGCCATACAACCAGAAAGAATTCTCGGCAGCTGAAACATCCGGTCGTGAAAGCCTTCATTGTATAATTGTTTAGAGATATTGTTGTTGTTGTTGTTGTGGTCTTCAGTCGTGAGACTGGTTTGATGCAGCTCTCCATGCATACAGTAAAGCTGCATGCCCTCGGGAAAAACGGAACCGGGACTGCAAGGTTCGAAGTAGTTTCAAGGCTTTCAGACCAGACTGGCTCAGATAGAGTAACATCTCCCCTCTCTCTCTCTCTCTCTCTCTCTCTCTCTCTCTCTCTCTCTCTCTCTTACTGTCCAAGTCTTTCCTATCATCATATCTTCTTAAAACCTGAATATTTTTTGCGTTTTTTCTTTAAATTCTTTCAGTTTCTAATGCCGTATTAATTTATTATTACTTCCATTGTAACTGCTTTTCGTAATATGGAACTTGTTTTGTAATCTACATGAAAAGCTGTCAAATGAACGATCTATTATGAAATGTAAGGCAACAGGTCTCAAAATGAGCAATAAATCAAATCGAATCTTTCCAAAGCTGCAGAGTTCGACTGTTGAGCTGATGTGATTGTGCAGAGGAAACACGAAGAAACAACAGTACCTAAACCAAGATCAGGAAGACCTCATATACTGAGGCCAGGGACCGTCAAGCATTGCAGAGGGTGCATCTAGAAAATCACGTGAAATCAGCGATAGAGATCAGTCGTGAGTTCGAAAGTGCTTCCAGCTGTCCACCTAGAACAAAGACTCAATTAAGGAGCCACACATTTATGTAGTCAGTACTAACCGACGCTTGAAGTACGGAAAGAGTAGCGCCACAGGATGATTGGAAACGAATTATTAGCAGTGATGAATCACGCTATAGACAGTGGCAATCCTCTGATAGTCTGGGTTCGCAAATGTCTCCACAGTGTTACCTGCCATCATCTGTAGGCCAACAGCTAAGTAGGAAGGAGCTGGTGTTACGGTGTGGGGTTGTTTTTCGTAGTTAGTGGTCCCCTTATTGCGCACATCGAAATTCTAAGTGAGGAAAGTTACGAACACGTTTCACTACGTACAGCGCAGGAACATTTTGGAGATGGCGGTTATATCACCATGACAAAGCTCCCTGTCATGAAGCAGCATGCGTGGGACTATGGTTTTTGGAGAATAACATTCCTGAAATGGAATTGTGGGTCCAAATTCCCGACCTGAACTCAATGAACACCTTCGAGATTCTTTAGATCGTGGACTTTACCCCATACCCCGGCATCTGACATCACTCCCGTTTCTATTTTCGGATCTTGAAGAATTTGAATGGGCTGCCATTCCTCCACATTCAGACACTGAATGTGAAGAGTTCAAACCTTCATAAAACTGAGGGTGGACGCAACCCCTATTAATGTCAACTAACGTTTGTTCTAATACTTTTGATCGGATAGCGTTCTTATCTATCTCTAAATAACTCTGGCATATTGTTTTCAATGACTCGATTTTACCACTCCTCCATAGTTCTGCAATTCGATCAGATTTCTTGCAGACTTCACTAACGCCGAATGGGCTGACAAGACTTCATTTTCGCTGTGTGGATTTACGGGTCAGTGATTTTAGTCCACAACAGAGGAGTTCGCGACATTCGGTGCGTAAGCAGATTCGTGATCAAATACTGCTTTGCAGAGCACAAGGCAAAGGATTTCCTCTTTAATACTAAGTAGGGCCTATGCAGAATGATTCTTATTAACCTTCAAAAACTCGTGAAGCGACTTGGATGACTCTGAGACAATTTAATATCAGACACATGGTGTGGCAAATGTTGAGAAATACCCCAAAAGTGGATGACGAATGTTAAACGTGTGACGTCACCACATGACGGAATACGGGGAGTGGCTCACAATTCGTTCGCATCTTTAGCAACATGCAGCAAAACGTCATTATTAACAATGTTGATAACGGCTGTGATGTGTGGTCTGAGTAGGGTAATGTTAAGTGGAGCGTGCCCCAGGGATCAGTGTTGGGGCGACTCCTGTTCCTTATTTATATAAATGATATGCACTCTAGTATTACGGGTAACTCTAAAGTATTTCTGTTTCCAGATGACACTAGCTTGGTACTAAAGGATGTTGTGTGCAACATTGGCTCGGTTTCAAATAGTGCAGTACATGACCTAAGTTCATGGCTTGTAGAAGATAAACTAACGCTAAATCACAGTAAGACTCAGTTTTTACAGTTTCTAACACGCAATTCAACAAAACTTGACATTTTAATTTCACAGAACGGGCATATGATTAGTGAAACTGAACAGTTCAGATTTCTAGGTGTTCAGATAGGTAGTAAGCTGTCGTGGAAAGCCCACGTTCAGGAACTTGTTTAAAGACTCATTGCTGCTATTTTTACTATTCGAACGGTATCAGAATTGAGTGATCGTTAGACACGAAAATTAGTCTACTTTGCTTATTTTTATTCGCTTATGTCGTATGGTATTATATTTTGGGGTAACGTCCCATTCTAAAACGGTGTTTTTGGCTCAGAAACGGGCGGTTCGGGAAATAAGTAGTGTAAGTTCACAAACCTCTTGTCGACCCTTGTTCACGAGTCTGGGTATTTTGACACTGGCCTCTCAATATGTTCCTTACGGTCATTTCTTGTTAACAGTATTAGCTTATTTCCAATAATAAGCACCTTTCACTCTATTAATACTCGGCAGAAATCAAACCAGCATTTGGATCGGACTTTCTTAACTCTTGTGCAAAAAGGTGTGCAGTATACTGCCGCACCCATTTTCAATAAGCTACCACTCGAATTCAAACATCTTAGCAGTAATCCACGCGCTTTCAAATCGAAACTGAAGAGTTTCCTCATGAGTCACTCCTATTATGTCGAGGAGTTCCTTGAAAAATTAAGCTGATTCTTATTGTATTGTTGATTGCGATACTTAAACTTCTGGTCTGACTTTTTTCGGGTTCATAAACATTTATTTTTATCTGTTATTACTTTTATGTTGTAATTTCATATACGTTCCATGACCTTGGAAATTTGCTCCTCACTTTGCTCCTACGGAACTTGACAAATTTAAAAAAAATAACGTACGTCACCGTACGTGCAGCAGTTGAACCTGTTGGTCTACCCAAGTCGACTATTCCCGTCGATTTGGCACTGGGCTCACGTGGGCGACTTCAGCACGTGGGCTCAGGGTTAGTCTTTCGTCTGGCAGGGAGTATTTTTGTCACTGCGTTAGACAGTTATGTGTCTACATTGAGGTAATATTCATTATATTATTTACTGGTCTTGCGGTCTCCGCTGGTTTATTGCAAAGTACAGTACAACACGAACCTACCGTACTGCGTCACAAGTAAATGCATAGAAGCTACGAAGGACACAAAATAAGAACAACTTTTACTTGGTTACACCGAGGACAGTAATTTTGTAGCTTCTGCGTTTACAGCGGATCACATTTACAAACGGTATTCGAAATTTGTACCGTTTGTTCGAATGCAAATACTGCTTCTCTGTCATCCCTTCACACCCAAGTCCATCCGCTGCGGCAAGGGTCTGTCACATGTTCAACATTTCTCATTCATTTTTGGGGTGTTTCCCGACGTTTGCGACCCCACGTATCTCAAATTACTTCTCTCAGCGTCATCTACGTCGCAGTTTTTAAACGTCAATGAGAATCATCCTGTATATTGTGAAACAGAACTGAGGTGGTCTCAGACTTGTTTTGTTCCGAATTGTCCTTGTGAGGTGGCACGCAGTTTCCGTAAGTTGTAAGAGCTACCTCGAAGGCGTGCAGGAGAAAGCGTGCGCCACCTGCCGTTGCATAAGGTAAAGCATGCGGGAGCCGGCGGTCGGCCGGCCGGCCTGGGCGGTAGAGGACACAGCGCCGGCGGAACTGTGCGGCTGTGACAGGGTACCGCCGTGTCTCCCACACGTAGGGCCGGAGGGCGAGGCGTTCCCAGACCCCGAGGGCATCCGGCTGCATCTGGAAACGACTGCCGCGCGGTGGAAGCCGCGGCGCTGGGTGGCAACTGAGAACACCCGTGGCCTCTCATCCACAGTGACACCAAGCTCATTCGTACCACACCAGAGCTAACGCACAACGCCAGCATCCATCGTAGATCGTGCCATACCGCTTGCAGACACCCAGCACCTTCAACCTCTTGGATATAGCTTATCGAGACATATACGAAGTCAGTTCAAAAAATTCCGGAACATTAGTAATTTCGCATCAGTGGTATGTTGGAGCGAAACGCGGTTGGCATCCCTGCACACGCCTGCCTTAATGTGTTGCATGTTGTAACATTATGTGATTGTCTTATCATTTTAAATCATTCACTAATCGAGCAGTCGCTCGGCAACAGCTACAGTTAGCAAATAATGTTGCGAGAATGTAAAAGGTGAACGACCTGTGACGTAACTTGTTTATTGTCGAAGCGCCGTCAGAGATGCAGTGAGTTATTGACTTTGAAAACCGCGGCGCGAAAAACGGACAGAAGAAGAACACTTTTACACATTTTTTTTTTTTTTTTTTTTTTTTTTTTTTTTTTTTTTTTTTTAGGTACGAGATATTCTCGATGAACAGTTACTCATTCTTCTCTTGTCTCCTGTAACTTGTGCCGGACGCGCATGTCTTGCCGCCGTATTATTATTGTTAAAATTAATATTGTTCTAGTGTAAAGTAAATGTGTAATACTAAAAGTGCCTAGCAGTAGATTTATTGTGCGACGTGTATGTGAAAACGTCAGAGGAATTGTTTTCATTAAGAGAAGTGCCAGTCAAAACGGCATCCATGTTAAATCCTTCATTGCAGTGTAAGTTCGTCTATTAATTGCCATAAATTCAGAGTTAAATGGAACTGGTGTATGGACTATTCATTTACTATAGAATCTATGTCTCACTTCTTCATGAAATTATTTAATTTTCTATATGTTTCTGCCAAATAGAGAGTTCACAGTCACGAATTCTTTCGTCGAGTTCGGACGGAAGTTGCATGCGGCGAAATATTTTCTCCGCGCCATATTCTACTGGTAAATGCATGATAAACTACGGTCCCTTAGGAAATTCATGTTGAGCTATCCAAAAAATAATTATATTTTGAATAGGCATTTACTCTCCTCTGCAAAGCAACTTCCGACTGATCAGACGATCCAACACGAAACAGCCGCACACGGTCGGCGTTCGCAAATATGTTTCCACCGCTGATAATAGCTATATGTTACAGCACAAAAGTAACCTATTGTTATAATTAGCGACTACGAACGGGGACATTTATAACTGTATGTTTATGTATACACATTACGTAAACATATCGTTATAATGTGTTAGTGTGTAGTGCTGTATTGAGTAGAACGTTGTGTCGCACAGTTTGCGAATTTCGAGATGGCAGAGTTAGAGGAGCAAATCGTCTGCGTTAAATTTTGCATGAAACTCAAGAAAAGAGAGACACACAAAATGATGCAGGAATCCGTAATCGGTGTTACAAATGGTTAAGATGTTAACAAAATGGCCGGACGGAGGTGAAAGATGACCCTCGTTAGGACGCCCTTCGACGTTCACCATCGACACTCATCTCAGGAACTCAACGAAATTGTGCGTGCCAATCGATGACTGACTGTCAGAGATTGCAGAAGAACGTAAAATTTCAGTTAGTACCTAGGAATGCTTCGTGTCGCCACCTAGTTCGTCCCACGGCTTGTGTGTCAAGACCAGAAAGACTACCGCTTCGCAACCTGTGAAGAGCTTTTGGATAGCGCAAATGAGAACGAGATGTTCTTTAAGAGAATCACAACTGACGATGAGACGTGAGTACGGTTATGATGTTGAGCCCAAGGTTCAATGTTCGCAACTGTTCGGGAAAGGCTCTTAAAGACCAAAAAATGCTCGTCAGGTCATATGTCAAAGCCATACTGATAGTTTTCTTTGACTTTGAAGGACTAGTTCGTAATAAATTCGTGCCACAGAGACAAACTATTAATAGACTCTCTGGACATGTTGCGACGCATGGGAGAAAATATTAGAAGGAAACGGCCTGAAATGTGCGAGACAATTCATGACGGTAACACACCCGCAGATTCATACCTATTGGTGCGTGACAATTGCACAGAAAACAAAATCACTGTGCTGCCTCATCGTCCGTACTCTCCAGACCTGACCCGTGTGGACTTTTTTTTTATTTTCAAAGTCGAAAACCCCGTTGAAAGGGTGAAGATTTGTAACGATAGAAGAGATACAAGAAAATTCGCAGACGGCGCTTCGCGCCTTCTAGAAGAAGCCGGACCAAGATTGCTGCCGTAAGTGGAAACAGCGTTAGAAGCGGTGTATCAATTGCGGATGAGAGTATTTCGAAGTAGACCATCCACAGTAACTAAAAGGTAAACGTACATAATTTTGTGAACAAAGTTCCTGAATTTATTGATCAGACCTCGTAAATGGTGTTACTGAGTTGGTCGACCTCTTGGGGGTGCCAGTTGTACAGTGTGTTGCGAGACAGGCGGCATACGCTATTTGAACAGAAGTATCCCGACACCCATTAGTGGACATCCATGTGGGCTGTGTCGACCTTTCATATTTATGAATGGCTTGAACTCTGCTGGGAACACTTCCAGTGAGGTTTCTGAATGTCGCTGGAAGAATGGCAGCCCGTTCTTAAAGAACTGAAATTACAGAAGGTAGTGATGATGGACACTAGCGTCTGCGGCGAAGTCGACGTTCTAACTCATCCCAAAGATGTTGCATTTGGTTCAATTGGGATTTTGGGCAGACTATTCCATTTCAGTAATGCTGTTCGCCACAAAAATTGCTCGGCATATGCTATTTTGACAGGGAGCATTGCCATGCTGATAGTCACCTCCAAACTGTTCCTATACTGTACGCAGTAAACAATTCTGTAGAATGTGATCAAATCCTACCTCATTTAACATTCCCTTAAGCGCAATGCGGGGACCACACACTGAACACGAAAAACACTCCATACTGTGCCACCGCTTCCTCAGTACTTCACTCTTGGTACTACACATGACGGCAGGTAACGTTCCGGGCCAAACCCAAACCCTTCCCTCCGGTTGACACAAGGTATAGTGTGATGGAACACTTAAAATCACTCGTCAGCGGTCATCCACTGTCCATTGATGTCGCTCTTTACGCCATCTCAAGTGTCGCTTAGCATTGACAACAGAAATTTGTGACTTAGGTGCTGCCCAACCATTGTAACCTATCCTTTTCAACTACCTACGCACACTACTTGTATGAACATCAAGAGCTCAGATGGAAACCCACTTCTAAGCAAAGAAGGGAAAGCAGAAAGTTGGAAGGAGTGTATAGAGGGCCTATACAAGGGCGATGTACTTGAGGACAATATTATGGAAATGGAAGAGGATGTAGATGAAGATGAAATGGGAGATACGATACTGCGTGAAGAGTTTGACAGAGCACTGAAAGACCTGAGTCGAAACAAGGCCCCCGGAGTAGACAACATTCCATTGGAACTACTGCCGGCCTTGGGAGAGCCAGTCCTGACAAAACTCTACCATCTGGTGAGCAGGATGTATGAAACAGGCGAAATACCCTCAGACTTCAAGAAGAATATAATAATTCCAATCCCAAAGAAAGCAGGTGTTGACAGATGTGAAAATTACCGAACAATCAGTTTAATAAGTCACAGCTGCAAAATACTAACACGAATTCTTTACAGGCGAATGGAAAAACTAGTAGAAGCCTACCTCGGGGAAGATCAGTTTGGATTCCGTAGAAATACTGGAACATGTGAGGCAATACTGACCTCACGACTTATCTTAGAAGAAAGATTAAGGAAAAGAAAACCTACGTTGTAGACTTCGAGAAAGCTTTTGACAATGTTGACTGGAATACTCTCTTTCAAATTCTAAAGGTGGCAGGGGTTAAATACAGGGAGCGAAAGGCTATTTACAATTTGTACAGAAACCAGGTGGCAGTTATAAGAGTCGAGGGACATGAAAGGGAAGCAGTGGTTGGGAAGGGAGTGAGACAGGGTTGTAGCCTCTCCCCAATGTTATTCAATCTGTATATTGAGCAAGCAGTAAGGGAAACAAAAGAAAAATTCGGAGTAGGTATTAAAATCCATGGAGAAGAAATAAAAACTTTGAGGTTCGCCGATTACATTGTAATTCTGTCAGAGACAGCAAAGGACTTAGAAGAGCAGTTGAACGGAATGGATAGCGTCTTGAAAGGAGGATATAAGATGAACATGAACAAAAGCAAAACGAGGATAATGGAATGTAGTCGAATTAAATCGGGTGATGCTGAGGGGATTAGATTAGGAAATGAGACACTTAAAGTAGTAAAGGAGTTTTGCTATTTGGGGAGCAAAATAACTGATGATGGTCGAAGTAGAGAGAATATAAAATGTAGACTGGCAATGGCAAGGAAAGCGTTTCTGAAGAAGAGAAATTTGTTAACATCGAGTATAGATTTAAGTGTCAAGAAGTCATTTCTGAAAGTATTTGTATGGAGTGTAGCCATGTATGGAAGTGAAACATGGACGATAAATAGTTTGGACAAGAAGAGAATAGAAGCTTTAGAAATGTGGTGCTACAGAAGAATGCTGAAGATTAGATGGGTAGATCACATAACTAATGAGGAAGTATTGAATAGGATTGGGGAGAAGAGAAGTTTGTGGCACAACTTGACCAAAAGAAGGGATCGGTTGGTAGGACATGTTCTGAGGCATCAAGGGATCACCAATTTAGTATTGGAGGGCAGCGTGGAGGGTAAAAATCGTAGGGGGAGACCAAGAGATGAATACACTAAGCAGATTCAGAAGGATGTAGGTTGCAGTAGGTACTGGGAGATGAAGAAGCTTGCACAGGATAGAGTAGCATGGAGAGCTGCATCAAACCAGTCTGAGGACTGAAAACAACAACAACAACAACAACAACGCACAATCTTCGTAGATTTCCTTGCTTTCTTTTATACTGGTGAGTCCGCATCTCTTGCCATCTACTGGTCGATTCGGCGTAACATATTGTTCACTAGTGTACACTCAGACTCGATGTAACAAATCCAGTTCTAAAGAAGGCAGGTGCTGACAGGTTTGAATAAGAGGGTGGTTTTAAAACTTCTCGGAACGAGTTGTTCACGTGATATTCATTGGACTGTTGCCTGTAAACACGTGCCACGTTAGTGCTCTTGGAAGAGAGCTGTGCTGTGCGGTGACGTGGCTCTGTTGTTCCACGTAGTGATTTGCAAAGATGGAAATAATAGAGATTCGAGCAGTGATTAAGTACTTCGTAAAGATAGGTATGAAAGCAAAGGATATTCATGCCGGTTTCCAGAGTACACTGGGGGGACTGCACCTTCATATTCAACTGTTGCCATGTGGACAAATGAATTTAAATTTGGTCAGGAGAGCTTAGATGACGATCCGCGCAGTGGTCGGCCAAGATATGTCACTACTCCAGAAATCTTTCAAAAGTGCACGAAATGGTCATGGAGGATCGCCGACTGAAATTGCTCACGCTTGCTGGACGTCATCTGAAAGGATGTATCACATTTTAACTGAAGAATTAGAAATGAAAAAAAAATTATCTGCAAGATGGGTGCCGTGACTCTTGACGCGCGCCCGCACACATGTGCCGTCGCCATGGTAAAATTACACGAACTAAGGTATGGATTGATGCCACACCCGCCTTATGCACCTGATATGGCTCCATCAGACTTCCTTATCTTCCGAAAACTGAGAATTTTTCTTGGTGGACGAAGATTAACTTCAAACGAAGAATTGATAGTAGGAGTTGGCAGCGATTTTGCAGGCCTGGAGGAAACTCATTTTCGAGATGAGATCAAGGCACTGGAGCATCGTTGGACCAAGTGTATTAATCTGCAAGGAGACTACATTGAAAAATAAAAAAAAAGTTTCAGGGATGTAAGTTTTTTTTTATTCCTTTCCGAGAACTTTTCAAACCACCCTCGTGCTACCGAATAATGAAGTTAATAAATCAAGGTTTCAAAATATTGACACGCATTATTTACAGAGACTGGAAAAGAACTGCTAGAAGCCGATGTTGGGAAGTTGAGTTAGGGTTCCAGAGAACTATACAAACATGCGAGGTAGTTCTAACGCTACGACTTCCTTAGAAGATATGTTAGAGGCAAACCTACGTCCATATCATTTGCAGATATACAGAAAGGTTTTAATAACATTGATTGGAATAAATGCTTTGAAATTATGAAGGTGGTAGGGATGAGTATAGGGAGCGAAGGGTTGTATACAACTTGCACAGACGCCAGACTGTATTTTCTGAGAGCGGAACGACATGAAAGGGCTCCAGTGGTTGAGAAGGTTGTGAGACAGGGGTGCAGTCTATCCATAATCTTACTGGCTTACATCAGTAATCGTTAAAGAAAACCGAAGAGAAATTTGGAAAGCGAACTGAAGTTAAGGGAGAAGGTGTAAGACACCATAAAGGAATTGTAAGGACATCTGAATGGAATAAGGACATCTGAATGGAATGAATGGTGTCTTCAGAAGATACTGTACGATGAATATCAAAGTCGTGGGTAATGTAAGGTAGTAAATTTAAATCGGGCGATGCTGAGGTAATTAGATTAGGAAATGCGACACTAATGGTAGATGAGTTTTGCTATTTGGGCAGCAGAATAACTAACGACAACAGAAGTAAAGAGGGTATTATGGTAGACAGGCAGTAACAAGAATACAGTTCCTAAAAAACAGGATTTAACATCTAATATACACTGATGAGCCAGAACATTATTACCCCTGTTTAGTGGAATGTTTGTCCATCTTTGGAACGAAATACATCAGTGAGTTTGTGTATCAGATATCAGACAGCTTGTTAGTAGGTGTTTAAAGATCCCTGGCATTAGGTGTTTACGTACAGGTCCTGCAATTCGCTTCAGTAATGGGCCGCTGACTTGAGTACGTAGTGGTGGCGCCCAATAGCAACCCATATGGGTTCCATAGGATATACATCAGGCGAATTTGGTCGCCGAGACATCAACATGGGTTCGCTATAACGCTTTTCAAACCCGTGTATTACGGTTCTGGCTCCGAGGCACGGACAAGTATGGCAGCTGAAAGATGACTTCGCCGTCAGGGAAGACACCAAGCCTGAAAGGATGCAGGGGGTTCACAGCTGTCAGCGAGTTTTCGATTACTACCACAGGTCCCATGCAAGCACAGGAGAATGTCTCCCGTAGCGAATACTGCTCCGACCAGCCTGCGTCCGTGGCGCGCTGCATGTTTCAAGCCGCCGTTCACCTCGATGACGGCGTCTGTGGAGACGACCAGAGACATAGTGGAGCAAAACTGTGGTTCACCCGAAGAGCCGACACGGCTCCGTTGATCGACGGTCGAATTCCGGTGGCCCCGTGACCACCGCAATCGTAATTGACGATATCGTTGGGTCAACATGTGAACACGTAGTGATGGTCTGCTGTGGAGTTACATGTTCAGCAATGTACGATGAACGGTGTGCAGCAGAACACTTGTGCGTGCACTAGCATTGTGATCTTTCGGCAGAGATGCCACAGGCCAACATCTACCCTATTTTACATAGCAGACAATCCTCCGAACCCCCCCCAGGGGGTCCACAACTCTTTTGTGGATACGTGCGTAGCGAGCACGGGACCCCGAGCTAATGTGGCCTTCCTTCCTTTCCGGGCTGCATACCTTCCCATTCCGCATCCTTCCCCATCCCTCCTCCCCTCACCTCTGGCTCTTTCCTTCCCTTTCTCCCCATCTGGGAGTATGGTTTGTGCCTACGTCCGGAGACGGACGCTCGTAAATGTACTGCATTCTTTGCCTTCCTTGCTTTTAAGTCTTCTTCCTTCCTTTGTCCTTCTCTGTCTTCTTCCTTCCTTTGTCCTTCTCTTTTCCTTACCTCTTCTCTTTCCCTTTTCTCCGCTGCGGCGTTTGAGACCTCTCTTCCTTCCTTTCCCTTTCTCTTTCTTCCTCCCTGTGCGTGTCTGAAGGCCGACCCACGCCCTTCGTGCGTAGCCGGTGACGGGGTAACGCGTAATTCCCCGCCCCGGGTAGACAGGTAGGACACGTACGTACCCCCTGGTAACGGCCAGGCCCAGGGAGGGGTGATTACCCGAGCTGATACCTTCCGAAAATGCCGATTGGTCCCTCCGTCCGTTTGTCGGGAGGTGTGACCTGAGGTGTGAACAATCACCTAAGGCGGGAGTGCCCTCAGAGAGGGCCCCCACAAGGGAGGAGCGCGCCATCGGAGACGCCGGCAATCATAGGGGATTCTTCCGCAATGGTTTCCTCACCTTCCACTAAGTCTGCTCACAAACTTAAGTATACTGAGTCTCAGCCACAGACGATTCTTCCATCGTTGCCACAGTTCCTTGTTGTTTCTCGGTCTGATGAAGGTCACGACTTCTCCACGGTCAACCCTTCCATTATTCAGAAAGGTGTCGACGCAATAGCAGGTCCTGTAAAGTCTTGTTCCAGATTACGGAATGGCACCCTGTTGTTAGAAACACACAGTGCTCTCCAGGCACAAAAATTGCTGCGTACTTCTCTGCTCCACACCTTCCCTGTCCGGGTGGAACCGCACCGTACCTTAAATTCCTCGCGTGGAGTCGTTTATACACGCTCCCTCGATGGATTGTCTGACGAAGAAATTCAGCACTATCTGTCTGACCAGGGCGTAACGGCAGTTCATAGAGTAATGAAACGGGTTGACACGAACATCATTCCAACCCGCACTGTCTTCTTGACATTTGACATAGTTCAACTCCCATCGCAAATCAAAGCAGGCTATGAGATAATTTCCGTTCGCCCTTACGTCCCAAACCCTACGCGTTGCTATCGATGTCAGCGGTTCAATCACACCAGCCAGTCCTGTTCCAATCCAGCCAAATGTGTTACATGTGGCAAGGATGCCCATGAGGGTGCTTGTCCACCTCCATCCCCTCGCTGCATCAACTGTATGGGTGACCACGCTGCTTCCTCTCGAGATTGCCCCGTTTTTAAGGACGAGAAGCTCATCCAGGAAATAAGGGTGAAGGAAAAGGTGTCGACCTTTGCTGCTCGAAAATTATTCGCCAGTCGCAAGCCCACCGTGCCTCAGACAGGAAAATACAGCACTGTCCTTGCTTCTCCTCGGCCAACAAAGGAGGCGGCCACGCAGACTTGCGACCTCACCTTTGGTACCACGGTCGTCAGATCGGCCAGCGCAAAGATCGCTCGTTCAACCTCACCACTTTCGCCTGCCCACTCTATGGCTCACCCTTCGTCGGGTTCTGCTACATCTCGAGCCCAAAAGTCGGACGCCAAGTCTTCGAAAAAAGAGCATACTCGTGAAGAGTTTTTACGTACCGCAACTTCACAACCATCGGTTCCTCCTTCATCTAAACAACATTCTTCCAAGAAGGCTACAAAGAAACCCAGTTCCTCTCCTTCTCCGCCAAGGCGTGCCCCCTCTACAGCACCACCTGGCGGAAATCGCCCTCGGCCATCTTCTGTGTCGCCGAGGCGCACTGCTGGTGGCCGGTCAACCAGCCGATCGCTGGTGGCAGGGACTGCTCCTGACCAACCTATGGATCAGGATCTTCTGCCTTCGGCTGAATGCCATTCCATGCTGTCGGTTGCTAGCTCCGAACAGTCTTTGAGTTGACAGCAACTTTGGTCACATTCCTCCATTTTCTTTTCACCCCATGTCCATTATCCACTGGAATATCCGCGGCATTCGAGCCATTCGGGATGAATTGTCGGTCCTCTTACGCTCCTACTCGCCGGTCATCTTCTGTCTTCAGGAAACAAAGCTGCGTCCCCATGACCGCTTTGTTATCCCTCACTTTCAGTCCGTCCGATATGACCTCCCCTCTGTTGAAGGCACTCCAGCCCATGGAGGACTCATGATTCTTCTCCATGATACTCTCCATTATCACCCAATCCCCTTAAACAGTTCCTTCCAAGCTGTCGCCGTCCGTCTTTCCCTTTCTGGATACACGTTCTCTCTTTGTACTGTATACATTCCATCATCCACACCAATGGCACGAGCTGATCTCCTTCATCTTCTTGGTCAGCTTCCACCCCCCTATTTGCTGGTTGGGGACTTCAATGCCCACCACCCGCTTTGGGGATCTCCTCATCCTTGTCCACGTGGCTCTCTATTGCTAGACGTCTTCCACCAAGCGGATCTAGTTTGCCTCAACACTGGGGTCCCCACATTTTTGTCTGCCTCCACGACAAATTTATCTCATTTGGACCTTGCGGTCGGTACTGTTCCGCTAGCTCGGCGCTTCGAATGGTTCGCCCTTGATGATACACACTCGAGTGACCACTTTCCATGTGTCAGACTGCAGTCTCCACTGCCATATATGCGCTCGCGACGCTGGAAATTTGCCCAAGCCGATTGGACACTTTTTTCGTCTCTCGCGACATTCGATGACCGTCGCTTTCCCAGCGTCGACGATGAGGTCACACATATTACCGACGTTATTCTTACAGCTGCGGAACGTTCAATACCACGCACCTCCGAATTGCCCCGGCGCCCCCCAGTTCCTTGGTGGAACGAGGCATGCCGTGACGCACTACGTGAGCGGCGACGTGCTCTACGCAATTTCCGTCACCATCCTACTTTGGCCAACTGTATCCGCTATAAGCAGCTCCGAGCGCGATGCCGTCGCGTCATCCGCGATAGCAAGAAGGCAAGCTGGAAATTCTTTATTAGCTCATTTAACACCTTCACTCCCTCCTCGGAAGTTTGGAGTCGGCTTCGACGGTTCTCAGGCGCGCCTAGTTTCTCCCCGGTCTCTGGGCTCACTGTCGCGCATGATACCTTAGTGGACCCCGTCGCAATTTCTAACTCGTTGGGTCAGCACTTTGCTGAGATTTCGAGCTCTTCAAATTACCCGCCAGCGTTTCTCCCGAAGAAACGTGCAGCAGAAGTGCGACATCTTGCTTTCTCCTCTCCAAATCACGAAAGCTACAATACTGTATTCTCCATGCGGGAACTCCAACATGCCCTCTCTTCTTCTCGCTCCTCCGCCCCAGGACCGGATGGAATCCATGTCCAGATGTTGCTGCATTTATCAACCCATAGTCTGCGTTACCTCCTTCGCCTTTATAATCGCATTTGGACCGACAGTACCTTTCCCAGACGGTGGCGGGAAGCTATTGTCGTTCCCGTTCCGAAACCTGGAAAGGACAAACATCTCCCCTCTAGCTATCGTCCCATTTCTCTCACGAGTAGTGTGTGTAAGGTTTTGGAGCGTTTGGTGAATTACCGTTTAGCTTGGTGGCTGGAATCCCGCAGTCTTTTAACACCTGCCCAATGCGGATTCCGAAAGCATCGTTCTGCAGTTGACCATCTTGTTGCTCTCTCCACTTACATCATGAACAATTTTCTCCGGAAACGCCAAACGGTAGCAATATTTTTTGATCTGGAGAGAGCATACGATACCTGTTGGAGGACAGGCATCCTCCGCACACTGTTCTCTTGGGGCTTTCGAGGCCGGCTGCCCCTTTTTCTTCGCGAATTTATGGCAGAGCGCACATTTAGGGTGCGGGTGAACACTACTCTCTCCCGTACTTTCTCCCAAGAAAACGGGGTACCCCAGGGTTCCGTGCTGAGTGTTGTACTGTTTGCCATCGCCATAAATCCAATTATGGATTGTCTCCCTCATGATGTCTCGGGCTCCCTCTTTGTGGACGATTTTGCGATCTACCACAGCGCTCAACGGACCAGCCTTCTTGAACGACGTCTTCAAGGATGTCTCGATCGCCTCCACTCGTGGAGCATCGAAACTGGCTTCCGTTTCTCACCCAGTAAGACCGTTTGTGTCAATTTTTGGCCTCCTTACATCTAGGTCCTGTCAACCTTCCGTTTTCAGACGTCGCTAAATTCTTGGGTCTTATGTTTGACAGAAAACTATGCTGGTCCTCCCACGTTTCCTATCTTTCGGCTCGCTGTCTGCGATCGCTTAACACCCTCCGTGTCCTGAATGGTACCTCCTGGGGAGCGGACAGAGTGGTCCTTCTCCGCCTCTATCGCACCTTAGTGCGCTCGAAATTGGATTATGGAAGCATAGTCTACTCCTCTGCTCGGCCGTCTATTCTTCGGCGTCTCGATTCTATCCACCACCGTGGATTACGTTTAGTGTCTGGAGCTTTTTACACTAGCCCTGTGGAAAGCCTTTATGCTGAGACTGCTGAACCTCCGCTGTCCAATCGGCGAGCAGTCCTCCTGAGTCGTTATGCTAGCCATCTGTCTTCCATGCCTGATAATCCAGCCCACGACCTTTTTTTCGACGCCTCCTTTGATGTAGGGTATGCAGGCCGCTCCTCCTCCCTACTACCCCCGGGAGTCCGCTTCCGTCAACTGCTCCATTCTCTTTCCTTCCGCTTTCCTAAAACCTTCTTGACAACTTGGGGTACAGCACCGCCTTGGCTCCGTCCCCGGATCTGCCTGCTCCGTGACCTTTGTCAATTTCCCAAGGATGGTACCCCTACACTTATTTATCGTCGGGCATTTGCTGCTCTATGTGCACAAATGACGGACGCCACATTTATTTACACCGACGGCTCGAAAACATCGTTAGGTGTAGGGAGTGCCTATATTGTTAGCGACACCCCAAATCGCTTTCGGCTTCCCGACCAATGTTCGGTTTATACTGCGGAGCTTTACGCTGTTCTCCAGGCTGTCCACTACATCCGCCGCCATCAGCGGATACAGTACGTTATCTGCTCAGATTCTCTCAGCTCTCTCCTCAGTCTCCAAGCTCTTTACCCTGTGCACCCTCTGGTCCACCGGATTCAGGACTGTCTGCGCTTGCTCCACCTGGGGGGCGTCTCGGTGGCGTTCCTCTGGCTCCCGGGACACGCTGGTATCTGTGGGAATGAGGCGGCCGATATAGCGGCCAAGGCTGCAGTCTCTCTTCCTCGGCCAGCTATTCAGTCGCTTCCCTTCACCGATATACGGAGCGGTTTATGTCGCCAAGTTGCTCATTTATGGCATGCGCATTGGTCGGCACTTCCCCGTAATAAATTGCGGGAAGTGAAAGCCCTTCCTTGCGCTTGGACCTCTTCCTCCCGAACGCGTCGTCGGGAGGAGGTAATTTTAGCTAGACTCCGGATAGGGCACTGTCGTTTTAGCCATCGACATCTTTTAAGCGGCGATCCTCCCCCACTCTGTCCCCACTGCTCTCAGCTGTGGACGGTAAGGCACCTTTTAATTGAATGCCCCTATTTTAATCCGTTACGCTCCCGTCTACAGCTATCGCCTGATTTATCGTCGATTTTAGCAGATGACACGCGCTCAGCCGACCGCGTTCTCCAGTTTATTCGTGACAGTGAAATGACGTCAGTCATTTGAAGCTTTTTTGGGGACAACCACCCCCTTTCTGTAGCAGATTTTTAAGCATTCTTCTATTTTTAGTTTCTCCGATTTTCTGACTTTGTTCCCATTGCTGCTGGTTTTCAATTCCGGTTTTTTACTGTCTTAAGTCACGGGCTGGGCGCTAATGACCATAGAAGTTTTGCGCCCTAAAACCACAAACAAAAAAAAAAAAAAAAATCCTCCGAACCTTACTTTTTGCGAAGAATCGTGAACGTCCAACCATTTAGCGTCTGGTGGTACTTTCACTGTCTTCCAACCTCTTTCCGTGGAGTATCACGATAGTAGCATGTGAACATTTGATCAGCTTCACCGTTTTCGAGATACTCGTTTACAGGCTCTGCATACTAATAACAACAACCTGCCCTTTCTCAAAGTAGCTAATCTCAATGGATTTCCCCATTTGCAGCCCATACCTTCGCTAGTGTGATCCCCCGTCCCTGTCTGCTCCCGTTACACACTTTTGTTACTGCGTCACGTGCCCACACCACCACCAGGCGGCATCCAAATTGGCGGTGGGCAATGGTAATAATGTATTGGCTGTTCAGTGTAAATTAGTGTGTTAGGAAGTCACTTCTGAAGGTATTTGTTTGGAGTGTAGCGAAACACTGACGATAAACTGTTAGGAGAAGAAGAGAATAAAAGTCTTGTAATTAGTGATACAGAAAAATGCTGTAGATTCGATGGGTGTATCGACTTATTGAGGAGCGAAGTGGGGGGGGGGGGTAAATAATTGTAGAGACAGATAAAGGAATGAATACAATAAGCAGGTTCAGACTGATGTAGGTTAGAGTAACTACACAGAGATTAAGATGTTCGTGCTCGATAGATTAACGTGGATAGTTGCATAAAACTAGTCTTCAGCCAGAAGCCCACATTAACACAGAGAATGAGGCCAGAAGAACAGCGCCGCGTGCAATAACGGCTATCTGAAAATAGTGGCACAACTAAGATGGCTTGAAAATGATGAATCTAACATGAAAATTTCTAAAAAAAAGTCGTCTTACAAGTTCCAAAATATGAGAGCGATTTAAGAACAAGAGATGCAGTGTGTTGTAACAGGGCCGCCGAAAGGGGAGTTCGCAGTGTAAAAGTCTTGTATTCTTGAAGTCTCTGGTTCGATTTTACTGTTATTTAAGTTCTATATTTACTAGCAAGTGGAAAAGTTGGTTAACAAGTACTAAATCACAAGTTTTGATGAAAGTAACATCCTTTCATTTTCTATTCCATACATTACTTTTTTAAGAAAAAAGTGAAGCGCCAGAATCAAAGCAGCCCATAGCGCAGACAAAACCAAAATACATATCACAGTGTGGTAAGTGCCACAGTGATGCTGCGAGAGGAATATTGCCAATCAGAAGTGCTGGTTCGTGCTTTATTATTGTGCTACGCGAGCACTGGTGGCGAAGTGTTTCGTCTGACAGCGCTACACTCGTAAGAACACTGGGCTAAACTCCGCTAGTAAGTCTCTTTCCTTTCCCGGGTGTAAATGCGACGGTGCTACCGGGTCCTGGAATCGCCTTGTCAGGCAATACGTACAGCAATTCGTTGCACAAACGTTAAACCCGTCAAGAAAGAGCTTAGAATTAAGGGATTCAGGAGATAGTTCATCACTGACATCTATTGTTAAGTATCCACCGCCTTACGGATGCGGAGGGTACTTCATGTACCAATCTCACTGCCCTACACCACCCCCTCCCTCTTTTTCTCCCCCTCCCCCCCCCCTTTCCCAGTTTCCTGTTAAAGTTGCGTGAGGAACGATTGGTGGTCAGCCTCCGTATGGGCTTGAATCTAGAGTTGACTGATGACTCAGCATCTTCGTGACACTTTTGCGGTTACCATATGAACCTGTAAAGAAACGTGCTGCTCATCTTTGGATCTTCCCTGATTTCTCTATCAGTCATATGTGGTAAGTGTCCCAGACTGACGACGAATATTAAAGTATTAGGTGTAAGATATAGCAATGGGAAGAACGAACAAAAGAATATGACCGTGGATAAGAGGGGTTGAGGGGAGTGGGATGTATGATGGTATGTCTTCCGTTCAAACTCACTGTTTCCGTATAAGAATCCCGATAATGCCTTTACAGGGTTGTCCCTGGAGGAATGGTAAATTCAGGGATATGACAGGAACGATCATTTGAAGGCAAAAAACTTCATATGGAGGTATGCCATATTCAGAATATGTTCCCTAGGTAGACACATTTACTGTATATTGTTATTTATTTTCTGTATTATTAGTTTTATTGTTTACAACAGTTAGTAAACATTACAAAGTGCATTTTACAAAATATCAGTTTAAAAATACGTATTTCTAATGCATTTACCTATAAGCATTATCGTACAAGTGACATTCTAGCTGTTGTACAGTTAGTAGTGTATCTAAACTGGGATACCTTGAAGACTGTTTTGTTCGTCTCTCTCTTTCATGATTTCTATTAAGATAAATATAAAGAGATTATTCAACATTTCGCATAAAATTTGTTATCTAAGTAATTTCAATTTTTTTTAATATTTCATTTTTGTTAAGTTTTCTTTTATTAATCACTTCCCTTGTTTAGGATGCCTCCTTGGCAAAGTCTTCTATGGAGTCGTTCCATCTTTTGAGTGATGGAAGAAAGTTGTATCAGAAAATATTCAATACATTGTTTATTACAAACTGGGAGTGGGGTTTTATTCAGTAGCAGGAAAAAACCTACGTCCATTAAGATTCCTTCTACAAAATTTTCATGTCACAAATAGATGCCTTATCGACGCGACACGGTCAGAAGGAATTTATTTGTCTAGTAAGAGGAAGGCCGCAGAAAAAGATTCCGGAGCTGCTATCAAAAAGAAACGAAGTAAAGCGATAACTTCTCATTATGCTACAAGACATAATGAGGATTGATAGTGTTACAGTTGAACGTACTAATAGCAGCTGTTAGGTCTGCACCCTCCCCACATATTTTCCAGGACTTACCATTATTTATACAAATCATGTCGCCCCTTTTTCAAATTCACAATAAATTTTCGAATATCCTACCGTCAACTTCGGTGCATTTGTTCACTGTTGGGAGAACGTGTTCTGTTACTTGCTTGAGTGCCTCTGTACGTTCCCTAATCAGAACAGAAGCGTGCATGATGCTACCAAGCAGCTAATCGACTTCATGGCCTCAAGTTCCGTTCGTTTGATGGTCAAGGACAGATAGCAATACTACGTAAGAATAAAACGTCAAAGAGGTTGAGTGGAAGATACAGATGTGCGCGCCATCAGCCCAAAATCAAATATACTTTAAATGTGTTACATTTCGGGAACCACTCAGAATAATGCATATGTCACTATGGAGTTCTTTGATTCACATGAGCATTCCTCTCATATCCCTGAATATTTTACCATTCCTACTGCTATACCGCGTATACTGGTGGAGTGTGCGGGCAATTAACAGGACTGTCCGAGCGAGACATAAGATCTACGAAAGAAACGGAAGACGTGCGAGTAAGGCAGCAAGTTCTAGAATTTTTTGGAATCAAACTATAGGTGACATGTTGCAGGTATTTCGAACATTCTCGAAGGTAAGGCAGTCAGGCGCGAATGCGTCAATTTTGTTTTAGCAGTGAATAAGAGTTTGTCCTTAAATTTCAGAACAAATAAGTGGTTGCACAAACTTGGACACTCATAAAGAGCTGCACCAGAACGAAACGGAAGAAGAAAGACAAAGATAACGCTCTAAGAGTCTAGATTGGATGCAACGAATGAGAGAATATTCAAATCGAAACAGAAAACAAGGACGGAACAGTAACTTCCGAAGGAAAGAAACAGATAAATCAATCGGCGCACTCGTAGCCACGTCTGGTAAACGAAACTATTTGATATCCGTTTATTTGCATTTTATTTCACAGAAAATAAACTTCAGTGTTAGCAAATCAGGAGACTGAGACAGTACGTCTTCAGCCTTCATTGCAAATGAGTTCGAAATGGACACTATCAGTTGCAATATGAAACGTGTACATTCGCTATTATTGATTGTAAAAGTTAATTAACTGTTGTCGATTTTCACTCGCAGAGGTAATTGTGCATATAATATAATTTCCCATCATACACATTGTTCAGAGATTAAAACGGCTCATTCTGGCAACTCTCAATTTGCGGATCATTAAAAAAAGCCTGGTAAACATTCCCTGTGCAGTGTGCACAGCAAAAACACAGAGCAAGTTAGACAGAGAAAGAAAGTTAACGAGATATACGAGGGTTGAAATTAAATTCTCCACACCGCATCACAGTCCTCCGGCGGTAGTACGAAACAATCGTTTTAGAATTAATCGTAATTATCTGTGGAAATAGGACGTGACCGCCGGGCTGTGTGCGTGCTTGCAAAACTGGTTTCTGGTCACTTTAAATGTGCAAAGCTAACATAGCAATGTTGTGCAAGAAATAAAGGGCTGTATTGCTTTTAGATGTAGCACTGTTTAGCGATTGACGGAGGACGGAAATGCCTTAACGCATAATTGCTCACCAAATACCTAGAAGCCTGTAATAATTTGGTGCATAATGAGAGAGAATGTGAGTTACTCAAGGAGGATTCTGGAGTTCTGGAACGCTGTTAATTCGCTGGTCATTGTTCGTATTTATGCCACTCTGATTTCTGCTGTGTGTTGAGATATTTGCTACAATGTTTCACGCCTACGCCTTTACTCCGCAAGCTACCATACGGTGAGTGGCGGAGTGTACTTTTGGTACCAGTGTCATTTCACACCTCCCCAGTTCTATTCGCGATTGGTGCGTTGGAAGGACAATCGATAAACATTCGTATAAGCTCTGTTGTCTGATTTTTCTCTTCGTAGTGTCGTTGAGTGTCTGCAGTAGGGTACAAGATGAGTGTGATAAAATTTCTATCTCGTTTGACAAGTGACAGTTGGAGTAAATATAGCACGAAGATGACGTGCTACAGACTCGAAATTTAACAGACAGGAAGAAGATGCTGTGATATGCAAATGATTAGCTTTTCAGAGCATTCACACAAGCTTGGCGCCGGTGGCGACACCTACAACGTGCTGATATGAGGAAAGTTTCCAACCGATTTCTCATACACAAACAGCAGTTGACCGGCGTTGCCTGGTGAAACGTTGTTGTGATGCCTCGTGTAAGGAGGAGAAATGCGTACCATCACATTTCCTACTTTGATAAAGGTCGGATTGTAGCCTATCGCGATTGCGGTTTATCGTATCGCGACATTGTTGCTCGTGTTGGTCGAGATCCAACCGACTGTTAGCAGAATATGGAATCGTTGGGTTCCGTAGGGTAATACGGAACGCCTTGCTGGATCCCAACGGCCCCGTATCACTAGCAGTCGGGATGACAGGCATCTTATCCGCATGGCTCTAAAGGAACGTGCAGCCACGTCTCAACCCCTGAGTCAACAGATGGGGACGTTTGCAAGACAACAACCATCTGCATCAACAGTTCGACGACGTTTGCAGCAACATGGACTATCAGCTCGGAGACCTTGGCTGGGGTTACCCTTGACGCTGCATCACAGATAGGAGCGCCTGCGATTGTGTACTCAACGACGAACCTGGGTGCACGGCAAAACATTTTTTCGGATGAATCCAGGTTCTGTTGACAGCATCGTGATGGTCGCATCTGTGTTTGGCCACATCACGACCGCATGTTGCAGCTCCTGTACGGGCCTTTCTGGATACAGAAAATGTTCGACTGCTGCCCTGGCCAGCACATTCTCCAGATCTCTCACCAATTGAAAACGTCTGGTCAATGGTGGCCGAACAACTGGCTCGTCACAATACACCAGTCACTACTCTTGATGAACTGTGGTATCGTGTTGATGCTGCATGGGCAGCTGTACCTGTACACGCCATCCAAGCTGTTTGACTCAATGCCCGGGCGTATCAAGGCCGTTATTACGGCCAGAGGTGGTTGTTCTGGGTACTGATATCTCAGGATCTATGCACACAAATTGCTTCAAAATGTAATCGCATGTCAGTTCTAGTATAATATATTTGTCCAATGAATACCCGTTTATCATCTGCATTTCTTCTTCTTGATGTAGCAATTTTAATGGCCAGTCGTGTACATTCTAGAGTTCTGTCACATTTTGTACACAAGGAAATCCTTAGAAAGGTCCCATTTTTCCATTATTTTGTAGAGAAACCGCTGTTACACCTGGCACCATGGCGAGAGGAGCCGTTGCGTATGACTTCAGATCACGATAGACAACGACTGAAGGAATTTTAATGGCACAACGCCACGTCATGGTTGTCGTGGGTCCTCGGGTGTTACCTATCATGCAGCAGTATGGTGGTGAAATTTTTTAGCAGGTCGTCCATAAATCGCTCGTGCACCTATGAACTGTGTGCGTGACGTTGAGATTCACCCTTGGCAGGCAAGAACCTCCCCTGACAGAACGTGGCTGGGAACAGCTGGTACGTCAACGCTGTGATGAGGGGACATCAAGGATCAGTTCCAACAGTAGTGGACCAGATTGCCTGTGGAGAGGATCCAACGACATTACGACACCCTTCAGAGTCGAATCAATGCATGCATTCAGCCCATAGAGGGCCCATACTGTCAACTTACAAAGAAATTTGACTCAGTTTTGAAATAACTGAAATAAAACTGTGGACATAGCTGCTAAGGTTCAGTGACGGTGTCAGAATTATATTGGAACAAATAAGCCCTCGGCCACAAATATTAAGTCGAGATTGACCTGGTTTCGACGCTACTATGAGCGTCGTCTTCAGAATTAGACTAACTGTTCTAAAACATATTAGGTATATAGTATATTAATAAAATTAAAGTTTTTACTGACTGGAAAAGATGCAGTACTTACAAGTCACATATTAAAAAAGATCTGAGCCGGAAAGGCTCACAACTGTTCATGACGTCGCCTTTCCGGCTCAGATCTTTTTTAATATGTGACTTGTAAGTACTGCATCTTTTCCAGTCAGTAAAAACTTTAATTTTATTAATGTCACATATTTTATTAAGTCACATATTAAAAAAGATCTGAGCCGGAAAGGCTCACAACTGTTCATGACGTCGCCTTTCCGGCTCAGATCTTTTTTAATATGTGACTTGTAAGTACTGCATCTTTTCCAGTCAGTACAAACTTTAATTTTATTGATGTACTATATACCTAATATGTTTTAGAGCAGTTAGTCTAATTCTGAAGACGACGCTCATAGTAGCGTCGAAACCAGGTCAATCTTGACTTAATATTTGTGACCGAAGGCTTATTTGTTCCAATATAACTGAAATAACATCATAACACTCCAAAGCTCCAGTTTTTTTTCTCCTTCCGTTCTGGGTTCTTGACTTCTTTTTGTCAGGCAGTGGCGTCATTTCATGTGGTACTGAGGCGAATAGTTCCATCATTTGGTAAGCGCTAGACTACAAACCTGAAGGCCGAAGGTTCGACCCCAGCTGGTCCGAGGATTTTTTACTCTCATCTGTTCTTTTAGCTCTGGGAATGAGTTGTATACATGTAAAAAATCCTAACTAGACCGTGGTCCAGTCTCCCAGATAAACTGTACGTCCCTCTACTTTCCGAGATAGTCCTCATGTCATGAGTCGTGGCAACCTCACTAAACCATAAAAGCAACCAACCTTTCGTTCATCTTCGTGATGTTGACACCTTCTTCGCATACTAACAACAGGAGCCCTGCTAGTGTGGCTGCTGTGCTTGATAAGGCCGTGCCTTAACAAGCGTTACCGGACAGATAACTAGTGCTGATGCTAAACCTCAGAGCTTAGACACCCTTTGTCTTCCTGCCCCATCCGACGTCATTACGGCCATACGGCCGCAGACGCAGAAGTATGAGAGCATTTACGACTTCTGTCACAGCGAGTGGGTGATGGAGAAAATGGAGAGCTCCGTCTCGTGACGCCGCAACCATAAAAAGTTACCGCCCCCATAAAAACGACCGCAGTCCTTTTATGGCCCCCGATAGAGATCCTCGCTTGTAACAAAACTCCATTTATGACGTTAGCACGCGTCAATTAAATCAGATCCTCGAAATCCCGTCGTTTGCTCTTACTTTCACTGACGAGAAGTCTCGCACGAGTGGCTTTTTGCTGCAACAGAAATGCGAGATCTGTCATTTTCTGTTCAGAAAACCAGTAACATTTGAAGGCAAAACAGCTGAGTTTCTTCTCAATAGAAAATTATTGGCAGCTGATCGTAACGAAAGCATAATAGTATCTTACATCAAGCTTTCTAGTAACGATATTTTTGTTCTGGGAAACAGTGGCCAGATGCGGTTGTACTTGTCACAAGCCTCGGTGGCGCCTTTTTGTGGGACTCCATTTAGTGCCCTGAGTCTGCTTGTTGCTGCTCATCTATTCAAGCGCTTGAAAGCTCACGAAAACTGCCAATGGCCGGGTGAGCGGTGTGCTTGACTCCACGTCTTTCACTACCGCATCCAATGAGAACATTGGCAGTAGATGACACGACGGTCGGTCGTACCGATGGGCACGACAGGGCAAACGTTTAGGTTTTCAGGAATAATACCTCTTACAATGTGAATCAGCTGGTCGAAATTGTTTGCTGCACGGTATGTTGGCTTCGACTTTAGCTGTTATAGTCTTGATGCGTCAACCTCCGTAAACAAAGATTGTATACAAATGCAGAGTTTTGCAGATAAATGACGTTCGGTGGTACAGCAGACACAACTAAATTCGAAAGGTCATTTCTATTCGGTTTTAGCCGTTCGAGCTGTGGATACTTCGCAGGAAATATAGGATTATTCAGAATGATCTAGACACTAAAGAGTGATTGTAAATAATGGGTTTTAAGTTTCGTGCTATACGATATGTTCACAAATGTTTAACGTGTGAACCTCTAGTCACACGGCACAGCTCCAGTCTATTATAATCCATTACTGCCCAGACTAGCCCTTGATTGTCCGCATCTACGTGTCACAGCTGCCCTCAAACGTCCTCGTAAGCCAGCGATGTTGAGAAGTGTGAAAACAGTTTTTTTATCTAACCCCATGGTAAAAATCACACGTTCCAGAGAACGTGGGGAAACCGTGCCAGCAACTGGAGACGTCCAGCTGTTGCCCTAACGACGGAGCTCAGTGCACAAGAACACACGAACGGCGTTGTGGAAGTGCAGTACAACACCACTCTGGATTATCACTGGCTCTTAAAATTGCGGTATAAACAACGAAAATTGCCTTCTCCGTTGATCTGATAGCTATATATACAGGGTGGTCCATTGATCGTGACCGGGCCAAATATCTCACGAAATAAGCATCAAACGAAAAAACTACAAAGAACGAAACTCGTCTGGCTTGGAGGGGGAAACCAAATGGCGCTATGATTGGCCCGCTAGATGGCGCTGCCATAGGTCAAACGGATATAAACTGCGTTTTTTTAAATAGGAACCTCCATTTTTTATTACAAAATTCCTTCATGATACATTACCCGTGTTAAAATGGGCCGATTACCAATTGCGGAAAAGGTCGATATCGTGTTGATGTATGGCTATTGTGATGAAAATGCCCAACGGGCGTATGCTATGTATGCTGCTCGGTATCTTGGACGACATCATCTAAGCGTCCGGACCGTTCGCCGGATAGTTACGTTATTTAAGGAAACCGGAAGTGTTCAGCCACATGTGAAACGTCAGCCACGACCTGCAACAAATGATGATGCCCAAGTAGATGTTTTAGCTGCTGTCGCGGCCAATCCGCACATCAGTAGCAGACAAATTGCGCGAGAATCGGGAATCTCACAAACGTCGGTGTTGAGAATGCTACATCAACATCGACTGCACTCGTACCATATTTCTATGCGCCAGGAATTGCATGGCGACTACTTTGAACGACGTGTACAGTTCTGCCACTGGGCACAAGATAAATTACGGGACGATGATAGATTTTTTGCAGGCGTTCTATTTAGCGACGAAGCGTCATTCACCAACAGCGGTAACGTAAACCGGCATAATATACACTATTGGGCAACGGAAAATCCACGATGGCTGCGACAAGTGGAACATCAGCGACCTTGGCTGGTTAATGTATGGTGCGGCATTATGGGAGGAAGGATAATTGGCCCCCATTTTATCGATGGCAATCTAAATGGTGCAATTTATGCTGATTTCCTACATAATGTTCAACCGATGTTACTACAATATGTTTCACTGCATGACAGAATGGCGATGTTGTTCCAACATGATGGATGTCCGGCACATAGCTCGTCTGCTATTGAAGCGGTGTTCAATAGCATATTTCATGACAGGTGGAAGCACCATACCATGGCCCGCACGTTCACCGGATCTGACGTCCCCTAATTTCTTTCTGTGGGGAAAGTAGGACATTTGCTATCGTGATCCACCAACAACGCTTGACAACATGCGTCAGCGCATTGTCAATGCAAGTGCGAACATTAAGGAAGGCGAGCTACTCGCTGTTGAGAGGAATGTCGTTACACGTATTGCCAAATGCAATGAGGTTGACGGACATCATTTTGAGCATTTATTGCATTAATGTGGTATTTACAGGTAATCACGCTGTAACAGCATGCGTTCTCAGAAATGTTAAGTTCACAAACGTACATGTATCACATTGGAACAACCGAAATAAAATGTTCAAACGTACCTACGTTCTGTATTTTAATTTAAAAACCCCACCTGTTACCAACTGTTCGTTTAAAATTGTGAGCCATATGTTTGTGACTATAACAGCGCCATCTATCACATTGCGAAAAAAGTGGTCCAACTAAAACATTCATATTTCTTTACGTACTACACGAATATGTAATAAAAATGGGGGTTCCTATTTTAAAAAACGCAGTTGATATCCGTTTGAGCTATGGCAGCGCCATCTAGCGGGCCAACCATAGCGCCATCTGGTTTCCCCCTTCAAACTAGACAAGTTTTGTTCTTTGCAGGTTTTTCGTTTAACGCTTATTTCGTGAGATATTTGGCCCGGTCACGATCAGTGGACCACCCTGTATATCGATATCTCGACGGGAAAAATATCGGTGGCATATTGTAAACGTACTGCCGCCTTTAGAGCTGCATATTTACGTATCGATTCATTATTATTAATCTGTGTATCAACAAGCTAGCAGTCTGCCTATCCCACTTAGAGCAAGAACTGAACGGAAAAAATGCACGTTCACGCTGGGCGATAACCACTTCGCCGACAATGGTAACTGCATGTGAGCGGCTCAATGAAAAGTGTCCGAAGTGTCCGTCGTGCGGTTTCGTCACATATCAGATTCGTCCGGAACACTCCCTGTCGACTTCGCTGTTCTTTCATTCGACCAACGTCAGCTATCTAGCAGCTGTATTCAAAATGGCACGGTGAAGCTATACGTTGCAGTTTCTGGGGGAAGCGCTGAGCCCCGACTATTTCAGCGTTTCCTCCCTCACGTCTCCGTCCACCGTATACCAATCTTGTTGTAATTTAGGTAATTATCATTTTCATCAACTGTTTCTAAGAACGCCTATGTGAAGAAATAGCACTCTATTTGTTTAATTTTTTTATCGCAACTGGTTTGCTATTTCTTCACATAAGAAATCTTGTTACTCTATTCACAGTGGCACACCCTAGTGTAATCGGACTTCTTTTGTGCCACATATATTTGCTTCACACAGTCAAAGAAAGGGACTGGACGCGATGAAAGCTCAAAAAGTAGTAAAACTTCTTTAGACACTGAAAGTAAGATTATTTTCTATCACAATTACAAAATCTTTACCGAAAATTGTGGAAAAAAAATATTGGCGTTCGATATTACACTTTGACATCGATAGATCATCGAAGAAAATAATGCATTAAATATCGACGTTTCACGGGAGAATAACGATGTATCGATATCTTTTTCTTCTACGACTCTAGATATGTCTCCATACGATTATCACGCCTTCGGTCCCTTGAAAAAGGCCTAGCAGCGTCGACGATTCCTGTCGGACGAGGATGTGAATCAGGCAGTTACGGACTACTTCACACAGCAAAACACGGTGTTTTACCAAAGGGATATCGTCAACTTATACGTCGGTGGTATGGTTGCCTCAGTGCTCACGGCGATTTTGCCTGATTGGCGTACGTATTCTGGACTGTACCCGTTTCAAACGGAAATTTTTTGATGGTCCCGTATGTAGTTATATACAGTAAAACTTCCTTAACACGAATCCGAAGGGACCGAAAAAACAGGAGTTCGTGTTAAAAAAAATTCGTGTTAAGTGAAAAACACAGATTTTAATAAGTATACATGTACAGCAGTACACTAATGTGTATTACATTACACTGTCAATCACGTTATTGTAGACTTAAAACACTATAAAGTGATTGTAAAATTACAAGTACTCACAAATCATGTACGTTACTTTCTTGGAAAAAATTCGGTCATGGTTCGCTGACGTTCATGGGAACGATAATATTTTGTAATTTTACAACCAAGTGTAATAATAGCGTCCGCAAACCCAGCAGTGACGCGGATTTTGAAGCGAGCCGTTCTAAACAGTCCAAGGCTGTAAACATCTCCTGACAGGTAGGTGGAATGGTATCCGTATTCTCTTCCTCTTCACTTTCTTCAAATGGTTCAAATGGCTCTGAGCACTATGCGACTTAACTTCTGAGGTCATCAGTCGTCTAGAACTTGCAGAACTAATTAAACCTAACTAACCTAAGGACATTACTTTCTTCTGATGGCCCTTCTTGCACCTCGTTCACAGCTTTTGCACGTCCGATTCCATCGAAGAACATACGACAACATCGTCGTCTACACTAATGAATTCTTGGAAACTAATCCCAGGGTTCGCAACGTCCTGCAAGAACTATCCGTTCATCAGGTGAAGTGGCATCTTCTAACTCGTGGAAATCTTCAGTGTTGCTATGTCTCCAAGCTCTCGTAAAGCACTTCCCTATATGATGTGGCGATACTGAGTTCCAGGCTGCTGCGATGGCTTTTATTGCGTCAAGCAGATTCCAATTTGGGGTTGCACTATCGTTTCCAGCAGCACGAATTGCAGCTCTTAAAAGTCGCTTACGATAAGCTCTCTTTATGAGAGAGATTATGCCTTAGTCCAAAGGCTGAAGGTGGTTGTGGCGTTGGGTGGAAAAAACTGAAACTTGATCTTGTATAGGTTCAACTCACGAACGTTATGGGCAGTACATCTGTCCAACGTAACAAGAACATGTCTATTTTGAGCAACCATTCGACTGTTGAAACGAAGAAGCTACTTGCGAAACGATGTGCCATCGATCCAAGCTCTCTTGTGGTGAGAGCAGATGCAAGGTAAAGTGTCCATATTTATGTTTTTAAAACAACGTGGTTTCTCGGATTTACCGATAACCTAGGTACGAAAGTTCTCATTGCCTTCAGCATCACAGCAGAGTACAACAGTCACACGTTGTTTGCTTCGTGTTTCACCGTGACAGTTATCAAGTTTTATCACCAGGGTATGATTTGGAAAAAGATTGTAGAAAAATCTAGTTTCATCGATGTTAAACACACAACACGAGGTTTGCTTTTCCCTCACTCGGTTGAATTCATGCAACCAGCTGTTCGCACTTTCTTCATCAACTTTATTTGCTTCACCACAAATTTGTACAGATGAAATTGAATGTCTCTTTTGGAACCGATAGAACCAACCAGCAGAACAACGGAAGTCTTAGATGCCCATATCTTTGGCCATATCATTTGCTATTGACTGAATCACAGGGCCAGTTAAAGGAATGTTAGATGCACGCATATGATTGAACCATTCTAGCAGTAACGTCTCGATGTCTTCACACTTGGCGGTACGAAGTCGTTTAGATTTGTTACCAGAACCTGATGCCGCAGCATTAATAATTTTTTCTCGATTCTTACTAATCGTAGATAAAGTAGATTTAGGTATTCCAAACTGCTCTGCAATTGCTGTTTCCTTGGTACCACGGTCCACTTCATCTAGAATCTTAAGCTTTAACTGTACATTTAGAGCTGTCTGTTTCCTCTTTGCCATTTTCGCGTGCTACAATACCGGTTGGAACTGTAGTTTTTATTCAGTATTCCAGCTTGATACGGCTACGACTGACAGAACACCTGTAAAATCTGGCACTGAGTACGTTCCTAAATGCTGCTGCACACGTTATTGAATGTCTTACAATGTACAGCATACGTTGATTGTTGAGGTGATAATCGCGGCTACCGACCTACAATACGTTAAAAACAAGTCAACAATAAGTAATAATTAGCTTTGTAGCTACATTTCCCACGTTCATTTCGGAAAAAATTACGCTTTAGAATGCTCAAAGCTCGGAAGTTTGTGTTACAGTGAAATTTAATTACCCCAGGAACTGAACAGAGTTCGTAATTCGGCCTTAACCGAAATTCGTGTTAACCGATAAAACTTACCATAAGAACTAATGTATGCCTGGTGGGACCAATATTTTTTTCGCGTTAACCGCGATTTCGTCTTATGCGAGTTCGCGCTAACGAGGTTATACTGTAATACCTTAACCTCAGTAGAAACATTTTTTACCCATCATTTCAAATCGCCTAGATCATTTTGAATAACCTGGTGTATACCTTTACGAGTGGATTTTTACACTTAACTTTTGGACACTAGTGAATTTGACGGAGAGGCTGTGGTAAGAGCCACACAGTATGATCTCTAAATCACTAAACTGTCAGTAGCGTAGTCGTCTTCGATGTTAAACGGGTACCAGTGCGCAGGAATCTTGCACGTTTCTACTGTGCGGCTGCGTCCGTCCCGCGTGTAGCATATCGTATAGCCCACCAGCGCAGAGTACGCCGCTTTTGTAGTCTGGGAAAGACGTCCTCGCCGGCGCCGGGGAAGAGCTCCGCAGACAGGCAGCGAGTGATAAAAACCGCGGCTCGTCTTGTCGCCGGCTTCCATGGGGCCGGCCGGCGCCTTCCTTTCCAGTTCGGCGGAACTTGGGCTGCGCCCCCGCAAACCGAAAGAAACTTTCTGCTGCTGCCCAATCCCGTCTGGCATTTCCCTCGTATTCTTCTACTGGAGACTTATTCCTCCTCACTCCCCCCCCCCTCGCCCCCCACCCCCTTCCTCCTCAGAGCCTAGTGTTCCAGCTCCAAACTGGAAGCACTGCAACATGCAATCTGTTGAAATATGTTCACATCCATGGGATTCTGACAGCAAATAAGAATGACGTTCCAAATCGGAGGAGGAGAACAGGCACCTGTCTTTGCGTATGCGCGCGCGAATGACAGATGCTTCACACCTGAAAGATTGTATAAAAAAGCTGAAGTAGGCCAAGACCATGTTTAGATAAATGGTTGTTGTGTTTGAAACTTCCTGGCAGGTTAAAACTGTGTGCCGGACCGAGACTCGAACTCGGGAACTTTGCCTTGGAAGGTAGGAGGCGAGGTACTGGCAGAAGTAAAGCTGTGAGGACGGGGCGTGAGTCGTGCTTGGGTAACTCAGATGGTAGAGCACTTGCCTGCGAAAGGCAAAGTTCCCGAGTTCGAGTCTCGGTCCGGCACACAGTTTTAATCTGCCAGGAAGTTTCATATCAGCGCACACTCCGCTGCAGAGTGAAAATCTCATTCTGGTTGTTGTGTTTGTTAGATTTATGCCCTCAAACTATGAAAGTTGTGTAGATTACATTGGAAGATATGCAAGAGCAGCATTGGTGAGTGTCGCAAGAGACAGCAGTTTGTTTACTACAGACGACCATTATCCAGCATTGTATGTCAGGTGGATAACAATGATACCACCGGTGGTGGTGGTGGTGGTGGTGGTGGTGGTGGTAAAACAAGGAGATTATCACGGAAACTATTCCCAACAGCCCTAGAGGAAGTTTTCACACCGTTGAACAGAGAACACGAAGAAGGAATACGTGTTAATAAAACACAATCTGTAAGACTTCGGTTTTGGTGATCTTTTGTAGTTTAGCTTGTAGAATATGAGAGGACTTAAAAAAAGTGATACATTATTATGGCAGACCAAGTAACTTCTATTGAATGCTGCGCTACACTTCAAAGTGACGTAGATACTGTACATCGCACGGTATTTCATCAGTGTCTTAAAGTGTATTCAAACAACGATCAGAAAGTTTTCTCAGCCGTTTGATTCCCCGACGATAGAAATCCGTTCCTTGCTCACGGAGCCATTCGAGAACCACTGTGTCCCCGTAGTAGGAAAAATCTCGTTCGTCACAGGCGTTCTATCTACATCTGCATCTATGCGAACCACCATGAGTGTATGACAGAGGGTACGTCTCACTGTATTCGTTATTAGGATTCCTTCCTGTTCCATTCACGTATCGCTGAAAGAATCATTGTTTAAACGCATCTGTGCGTGCAGTAATAATTACGATCTTATCCTTACGATCCCTATGTGGGCGATACCTAGGGGATTGTAGTATTTTCCTAGAGTCACCATTTAAAGCCGGCTCTTGAAACGTTAATAGACTTTCTCGGGATGGTTCATATCTATCTTCAAGACTATTCAAATTCAGTTTGTTCAGTATTTCTGTGACATTCTCCCAAGGATCAAACACACACGTGCCTATTTGTGTTGCCCTTCTCTGTATACATTCAGTATTCCCTATTAGTGCTGTGTGGTACGGGTCCCATACACTTCAGCAATTTTCTAGAACTAGTCGCACGAGTGATTTGTGAGCAATTTGCTTTGTAGACGGATTGCACTTCCCCAATATTCTAGCAATAAAACGAAGTCTATCACCTGCTTTACCTACAACTGAGTCTGTGAGCCTATGTGATCATTACATTTCGTATCTTTACAGAGTATTTGTGTGAGTTGGCCGATTCCAACAGTGGTTCATTGATATTACAGTCATAGGTTACTACGTTTTTTAGTTTTCTAAAGTACACATTTTAAAATTTGTGAACCTTTAAAGCAAGTTGCCAATCTTTGCACCACTTTGAAATCTTACCAAGATCGGACTGAATATTTCTGCAGGTTCCTTCAGACAGTACTTCATAACAGATAACTCCATCATCTGCAAAAAAGTCTGAAGTGACTATCATCCACAAGGTCGTCAATATACAACACGAATAGCAAGGGTTCCAACACACTTCTCTGGGGCATGTCTAAAGTTACTTCTACATCTGATAATGACTCTCCATCCAAGGTAACATACTGTGTCCTCCCTACCAAAAAGTCCTCGATCCAATCGCAAATTTCACTTGATACTCCATATGATCGAACTTTTGGCAATAAGCGTAGACGTCGTAATGAGTCAAATGCTTTTTGGAAATCGAGACATGATGCATCTACCTGATTGCATTGATGCAAAGCTTTCAGTATGTCATGTGAGGAAAGTTAAAATTGGGTTTCACATGATCGATGTTTTCGGAATCCGTGCTGGTTGGCATTGAGGAGGTAATTCTGTTCAAGATACTTCACTGTGTTCGAGCTCAGAGTATGTTCTAAAATTCTGCAACAAATCGATGTCACTGATACTGGACGGTAGTTCTGTGGAGCGCTTGTACTAACCTTCATGTAAACAGGTGTGACCTGTGCTTTTTTTTTCCCCACGAGAACTGGGCATTTTTTCCAAGATATCTGCGATAGATTACAGTTAGAAGAGGGGCTGACTCAGTCGCAGATTCAGTATAGGATCTTCCAAGGATTCAATTGGGCCCTGGAGCTTTGTTCAGTTTAACGATTTCAGCTGTTTCTCAACACTTCTGACACTAATACTTCATTCATCTTTTCAGTGGTACGAGGATTAAATTGGGGTAATTCTATTGGTTTTTCCTTCGTAAAGGAACGGTTGAATACGGAGTTAAACATTTCAACTTTTGCTCTGTTACCTTCACTTTCAGTTCCTGTCTCACTCTCTAGGAACTGAACACTAACTTTGGCGCTATTAACAGCCTTTACATGCTACCAGAATTTCTTCGGGTTTTGTGAAGGATCATTTGACAGTATTCTGCTATGGTAGTCATTGAAGGTATCGCACATTGCTCTTTGACAGCCAGACGCGTTTCATTCAACATCTCTCAATCCGTAACCTCTGTTTCAGGTTAGAGAAAAGATGGAAATCGCATGGTGTAGTACATGGACTCTATGCCGGTTCAGAATCATTCATGTCTGTGCGGTCAAATTGTTGGCACCATTGCATTACGGCTGTACGCGACATTTCATTTTGCGTATACACCGCCAGAACTTCACGGCGAATATACACTCCTGGAAATTGAAATAAGAACATCGTGAATTTATTGTCCCAGGAAGGGGAAACTTTATTGACACATTCCTGGGGTCAGATACGTCACATGATCACACTGACAGAACCACAGGCACATAGACACAGGCAACAGAGCATGCACAATGTCGGCACTAGTACAGTGTATATCCACCTTTCGCAGCAATGCAGGCTGCTATTCTCCCATGGAGACGATCGTAGAGATGCTGGATGTAGTCCTGTGGAACGGCTTGCCATGCCATTTCCACCTGGCGCCTCAGTTGGACCAGCGTTCGTGCTGGACGTGCAGACCGCGTGAGACGACGCTTCATCCAGTCCCAAACATGCTCAATGGGGGACAGATCCGGAGATCTTGCTGGCCAGGGTAGTTGACTTACACCTTCTAGAGCACGTTGGGTGGCACGGGATACATGCGGACGTGCATTGTCCCGCTGGAACAGCAAGTTCCCTTGCCGGTCTAGCAATGGTAGAACGATGGGTTCGATGACGGTTTGGATGTACCGTGCACTATTCAGTGTCCCCTCGACGATCACCAGTGGTGTACGGCCAGTGTAGGAGATCGCTCCCCACACCATGATGCCGGGTGTTGGCCCTGTGTGCCTCGGTCGTATGCAGTCCTGATTGTGGCGCTCACCTGCACGGCGCCAAACACGCATACGACCATCATTGGCACCAAGGCAGAAGCGACTCTCATCGCTGAAGACGACACGTCTCCATTCGTCCCTCCATTCACGCCTGTCGCGACACCACTGGAGGCGGGCTGCACGATGTTGGGGCGTGAGCGGAAGACGGCCTAACGGTGTGCGGAACCGTAGCCCAGCTTCGTGGAGACGGTTGCGAATGGTCCTCGCCGATACCCCAGGAGCAACAGTGTCCCTAATTTGCTGGGAAGTGGCGGTGCGGTCCCCTACGGCACTGCGTAGGATCCTACGGTCTTGGCGTGCATCCGTGCGTCGCTGCGGTCCGGTCCCAGGTCGACGGGCACGTGCACCTTCCGCCGACCACTGGCGACAACATCGATGTACTGTGGAGACCTCACGCCCCACGTGTTGAGCAATTCGGCGGTACGTCCACCCGGCCTCCCGTATGCCCACTATACGCCCTCGCTCAAAGTCCGTCAACTGCACATACGGTTCACGTCCACGCTGTCGCGGCATGCTACCAGTGTTAAAGACTGCGATGGAGCTCCGTATGCCACGGCAAACTGGCTGACACTGACGGCGGCGTTGCACAAATGCTGCGTAGCTAGCGCCATTCGACGGCCAACACCGCGGTTCCTGGTGTGTCCGCTGTGCCGTGCGTGTGATCATTGCTTGTACAGCCCTCTCGCAGTGTCCGGAGCAAGTATGGTGGGTCTGACACACCGGTGTCAATGTGTTCTTTTTTCCATTTCCAGGAGTGTATGTGCAATTTATACAACAGTCATACTATCCGGCGTATTTCAAATTTTGAGACCGTTTCCAGTTGCGCACTATTTCACTCTCTTTCTGTGATGCACCTGCGACTCGTACCGCAGTAGAAATGTGTCTGCAGGAACAGAACATGTGCTCTCATTTGGTAATGTGCCACCTTTCTTGCTCAATGGTGTTAGCGTGGGACGACATGGGTAGCTTACTTTCTAAAGTCCCTACGTAGGTATACTTCAATAACGAAAGTTTGAAAAGAAATTACAGTAAGACTAAAGTAATGTATAATGAAGATATCGAAAAAGAGCAGTACACAGTGTAGACGTAGAACTAGTTGATCAGTTTGTGCATAAATGTGAAATAAATGAAAGAATTTAAATGGGGTGGAGTGCTTTTGATAGGGCAGTGTTTTCAATACTGTTCTTTCGTTGGCGAGTCTGAAACTGGAAGTTCACAGTGAGTTTGTATCAACAGTGATGGATTGTCAATAAGGAAACCACTCTGTATAACTCAATGTTCAGCGAACGATGCTTGTTGGGAACTAGTACAACCGGCAGGGAAACTGATTTGGTGACGTAGTAATTGCTACTATGGAAGTCCATTGAAGCCACTGAATTCCTAAAACTCAGAAGTTCCCAGCGCCCGACACAGTACCTGTGATGTGCGATAAAGTGTTTGCGAGTAAAGTAGCTTCGTCCTTGACCTTTACTGCAGATCTCATATGCGGAGAACAGGGATGGGTGACTGTAATGGGAATCAAATAGAGATAGGCGGCTCGTGTAGCCAGGTGATTGCGTGGTCGACGGATTTCTTTGTGGAGACGACAACCTGGTGGAAGATGGATGCGTGTTAATAGAAGACATGCATGAGTAACAAAATAGCAAAGTACTGTAATTCTTGGAAAAGTCTAGAAGACGCCTTTAATCCTGCAGTGCGTGGCAAATGGAGGGGTGGTGGTGGTAGTGGTGAGTTGGAGGAGGATAGGGTGATTACTATTAACTTCCTCACCCCAGTAACGGTAAACGCAGACCAATAATTTCCGAATATTTAGCTGAGCGAAATGGAGCTGTTGTAACAAGATTCGCAACGGTGTGACAGTGGGTCCAGTCTTCTTCCGGTCGTTCAGATTTTGGTTTTATTTTGTTTGCTTAAACCGGTAAAGACAAATGCTAGGGTGATTCCTTATGTGCGAATCCCTCTAAACAAAAGTTTGCGCTTCGTCTCTAATGATTCATCGCCAGTGGGGGACGCCACATCACTATCTTCCTTTAGTCTTACTTTAGAAGCGATTTAGGCGGTCGGAATGGTGACTTTATTTCATCAAAAGATGTCCAGGTTCCTCTCGCTTGACATTCCAAATTTCCCTCAATCAGTTTGTGCTGTACGTGAGAACATGGTTTTTTTGTTTTATTTATTTTTGTTACATCACTTATTAGCTGCGATTTACAGAGTTCTCAACATTTATGAAAATTCCTTCGTTACCACAATTCATCTCCGTTCCGTTTCATGTCGTGGCATTGTGCAAAAAGTGCCTAGAGTCACCAGAAACAAATTGATATGTAAGCACAGGAGAAGATGTAAAATTTTATCGTACGCGGGACATTACGACCATTGTGGGCAAAATGTCGAAACTGAACACTGATTCGTCGTGAAATTCTGGAGTTATTCCTTAGGCGACTGCATGACTGTTCCTGGAACAGTCTTCTTCCAGCTGTCTACGTGTAGTGTTATCAATGTAAAAGAGTGTGTACGTTTTCTGAATTCCGGTATTTGCGAATCTTGTAACCGAGTTGGGACTTGGGAACCAACCCGGTATTCACCTAGTCGGGTGTGGGAAACCGATTCTTCCTGAAACAGTGTCAGAGACTTATAACAAAATGATTCAGAACATTTCTTTGCGAATGAACAGTTCAACTCTCCCGACAGTCTTCAGAATTCCCGGACATTTCCGTGATCTTTCGAGATTATCCATACAAGTCGGTATCCTGATAATATGTACAAGAGTTAATGGGAAAGCGTGTCTTCCTTCGTTTAGTTGCAAACTATCCGTGATAACGTTAATCGAAACTGAATGGGTGTATACACTTCGCCTTGTTTCCTTCGGTGAAGCAAGTCGCAAAAACTTTTTTTCTACCGTATGCGGGTTTTCGTTCAAAATTATTTATGTGATTTTGTTGTACAGACGCTTGTACAGAATGAACTCACAAGTTCTGCATATCAATAAAAACAAACTGCTAAAGATATTATATTTATATTTGTAAAAAGTGTGTTTTGTGTCACTAAGTTTTAAACGTATCGACTATGGGATTACTGACGTTGGCAACACTCTCTTAAGTCATTCCACAAAGTTTTGTGTAATTGTCTCCAGTGTAACTGTAGCAGTTGTTCACCCCTCGTACCTCCATAAGTTGTTAAGTTGAAGCTCGTGTTCGTAAACCTTAACTTTACAGTGCATCGGTCAGCTGACCGTCTCCCTCAAGAACAAGTAAGTCCATTCAGAGAATCTAGTTGGTAACTCAGTGACGAAATAATGTTCTGAAGTCGCTCCTTTAAGGCGGGACAGGAACGACGAACAGCATACAAAGTGGCCCAGAAGTCATCGTAGGTCCTAATTGTCAGTGACACAATAGCGGTCAGAAGTCATAGTTACGATGGTGACATTACCAACGTCAGAAGGATAAAATGACTCTCAAAAGCACTCACATTGGAAGTCGTGTGTCATACCTTCGCTCTATGAAGAGGCCAGTAACGGAAGTTTCTGTTTGTTAACTGTGCTAGAGCTTCATTGCTGCTCTATACAACCTCGTCGGAAGGCAAATCCGAGAAAGTTCCAGATAGAAATAATTACCCGCCTTTAAGGCTTAAGGTTTTAATTCATCATACCATGTGTGTGTACTAAGATCAGCATTCAAAATTCGTCTTGCAGCGTGATCTGAAATCCCGTTTATGACAGTATGTTTCCACAGATTTGAGACCAGTTTTTAGTCATATTTTCAGATCTGAATTACCCCATTCAGAGAGTAGACTTGGGAAATACTCTTCACGGATTTCTATTCTCGAAAAACGCATACACTCCGTAGCAATGTTGTTTCGACGGGACGTGCCTACTATGAAAACGTTTGTGATAAGTACATTATGCAGCCTGTCAAACTTAGCCCGATTGCTACACTGGTCTTCTTACACCTGGAAGCGATACCTAGTCACACTATTCACAGTGCGTATTTTTGCTTCGCCTTACTTTCTTGTAAGAGTATATTTCACGTACAATTCATTGTGATTTACGCGTAAACTGTTTTACAGCCTCTTTCGGTAACTGCAAATCATAGATAAATTATTTGTATCTATTTCATCCTGCTGTAGCTAAAAAATGCCCATTATATCAAAGAACATAAATTAAGAGAGTGATACGAATCCGACTCAATGAGAGTTTCTTTGAACGTGGACGTCTAAAACTATTGGAAACAAGCCTCCCCTAAAATCATACTTGACAGTTCAGTTTTCCTGCTGTAGGGCTTCCGCTCAATTCCGGCAGAGCTTTCATATTTTCCTAATTTAGTTCAGATTTTCTTTCAATTAAGGTCACACCGAGGGCTGTCTAGAAATTTTATTAGAGCTTCATAAATTCAATATTGCTGGCCCTCGGCATGCTTGAAGCTCCTCTTTTCCGCCATTTCGCTCCGTGTTTGAGAAAATTAATGTCCTCGGGACATTAATGGCTCTTCTTGTTTTAATTAAACGCTGATTATGGATCGAACGACCTTCCGTAACGGACGAGATGTTGAAGGGCTGCAGAACTTGCAGAAGGCAGGTCCGCCCTTTCTTTATTTGTTCATTACAAATAAATTGCTGTGCTCAATGCATGCAGTCATTTCGAAGTTGGAACCGCTCGAAATCTCTCTCTCTCTCTCGTCAACTTGCTCTTACGCATGGTAAAAAGCGGTATCAGTATTTCAGTTCTGAACAAGTGGCATTTTTCGGTGTTTGTTTGGACTCGATTATGAGTTGTTTTTTTTTATAAACTAAAAGCCGTAATACCAATTAGTCATAGCAGCAGTGCTAAAATTTTTCGTTTTTCAGTAAATCATTTTTTAGAGAACGAGTAGTTTTTATTCGTAAAATTTGCGTTGCTTTGAAATACTGCGTTATTATAGAAAATAAGAAAAGCGATCACTGCTATTTTAATAACAATACCAACAGAAACGAGCAACACACACATTGCATTAGAATTGGTACTGCATTGCTGAGAAAATAGTGTCACTGCTGCTGTATGTCGTGGCTTAAGGTACGCGTGTACGGGCAATGTTTAAGCTGTGCCTATATGGTAGTGCCTCGCTGTTGTCGCAGGACATCCGTTGTATTGCAGAATGGAACCAACGCTGGTCTGGAAATATTTTTACGAAGTGACGTAGAAGTGTAGAACAACATTGCATTTGCTTTAAAACATGAAAGATTTGTCTGTCATTTCTATGAAATGCGCAAAATTAAGAAGCCGTGATTTTAACCACTCGGCCACCATTTCGTTTGATATTCCGCGGTAGAAGGCTTATAAAGTTCATCGAAAATTTTGGCCGTCGGTTTTTCAGAAACATTCAAGTATAAGCCGAGACGTGATCGCTTATTTTGACCCCTGGTCCACTGATTCCAGTTCCTGAGAAACTGGATTACGGAACTTGCTGTTTCCTGCTTGTAAAGAAATTTCGGCAATCGAAGCGGTTGGTTGCCGTTCGTTGGTCTAGTGTGTACCCACATAAAGAGAGCACGAAGCGACTTCCAGCGGACATTAAATATAATTTCAAACCTTTTCTAAACTTCGTCTCGGACACATGCGAAATTTCAAATGTTAAACGCAATACCTAATTTTTAAAGTAATCATATGTTGAAGCCGTTTTATACGTGAAATTCTGTTCTTTTCTATCAGTCGAAGATGCAGAAGTTAATAATCTTGAACGGTTCACTACTAATTCGAGACAGATCGCTCTAATAAAATTACATCTTAATTAGCAGCTGGGGCGTATACGTCTTTGTTTTTTTAATTAGAAATTCGGCAGTGGAGGAAGAACTGCGGTGATTCGAATACTGGCAACTCGGACCACTTTTTCGTGAGCAGGGCTGTATAAAACTGTTTTCTTGCTTTCTGAACGCATTTCACAATAGCAGTTGGACATGAGATAACGTATGCGTGGAATGCTTGCGTTTTCCGCGTCCGTGAGCTATGTACATACTCGAAATTCCAGAGCATATGTGGGTGTGTGGCGCCTGGCAGCGCAGCCTGTTTGCGTGGGAGGTGTCGGGTGGCGGCGGGGCTGAGATACGAGACAACGCAGACGCCCCTAGCCGGGATCCGATGGCGCGGCGGATTTGCGGGCCCTTTGCTCTTCCCGATACTCTCACACGGTGGGGCGGGGGGGGGGGGGGGGGGAGAGAGAGAGAGAGAGAGAGAGAGAGAGAGAGAGAGAGAGAGAGAGAGGCGCTCGCGACCCTCTATGCCGCTCGGGTTACGAGAAATGCTGGCGCTTAGAGAGAGAGAGAGAGAGAGAGAGAGAGAGAGAGAGAGAGAGAGAGAGAGAGAGAGAGGGGGGGGGGGGTGTTCACCGGCTCCTGTGACACATCTTAAGCCTTTTTCGTGTCAGTGATAGGCCTCATTGTGTACTGTATGTGACTCAGTTTCTGTTCATACAAGTCTTAGTCTCCTCGGATTTGCTGATTCCTAAAAAACATGACTCGACATTTCGGCGGTCCACGTGTTCGCTGTCTTCAGGAGATACACTGCTGAGTCCCACCGAAAATATGCCGGAAAGCGCCATCCAAACGTTCTGTCCAGATCGTTGCGACATGTGTGTTGAATTTTGTGAAATTACGGTCGCATGGCATGAAGATTGTCCACACGTGTTTGGAAGTGACGAAGCTGTATTTCAGAATAATAGTCGTTGGGCAGACGGTGACTCCAAAGAGACCGTCGAAAAAAAATGCAGGGATAGCCGAAAGTGATTGCGGTGTGAAGTAACTTCTTCCTGCATTATTGGATCATCTCTGTCCGCCCCCAGTAGCTGATTGGTCAGCGCAGCAGAATGTCAATCCTAAGGGCCCGGGTTCGATTCCCGGCTGGGTCGGAGATTTTCTCCGCTCAAGGACTGGGTGTTGGGTTGTCCTGATCATCGTCATTTCTTCCCCATCGACAAGCAAGTCGCCGAAGTGACATCAAATCGAAAGACTTCCACCCGGCGAACGGTCTACCCGACGGGAGGCCCCAGTCACTAGACATCTCTCTGTTGAGAGAGACCACGAACGCTGAAAGTTACCGATGAATTTTTTGTAAATTTTGTTATGCCCCACAGTTTCTGTGTGGGGGAGTCACAGGAACTATTATTAATGCAAGATGGCTCTGCTTCTCATTGCCCCTTGTCTGAAAAGCCGTCGACACGCGGGCCGTGCCTTCGGACGTTGAGCTTGCTGAGTTCGCGACGTCATAGCGGGGAAAAAGCAGTTTGTGGAGTCTTTCCGAACGTGCAGAGTATTTTGGCCGGAGATACGAAAGAACGCCACTTAACTCACATCTACGCCATCTCTCGTCAGTAGAGTTGCGACACCCCAAATTCGCTTTCAAAAATGGTTCAAATGGCTCTGAGCACTATGGGACTTAACTTCTGAGGTAATCAGTCCCCTAGAACTTAGAACTACTTAAACCTAACTAACGTAAGGACATCGCACACATCCATGCCTGAGGCAGGATTCGAACCTGCGACCGTAGCGGTCGCGCGGTTCCAGACTGCAGCGCTTAGAACCGCTCGGCCACTCCGGCCGGCGGAAAGATAATGTTATGTAATAAACTGCATTTGTGCAGACATTTGGTTCATACCTCCAAAAATTTTAGAAGAAAAAAGTATTAAGAACAGGGAGTTGGTTTCTGTCCAATCTGTAGGTCGCCGTACCGTACACGGCGCATGCACCGCCCACGATAGGTTCTTCTGCACTATCTATCACCTGATGGGCCGTGTTAATGCACGGTCTTACCCAGACGCACGGATAACATCACAGCCCAGCATCCTGTGATCCATCTATCAGATAACTAACATGTTGACGGAGGTGACAGCAGAACTTTTGGTTTGGTCACCACGTTGGTGCGAACGTGGAGGGGCCCCATCTCTCTACATTAAACCTGCATTTGGACTAAGACTGTGTCTGTGATACAAAATCTCTTCAAAATTCTTCCAGTCCTCTATGCCCATGACAGTCCAAAGATCTGTTCACCTATTCGTGCACCGCTGGCCGCTGTAGCCGTGCGGTTCTAGGCGCTTCAGTCCGGAACCGCGCTGCTGCTACGGTCGCAGGTTAGAATCCTGCCTTGGGCATGGCTGTGTGTGATGTCCTTAGGTTAGTGACGTTTAAGTAGTTCTAAGCCTAGGGGACTGATGACCTCATATGTCCCATAGTGCTTAGAGCCATTTGAACCATCTTCATGCACCGCCGGGGATGATCCAAACTTTGTATCGCGATGGAGTGGCAACCCCTCGCATTATGATATCAACCGATATGTGCCAGTTCTCTGTGAACACTGTCCCAGAGTACCATGACGTACTTTCACAAACCATTACGTCCATAAATGGAAGCATACAACACTTTCAACTTGCATAGTAAATATAATACTGTGATGAATACAGCTAAAGTGGTCGAAAAGTCTTTTAAGAGAATCACATCCCCTCCATGAATAAATTGGCAGTTGGACCATGCTCGAAGGTGCATGGAGCCATTCCTCATTATGCTGGGGCGTACCCTTAAGTTTCGACGAATTTTAAAGAGATTTTTATGACAGTAAGTGTGTGCTCTTTTTGCTGCCAAGGATCCCCTCAGGAGCTCAGCATTCGTTTATTCAGTACGAGCTTGGCGACCCCTGGATTCCTAAGTTGGGGACTGGTAAGCGCCGCCAGTCTCCGTCATCACTGTACGCTGCGGCAGTAGAACGTTGTGTGTCACAGGAAATGGTGATCTCGTGAAGATGGTAGAAACCTCTTAAGAAAAACACTCAATCTCAAGGTGTGCTGCGTGCTGTTGAGATACATGGCTGCTGAGATGGGACAGTCGTTAGCGGGAAACGTCTGGGGAACCGGGCGCACCTAAGTTGTACAAGCCTTACCTAGGCATGCGGGGCTTTGTCTAGGTGGTCTTTTATTTCCCTAGCTGCTCGTTGAGACCAGCATGGATCCGTCGAAATCTTCTCTTCCTCCTCCCAGCAGAAAGGGTGCACCGCTGGTTGATGCCAACACTCAGTCAAACAAGAGGGCTATGTAGCCAGCACCGAGCGAGGTGGCGCAGTGGCTAGCACACTGGACTCTTATTCGGGAGGACGACGGTTCAATCCCTCGACCGGCCATTCTGATTTAGGTTTTCCGTGATTTCCCTAAATCACTCCAGGCAAATGCCGGGATGGTTCCTTTGAAAGGGAACTCACTGCAGGCCGACCCGTTGATTTATCCTTGCAGACGCACCCTGGAGCTTTAAACTGCGTATACCATCGCCACATGGAGTTAGCAGTTGCTGGATCTTTGTTGCAAGTGTCGTTACACTGTTACAGCGGATTTATGCAAATTCAATTCAAGCGCAGCATACGCTTTCTCGGCGCCTGCCGCCATCTTGTCTAACTGCTCACGGCTGCGTTCTCGTGGCAGAAATCTGAAGTGCGGTTGCAACAGTAAACAGACTTTCAAGAGTTTTTGTAGATGATTGTTGAGTTTTGTGACAATATGTCTAATAATGCAGCTACAGTGAATTTATGAAATAGTTGCAGTCATTTAGAATAACATCCTTTTTGTACCCACTTTCGTTGCTACATAAAATGAGTGGACCACAGTTTTATAAAAATATTCCTGTATTAATATTACACTGTTGGTAATGAATATTGCAACATCTAGTAGGGTACAAATTACGAAATTTGACTATTGCATATATGCAGTGTAGTAGGAAGAGTCAGAGTTCAAATTTGTGCAAGATTTGGGGGCATAAAGCGCGGGAAATTTAGCAAACGCAGCTGCCACATCTGGCAGCAACAGCGGCTCTACATATGCTGGGTATTGAGAAACTCAGTTGGAAGAAAGGGGTACGTCATTTCAGGCTGCTTCAACTCTATGCAAGATTTCATCTGTCGTTGTGACTGGCGCGTTGTGGCTTGCCAGTGTGTCGTCAATCCATGACCAGATGAAAAGGCTGATCTGGGCGAAATGTGGTCTCGCGTCACCTTGTTGAAAGATGACGTCACGGAGGTCTGGAAGATAGGACAGAGCTACCGCCATAACACGTAATAAATGTAACGGCTGCTGTCCAAATTGTCCTCAACGCGAACCGGAGATGATCGTGTTGTGTACCCCTTGCCACCACGCCTGGTGATCAGCTTCAAAATGGTTCAAATGGCTCTGAGCACCATGTGACTTAACATCGGAGGTCATCAGTCCCTATAACTTAGAACTACTTAAACCTAACTACCCTAAGGACATTACACACATCCATACCCGAGGAAGGATTCGAACCTGCGACCGTAGTGGTCGCGCGGTCCCAGACTGTAGCGCCTAGAACCGCCCGGCCACTCCGCGGTGATTATGGGACTTAACTGCTAAGGTCATCAGTCACTAAGCTTACACACTACTTAACCTAAATTATCCTAAGGACACACACACACACACACACACACACACACACACACACACACACACACACATATGCCCGAGGGAGGACTCTAACCTCCGCCGGGACCAGCCGCACAGTCCATGACTGCAGCGCCTCAGGCCGCTCCGATAATCCCGCGTGGCCTGCGGTGATTAGCCCATATGACGACGACGAATGCAACGCGGTATCATTCGTTCTCCTTGCGTCCTCCACACAAGGATACCTTCATCGTGAAACTGTACGCAGGACCGGGAATCGTCTTAAAAAAGGGCAACGTGCTGCCACTCCTGTGTTCCGTGTTGATGGCGGTCGCGCGGCTGTCAGCGCCCCTCTCTGCTTCCGCGTCAGGGGAGGCTGCAGCAATGGTCGGAGTGCTGACAGTCTGCAGTGCTCCAGTCATCGCCGCACTATCGGTGTAGATACTTCTCTTGGGGCAAACGACCCAGTTCCTGAGTCACGGCAAGTGACTTCGTTGTGTGAGCTTGCAACACCTAGCGATTGATGTTCATCCTGACGCGCGCTAGTCACGTGGGACTGTGTAGATCTTGCCTAACTGGCATGCCAGCCAGAGGATCTCGGCTAGCCTGAGCAGCAACAATGTCGCAGAACGACGAACTGCAGTCTCAATATGCCACGATCTACGAGGTGCATTAAACTTCTAAGGCCTCCGATTTTTTTTCTACGGACTGGAAAGAGATAGAAACATGCGCATTGTTTTAAAATGAGGCCGCGTTCGTTGTCAATACGTCCCAGAGATGGCAGCACCGTACGGCAGATGGAATTTTACCGCCAGCGGCGAGAATGAGAACTGTTTTAAATACTTAAAATGGCGACGTTTTTCTTACTTGAACAGCGTGCAATCATTCGTTTTCTGAATTGGCGTGGTGTGAAACCAATTGAAATTCATCAACAGTTGAAGGAGACATGTGGTGATGGAGTTATGGATGTGTCGAAAGGCGTTCGTGGGTGCGACAGTTTAATGAAGGCAGAACACCGTGTGACAACAAACCGAAAGAACCTCGGGCTCGCACAAGCCGGTCTGACGACATGATCGAGAAAGTGGAGAGAATTGTTTTGGGGGATCGCCGAATGACTGTTGAACAGATCGCCTCCAGAGTTTGCATTTCTGTGGGTTCTGCTCACACAATCCTGCATGACGACCTGAAAATGCGAAAAGTGTCATCCAGGTGGGTGCCACGAATGCTGACAGACGACCACATGGCTGCCCGTGTGGCATGTTGCCAAGCAATGTTGACGCGCAACGACAGCATGAATGGGACTTTCTTTTCGTCGGTTGTGACAATGGATGAGACGTGGATGCCATTTTTCAATCCAGAAACAAAGCGCCAGGCAGCTCAATGGAAGCACACAGATTCACCACCACCAAAAAAATTTCGGGTAACCGCCAGTGCTGAAAAAATGATGGTGTCCATGTTCTGGGACAGCGAGGGCGTAATCCTTACCCATTGCGTTCCAAAGGGCACTACGGTAACAGGTGCATCCTACGAAAATGTTTTGAAGAACAAATTCCTTCCTGCACTGCAACAAAAACGTCCGGGAAGGGCTGCGCGTGTGCTGTTTCACCAAAACAACGCACCCGCACATCGAGCTAACGTTACGCAACAGTTTCTTCGTGATAACAACTTTGAAGTGATTCCTCATGCTCCTACTCATCTGACCTGGCTCCTAGTGACTTTTGACTTTTCCAACAATGAAGGACTCTCCGTGGCCGCACATTCACCAGCCGTGCTGCTATTGCCTCAGCGATTTTCCAGTGGTCAAAACAGACTCGTAAAGAAGCCTTCGCCGCTGCCATGGAATCATGGCGTCAGCGTTGTGAAAAATGTGTACGTCTGCAGGGCGATTACGTCGAGAAGTAACGCCAGTTTCATCGATTTCGGGTGAGTAGTTAATTAGAAAAAAATCGGAGGCCTTAGAACTTGAATACACCTCGTAATTTGGACAAATGCTGGTAGGCGACTTCTTACACGATGTTCTCACAACTAACATTCAGACGTGATTTCTGAATTAGAAACCCGCTGTGTAAGGTTTCTTTATATGCAGAATGTGTACGGTGCTACTCTTACTTTTTTGAGCGGTTACGCTGAAATACTAATCGTTTACGTGTACAGGGTGTTCAAAAACGTGTCGAATATTTGAGAGGTGGTAGTATTCATCGAAACAGGAAAAATTAAGTCCAATAAACATGGGTCCGGAAATGCATACTTTCTGCGTTAAACACACATTTACAGGTGGTGTTCAACGTGGCGTCCATTCATGGCAGTGCACCCCTCTGCCCTCCGACGTAAGTAATGACGCTCCCGTAGAAGTATATTCGGTTGCAGTTGTAGCGGCTGCTGCGCATTGAAGACGCGGCCCTGTAATGTCCACACATCGTTGATTGGCGTGGCGTAGACTAGTTCCTTAGTGTCCCCATAACCAAAATCCTAGGGGATTGAGGTGTAGATAACGAGAAGGCCAAGGTGTGCCACCCCCCACCCCAGCCCCACATCGTGATGAAAGTGTGCTGTTGCGGCATCATGCGTTTTTCAGCGTAGAGGGCAAGGGGTCGCAGGCTACGTCTGTGCTCCAAACAATAGCAGAATATCATAGCCACCATTTCACTTGTCGAGTAGTAGGCTCCCATTGCTACCAAAGTGGCGGAAGAGAGAAAATGTAAATGTGCTACACCATTTGTAAATACCAACAGCGCAGTAATGAATCTGCGTTTGGAAGAAGGTTAAACACCATGATACGGGTCCATGATTGACAGTACTGTACAATAAGGCACACAAACAGCAAGAAAACTAACGTAGCCAACGACACGACTCGAATCATACAAGTGACTGCAGACCACCTAATGGTAGGTAGAGTACTGCGAGTAAGACACATTTGACGGAGAGCCAATGCGACGACTATGCTAATATGAACAACTAAGCGTCGCGTAGCCCTTCCTATGAGCACCTATTTATCTCGGAAAGTATGCATTTAGGGACCCATGTACATTGGATTTATTTTTCTTGTTTGGATGAGTACTACCACCCCTCAAAAGTATTAGACAGTTTTTTTGAACTCCCTGTATATAGAACAACTCATACAAGGTTTTTTCCCTCGCTTTCTCGTCGTTACTGTTTTTACCACTTCGTGGTTTTTCACCTCTGGGACGTGCGTCTCGTGTATCACTCTAGTGCTATTACCTAAGTGCAACATTTAGGCATTTGGGGGAAAAATTCTAGGGTAAGTGGGCTGGATATACAGGCCAAACTTCGGGAATGGATTCCTCATATAACAAGAAGAATAACTCTATAAACATGGGGCCTAAAATGCATACCTTACGACCTATGAGCTCTTGTTCATCTTCGCAACTGTGAAAAACATCTCATTCATTGAAAAGTGCTCGTAGCTCTTAAGGTATGCGTTTTAGAGCCCATGTTTGCTGAAGTTTCTTTCTTATATGAGGAATTCAGTCCTTCAGTTTTGCTGTAGAGTTCGAACGACCCTGTACAGAAATCTGTAAGACGTAAACTAGAGGAACTTGCGTTTACAGCTGGCACGGAATATCTCTTTCAAGATAATCAAATAAATCACCATCTCAGTAAATTTTTTGTGGGTTTGCGACCCCATTGTCAATATGTAAAACTACCGACAGTTCGGTCACTGCTACAAGTGACCTTCTTGAGGGTGTTTTTGTTTACTTGCAACAGTGGCCGAAACGTCGGTAGTTTTACATATTGACAATACGATCACAAACCCAAAAAAACTTTGTTGACAGTGACGATGGCCGCGAAAGCCTACATTTTATAAATCACAATATGTTGTACACCAAGAATTTCTGAAGTCAATAATCGTGTTCCCTTATAATTTTCAAACATTACGCCACTCCTCAGGGTACAGACTTTGTTCAATATCAAACTTCTCTGCATTGCCTTGTGAAGTGAAGGCAGACACTGTCGATGTTGATCCATCCGTTGGATGGGAGCGTTAAGCTCGGCGTCTCCTGTGGTGCTATTCGCAAGGAGTACGGGCACCGGATTTCACCCCTTGCCTTCTGTCATCACACACACACACACACACACACACACACACACACACACACACACACACACACACTACATAATGTAGTATTACGAAAAGTTGTAATGGAGTGTGTTGCAAACAAGTTACACTCCTCAGTAATCCTAATGGTTCGCACATAATTTGTCAGAAGGATGCATATGAACCCGCGAACATCATACAATGTAGAAAACGCTGATTTCAAAGCTATCTTCAGATTTTGTCTTGAAAATTTTCTGAGCAATGTTTCATGTTTTTCACTGTCATGAGAATAAATGTACATCGGTGTGTACTGATTTGTTACTTTCCAACATTTACTATCCCTCTACAAACTAACTCCTAGCTTTAAATGAAAACAGTGATCTTGTTAGATACGTGGGGCCCCTGTGTTCCACCTCGCTGATTTTTCAGAGCCGGCAGACATAAAATTTATTAATTAATTTTATTAATAAAAATATAATACAGGGTGTATCAAAAAGAATCATCCGATTTGGCACGTTTATATTTCCGAAGCTAATAAACACATACAATGAATTCTGTTTTTTATGAACGGTAAACTGTTTTTTATGCCTTTTCATAGGTGTTAAATATACACCCCCCCCCCCCTTTTGAGATGCACGGCATATGTCGATGCGGTATTCAAATTGTTCCCACACTGCGTCGAGCATGTCTTGAAGTTATAGCTTTCACAGCTGCTGTTACGAGGTGTCGCAGTTTATTCTTGTTGGTAACTGAGGCACATAATCAGTCTTCTATAGACCCCCACAAGAAATAATCACAAACAGTCATGTCCGGCGACCATGGAGGACAGTAATGTAAGGCTGAACCATTCGGTCCAGTGTGACCAACCTATCGTTCACTAATCCTTTGATTTAAAAATTCCCGCACTTCCAGACGCCAGTGCGGCGATGTCCCATCCTGTTGGTAAATGAAGTCGTTCGAATCAGCCTTCACCTGTGGGGATATGTGCTTCCTGTAACAGTGTTCTCGGCAAAGAAAAATGGACCATACACCTTTTCCAGTGAAACTGCAAAAAAAAAAAAAAAAAAAAAAAAAAAAAACACATTTAATTTTTCGAGTGTCCATCTCATATTGCCAAGCGGTTCAAGCCGCTTCAGTCTGGAACCGCGCGACCGCTACGGTCGCAGGTTCGAATCCTGCCTCGGGCATGGATGTGTGTGATGTCCTTAGGTTAGTTAGGTTTAAGTAGTTCTAAGTTCTAGGGGACTGATGACCTCAGATCTTAAGTCCCATAATGCTCAGAGCCATTTGAACCATCTCATATTGTATAACTTAATGTGGTTGTTCTGTATCCCATAGTCTCAAATTATGACGGTTCACCTTTCTAGATAAATGGAATGTTGCCTCGTCATTAAACACTAGGCGTGGTAGAAAACTTGTCTTCCTCCATCATGCCAAGAACGAAATTACAGAACTCCACACGTTGTTGTTTGTCACCTTCACGAAGAGCTTGCAGTCGCTGAATTTTCTATGATTTCATGTGTAAATGTCGACGCAACACACCACACGGACATCGGGGGCATTTTGAGCTGTCGAGCTGCTCGGCGAACGAATTTCTGCGGTCTCCTTGTGAGACTATGGCGGATGCGTTCGACGTTTGTGAGAGACACTCGGGGACGGCCCGTCGATCCGCCGTTACACAAACTACCTGTTTTCTAATTCTCTAAGCTGTAGCAGGATACACACCGCAGCTACCACGAAAGTCACGATGAACTGTTATTACTGACCCACACTGTGCAAAACGTAGAACACAAAAGCGCTTTTTGTTGTCCCGACACCACTTTTACTAGAATTGAAGTAGGCGCACACAGCTGCTACCTAGCACGAACCTTGTAAAACTCGCGAGTTTGCTCTTTCCAACAGTACCTTGTTCACGCACATACCTCAAATAATACGTTACGATTTTTTTAAAAATCGGATGATTCTTTTTGATACACCCTGTACTGAGTATTACTGGGCACTGTTCAAGTAACTGCCACACAGCGCCGACATCGGCAACGTGAGTTGCTGATGCGGTTGAAGTCAAATTAGACAAGAGCTAGTAAGAATGTGAAGACGTGCGACAACAGGTGCAGCAGGGCAGCGGCACGGGCAGGGCGTGTACCCACGCGGGCGCGCGTCTCCATGGAAACGTGTAATCGCGTTAGGTGACCGCGCTCGCCGTGCCACCAGATTCGATTTACGCGTCGCAGAGCCGCCGACCCGCGCAGAGGCGGTCTGGCCTTCCGGTCCAACTGGCGCCAAGCCGGCCGAGCTGCCAGCCTTCCCCTTCCCCCCTCCCCCTCACAGACGTCACGCCCCTCCAGCGTAATACTGCCAGCTGGCCAAGGGCCCCTTCTGTCACAAGGGGTGGCCATGACATTGGGATCACGGATTTACGTCAAATTTGGTACACCTTTAGTAGGCCATTATAACAACATAATGTGCAAGCAGTAACGTGCACTATGCATGGGGGCTTAATTAAAAAGAAAAGACTAGTATTAATGAATAAATGCAATAATTTTACTAGCTGTGTGACCGGTTACGAAGTCTCGTAACTATTATTAGCACCCAATCTGACTGTATAAAATAAAAATAAAGAATGTCAAGGAATTTCCATTAACACAATCGATTAATTAAGTCCCCTACAACTGTAAAAGCAACAAAACAACAAAGCACAAGTGTAACTATTCTGTGTGTGGTAGTGTCACTCAATGTACATGTATCTGGCTCGGTTCTTTCTCAATACGACAAAATATTTTAAACACCATTTACAATGAACTAATTGAAAAAACCAGAAATACTGTAACTGCACATAGAAACCGGAATTAAAAGTCTGATAAATGAACACGAGCCAGATGCTTTGTTGACTGTTCCTGTGAGAAGAGGGATTGTTATTAAAGAAAACTGTAATACCTTTTTACCTCATTATATATTGACGAAAATATTCCATTACACCAGCATCATAAATCAAAAGCCCATCTCCTTTCTCAAATATATTCTGACAATTGCATCTTCTTCCATCTATACATTGCACCAACCGAACAGTACAACACTCACGTCGTCTACTCTCGCGCCCAACAGAACGACTACCCTCGACATCCTCTTGAACTACTACTGCGCCCAGTGGAGGCGGCGGAATAATAATCTTTGGCGCAATCTCTGGCGCTGTGACTCAGTGTAGCCACCTTTCAACTACTCTGACAATTCCGAGAAAATTGAAAGAGAAGTTTTACGCGTGTATTACGTAACGGGTGTATCTGTGCGCAGGGGCGAGATCTTAAGAGTTTATGGTGTTAGTGATCAGCGCTAGAGCTTCGTAAGACGAGTGTGTATGAGGCGGCGGCTCGACACTCCCTTGAACCTTCATTTTTATAGTAAAAGTGTAAATTCTGTGACATTAAAAAAAACTGCACCTACACTATTTGTTCTTGCTACATCAGCAACGATTCACCGCTAAGAAGGTGAAATGCCAAATGGTGCCAGCCTCTGTGTCTGCAGTTCCAAGCGATGAGGTGCAAAGTAGTTCCGGGTACCTTACCAGACTGCATGTATAAGGGATTTCGCAAATCGCGACAGGCATACATTTTCAGGAAAACCCTGCGTTTCTTCATTTACTTGTCGATAGCTATAAATATGTTTGTTATTATAAGTAAATTTACTTAAAAATAGTAAGTAGTCAAATAACATGAAATTCACTAAAACTTCATATAAATACACGTGATTTTTTAAATCATATGTAATATAAATTAAATAATATGAACAGTGAAGCAGGAGTCATACGGTCGCCTCATACACTCTCTTCTTACGAATCTCGAATGTTAACAACTTTTTTTCGGTATTATACGCTGCGTTTGGTCTGGGCGGACGTCACACGACTTCTCTTGCCATTTTCTCGGAATTGCCATAGTAGTGCAGCTTACTACTTACACATTATCCTGTTTTAATGGCCTACTGAAGGAGTACAAAGTTTGAATTTGATCTGTGATCCTAACGTCGTGGCCGTCCCTTGTCAGTATCTCAAAAGCGATAGGAATCTTTCTACGTGGACTCATGACAGCGGAGAAACTTGGAAAATTGAGGAGGGGCATGTGCACATTTGTGAAATGTTGAAATTTTTTGCCACCATATAATTCTGTAGAATGTGAGGAATATTGTCTTCAATTTTCAGAGTTTAATTCGTGCTACAAGTGATGTGAAAGCCATCATGTTTCAACAGAGTTCGTGCCACGCCCGTTTTTCTCATATAAAACTACATGGTTATTGAAACTTCCTGGCAGATTAAAACTGTGCCGGACTGAGACTCGAACTCGGGACCTTTGCCTTTCGCGGGCAAGTGCTCTACCAACTGAGCTACCCAAGCACGACTCACGCCCCGTCCTCACAGCTTTACTTCTGCCAGTACCAGGTCCCGAGTTCGAGTCTCGGTCCGGCACACAGTTTTAATCAGCCAGGAAGTTTCATATCAGCGCACACCCCGCTGCAGAGTGAAAATCTCATTCTGGATACATGGTTATTATTCAATTCACACTTAAGTGGATGGCAGAGGGTTCTTCGCACCGCCTTCAGACCATTTCTCTCCCGTTCCACTACGTAACTGCGCGTGGGAAAAGTGAACCCGTCAGTCTTTTTGTACGCTTATTTTCTATTATTTTATTATAATGATCATTTGTCTGTATGTACGTTGGCAACATTAAAATATTTTCACATTTAGAGGAGAAAGCTGGTAACTGAAATTTTGTGAAAAGATCTCGACACAACACCATTCGCCTTTGTTTAAATGATAATGCCACCCCAACTAGCTTATCATCTCCGTAACACGCTCTCCCTTACTTCGCGATAATCAGAGCCAGCTGTCCTTCTTTGAACTTTTTCGATCTCTTCCATCAATGCTTCGTGGTACGTGTACAGCAGTATACCAGCAGAGGATAAACAAGCGTAGTGTAGGCAGTGTCTTTAGTAGACCTGTTGCATCTTCTAAGTACTCTCCCAGTAAAACTCAATCTTCGGTTTGCCTTCCTCACAACATTATGTGATCATTAAAATTTAAGTTGTTCGTAATTGCAATTTCTAGATGTTTAGGTGGACTGACAGTCTTCAGATTTGTGTGGTTTATTTACCCGATTTCTTGTAGCTCTCACGCGGATGACCTCATACTTTCCTTATTGAGAGCCAGTTGCTACTTTTGGCACCATTCAGATATCGAATTTGTCATTCTGCAATTGCTTCCGATAAGATCATGACTTTATAAGACTAAATGACAGCATAATCTGCAAATAGCCTATGGTGGCTGCTCAAATTATCTTCTAAATCGTAAATGTAGATTAGGAACAGCAGAAAGCCTGTAACACTTCCTTGTGGAAGGCCGAATATCACTTACGTTTTATTCAATGAAGTGATGAACCATAGGCACGCAATCTGTTTACAAGTCTCTTTTGAGGAATTGTCAAAAGCATTCTGGATCTACCAAGGCCTCATTGCTTCCATGCCACGACGCGTCGCCGTTGTTATCCGTGCCAAAGGTGGACGAATTGGTTATTAGGTAGGTGGTCATGATGTTCCGGCATGTTTATGTAGATTAAGATCGGGGCGTATGTGGCGCGAGCTGTCGCCCCCAGAGTGCCAGTACTGACTTTTGAGCAAAAATGTTCGATGAGTATTGTGTCAGAGCTTCCAGCCGCGTCAAGTGGTTAAATGTCCACAAATTCCCGGCCGAGTGCTTCTCAGCCATTGTCAAGTCGCAACTGTCCTGTATACGACGACGCGAGTTTCAGTACTGGAACCTCCTTAATTCCTGTTTAAGATGAAGTTAGTGTAGGTTTTACTTCCAGTCGTCTTGCTTGGTTTTACGTCTGTGCTTGACGTGAGGCTGTCGTTAGGAGAAGCAAATTTGGTGACACCTACTGCTGCTACCCAAGTTGCAGTCCCGTTATATTTTATTTATTGATCTTTTTGTTTTTTACTTTCGCTCTTTTACTCGCGAAGGTGGTATGGCCATCGTAGATTTATCCAATAGTCGCCGTTGGTGCCCGTATTTCTGAGCTTAGATTGATCCAGTAGTCGCCGTTGGTGCCCGTATTTCGGAGCTAGCAGTCTGTTGGTTGCAGTTGCTCGATATCCTTCTTTTAATCGCGATACATCACTCATTTGGTGCAGTTCTCGCGGTGTATGGTTCCGAAGGAGGTGTAAAAGCTGCTGCTGCCGTGCTTACGTAGCGGAACTGATAGATATCTGTGACGTGGGCACCAGTGGCGTCAACAGACCGCAGCAGCAACCACATGACATCTCACCAGTTGACAGTGACCGAGGAGCACTCAGTCGAAATCTCCTACACGTTTAACCACTTGACGTGGCTGGAAGCTAGAGAACATTTTATCAAAAAACGTGAGTGTTACACAAAGCGTGACATCTGCAAATCTTCATTTGCATTAAAGTGAACGATGTAAACAAGTGTTGTGATTCTATCTTCGATGTATGGCAGCAATAACGTAATAGTCATGTGTACCACGCCAGGCCTGGTCGTCTAGCAGCAAAACTCGTACCTGTACATCAGAAGAATGCGGGATCGAATCCTGGTCGACAATGTAATTTTCAGTCCGCCTTTAATCTAGCCGTTAATCCCCAAACATGTAAAGATTCACCAGGCATTGTTATCGCCTTCATATGCGCCCCAGTATATTGTATATTTACAAGTTTTGTGACAAGTTTATCACTATCTCCTGAATGAAAATGTTTCAGATTTTTTGATTTATTCTTCATTCTTGAAGAACCTTATAGTTAGAATCTGTGGTAGCGATCTTAGCGTCTGTCTGTATAAATGTGTACTACATATTTGTTTGTAAACGCGACTTGGTAGAAAGGTTACACATTGTTTTATGACATGTCCTACACCCTTGAGATTTCCCTCATGATGCATCTGTGGACTATCGTTTGGGGCAATGCAGAAACGAACAGCAAGAAAATTTGCAAAGTAGGTGTTCTTAGATCTCCTCACGAATCCGACCTCGGATGGTCCGACTCGCCGCTTAGTCCGAACATCACACTTCCGGTGATCAAAAAAATGGTTCAAATGGCTCTGAGCACTATGGGACTTAACATCTGAGGTCATCAGTCCCCTACACTTAGAACTACTTAAACATAACTAACGTAACGACATCACACACATCCATGCCCGAGGCAGGATTCGAACCTGCGACCGTAGCAGTCGCGCGGTTCCGGACTACAGCGCCTAGAACCGCATGGCCACTTCCGGTGATCGTTTATGGGACTCACCGTCTGCGATACGGATCAGTAGGCAGTTGACTATCGATAGGTGCGGTGGTTGGAGCAGGTTTAATATGAAATAACTTGTTTTAAACTTTGACTAAATGCCATTGCGCACACATTCGTTTTATAAATAAGCGACTGTGTTGTTTTTTTCATTAAGGTGTGTGACACTAAATTATGGCATCAACTGAACGTAAAGTGACGCTGTCCTTAGCGGAGAAACTGAAAGTATTGGAAAGGTTGGATGCAGACGAATCTCTTCAAAACGTTGCAAGTGAGGCAGGGGTTGGTATAACAACTGTTAAAGACTGGAGAAGAAATAGCAAAACACTATTGAAACCTACACGGTGGTGACTGATGATGAGAAAGGACTGAAAATACGCAAGACTTTGAAGAAGCCTAAAAGTGAAATTCTAGACAATGCTGTGCCTATGTGGTTTGAGCAGGAGAGAAGGAAAGGAACTCCGTTGCTTGGACCAATTATAAAAAAGGCACTAATTTTGTATAAAATATAGATGGACGCAAAGAAAATGAAATGTTGACAGCGAGTGAAAGCTGATGAAATCGGTGGGAGAAACGACGTGGCAATCGATTCTACTTAATTCCGGCGAGCAGCTGGCTCCTGACGAAACAAATGCCAATGAATTTGTTGCGAAATTTGAAATCTTTGTTAAAGAGCTTAATCTGACCCCTGGCCACGTGTACAACGTTGACGAATCTGGCTTAAACTATAAAATGTCCCCTACAAGAACTATTGCAGTGCAAAATGAATCCGTAAGAAGTACAAAATTTGGCGAAGATATACACTCCTGGAAATGGAAAATAGAACACATTGACACCGGTGTGTCAGACCCACCATACTTGCTCCGGACACTGCGAGAGGGCTGTACAAGCAATGATCACACGCACGGCACAGCGGACACACCAGGAACCGCGGTGTTGGCCGTCGAATGGCGCTAGCTGCGCAGCATTTGTGCACCGCCGCCGTCAGTGTCAGCCAGTTTGCCGTGGCATACGGAGCTCCATCGCAGTCTTTAACACTGGTAGCATGCCGCGACAGCGTGGACGTGAACCGTATGTGCATTTGACGGACTTTGAGCGAGGGCGTATAGTGGGCATGCGGGAGGCCGGGTGGACGTACCGCCGAATTGCTCAACACGTGGGGCGTGAGGTCTCCACAGTACATCGATGTTGTCGCCAGTGGTCGGCGGAAGGTGCACGTGCCCGTCGACCTGGGACCGGACCGCAGCGACGCACGGATGCACGCCAAGACCGTAGGATCCTACGCAGTGCCGTAGGGGACCGCACCGCCACTTCCCAGCAAATTAGGGACACTGTTGCTCCTGGGGTATCGGCGAGGACCATTCGCAACCGTCTCCATGAAGCTGGGCTACGGTCCCGCACACCGTTAGGCCGTCTTCCGCTCACGTCCCAACATCGTGCAGCCCGCCTCGAGTGGTGTCGCGACAGGCGTGAATGGAGGGACGAATGGAGACGTGTCGTCTTCAGCGATGAGAGTCGCTTCTGCCTTGGTGCCTATGATGGTCGTATGCGTGTTTGGCGCCGTGCAGGTGAGCGCCACAATCAGGACTGCATACGACCGAGGCACACAGGGCCAACACCCGGCATCATGGTGTGGGGAGCGATCTCCTACACTGAATAGTGCACGGTACATCCAAACCGTCATCGAACCCATCGTTCTTCCATTCCTAGACCGGCAAGGGAACTTGCTGTTCCAACAGGACAATGCACGTCCGCATGTATCCCGTGCCACCCAACGTGCTCTAGAAGGTGTAAGTCAACTACCCTGGCCAGCAAGATCTCCGTATCTGTCCCCCATTGAGCTTGTTTGGGACTGGATGAAGCGTCGTCTCACGCGGTCTGCACGTCCAGCACGAACGCTGGTCCAACTGAGGCGCCAGGTGGAAATGGCATGGCAAGCCGTTCCACAGGACTACATCCAGCATATCTACGATCGTCTCCATGGGAGAATAGCAGCCTGCATTGCTGCGAAAGGTGGATATACACTGTACTAGTGCCGACATTGTGCATGCTCTGTTGCCTGTGTCTATGTGCCTGTGGTTCTGTCGGTGTGATCATGTGATGTATCTGACCCCAGGAATGTGTCAATAAAGTTTCCCCTTCCTGGGACAATGAATTCACGGTGTTCTTATTTCAATTTCCAGGAGTGTATTAGCTATTTCTCTCTGTAGTAATGCTAATAATTTAAGTTACGTATAAATAAAAATATTGTTCTGATAATGTTTTTTTGCGTTCCGACCCCTCTTTCGCCTCGAGCGATACCTGCGCTACGTACAGTTACCGACGGCCGGTGCCTGCTCGCCGGGCGAACGCACGTCTGTAGCTTCCAGTTGTTTGTTCAAGTGTTCAAGCTGCCACCGTAGTTCCTGCGCTGCCATCGCTTACACGTCAGGATTGAAATCAGTCTCGCAACTTACTCGACGGACGGTGTACATAACAGTACTGTAAAACTTTCTTTTTTTGACCTGTCAAACAAGAATGAAATAAGCAATTACGTCAGTGTGAATGGTTTTATTTGCTTCTTTATTTTTCCAGCCAAACTCCATCTTGGCCTTCTAAACCGTTAATTAAAACATTGCTAAATGCCGTCTAGGACGTTCTACGTAATAGTGAACGTAGCGTCAGAAGTGAAATAATAAGTTATGACTACACGCTGCTTATTGCGTCAGCGGACATCGCTTGAAAATCTGAGGTGAATACTAAATTAGATATCCAGCACATATGCCTGAAGAGCATACACTTAGTCATGAAAAGCATCTGAACACCCCTATGTAATGTGGAAGTGACCCCTAGATGTCTAGAGGCGGTACCATCAGTATAAAAGGAGTCCAGAGTATTGTGTTGTCAGTAAGAGAAGCATTAACAGCAGAATGGGTTGCTCAGAAGAGCTCAGTGACTTCGAACGTCGACTACTCATTAGATGTGCCCTGAGTAAGAAATGAATCAAGGACGTTTCAATCCTCCTAAAGCTGCCCAACTGATCTTGTGCGGCGATGTTGTTGTGCGGCGAAAATGCAGATGAACAACCACAGCTAAACCAAGACATGGCAGACGTCACCTAGGGCAATGACTATGAGTAGGAAGTTAGAAGAGTAGAATGTCGAGCACCTCCTCCATGCCACACATTTTGTACACAGTGGTCACCGACGCTCGAGGAGAAATGGACACTGAGTGACAGAAAATGAGTGATTTGGAGTGGTGAATCACCCTATATCTTGTGCTGCATTCCGATGGAAGCGTTTGGGTTTGGCGAATCCCTGGAGCACCATAGATGCCATGATGTGAGGTTCCAACTGTCAAATGCAGTGATGGTGGTGGTGTTTTTCGTGGTCATGGTGTGGTCCCCTTACTGCACTTAAAGCGCATTGTGTATTACATAATGTAAGAGAACAGATCGGATGGGATGATTGTATCAGCACGAGAGTGCACCCTGTCATAAAGCACATAAAGCAGCATCTGTGAGGCAATGGTTTGTGGACGATAACAGCCCTAAAATGAACTGGCCTGCCCAGTTACCCCTCCACCCCCCCCCCCCCTCCCTTGAACCCAGTGCAACACCATTTGGGCTGAGTCAGGACTTTGCTCCAGACCCCAGCGTCCAACAACGCTACCTTCTGTGGCGTCTGCTCTTGAGGAAGAATGGGATGCCATTCCTACACCTCTGGGTGGAGATTTTAATTTGCCGGATATAGACTGGGAGACTCAGACGTTCATAACGGGTGGCAGGGACAAAGAATCCAGTGAAATTTTTTTAAGTGCTTTATCTGAAAACTACCTTGAGCAGTTAAACAGAGAACCGACTCGTGGCGATAACATATTAGAACTTCTGGTGACGAACAGACCCGAACTATTTGAAAAAGTTAACGCAGAACAGGGAATCAGTGATCATAAAGCGGTTACGGCATCGATGATTTCAGCCGTAAATAGGAATATTAAAAAGGGTAGGAAGATTTTTCTGTTTAGAAAAAGTGACAAAAAGCAGATAATGGTAGATATCGAAATAGACGACAGAGGGATAGAGAAACAATTAAAATCGCTCAAAAGAGGAAAGGCCTCTGGACCTGATGGGATACCAGTTCAATTTTACACAGAGTACGCGAAGGAACTTGCCCCCCTTCTTGCAGCGGTGTACCGTAGGTCTCTAGAAGAGCGTAGCGTTCCAAAGGATTGGAAAAGGGCACAGGTCATCCCCGTTTTCAAGAAGGGACGTCGAACAGATGTGCAGAACTATAGACCTATATCTCTAACGTCGATCAGTTGTAGAATTTTGGAACACGTATTGTGTTCGAGTATAATGACTTTTCTGGAGACTAGAAATCTACTCTGTAGGAATCAGCATGGGTTTCGAAAAAGACGGTCATGTGAAACCCAGCTCGCGCTATTCGTCCACGAGACTCAGAGGGCCATAGACACGGGTTCACAGGTAGATGCCGTGTTTCTTGACTTCCGCAAGGCGTTCGATACAGTTCCCCACAGTCGTTTATTGAACAAAGTAAGAGCATATGGACTATCAGACCAGTTGTGTGATTGGATTGAGGAGTTCCTAGATAACAGGACGCAGCATGTCATTCTCAATGGAGAGAAGTCTTCCGAAGTAAGAGTAATTTCAGGTGTGCCGCAGGGGAGTGTCATAGGACCGTTGCTATTCACAATATACATAAATGACCTGGTGGATGACATCGGAAGTTCACTGAGGCTTTTTGCAGATGATGCTGTGGTGTATCGAGAGGTTGTAACAATGGAAAATTGTACTGAAATGCAGGAGGATCTGCAGCGAATTGACGCATGGTGCAGGGAATGGCAACTGAATCTCAATGTAGACAAGTGTAATGTGCTGCGAATACACAGAAAGATAGATCCTTTATCATTTAGCTACAAAATAGCAGGTCAGCAACTGGAAGCAGTTAATACCATAAATTATCTGGGAGTACGCATTAGAAGTGATTTAAAATGGAATGATCATATAATGTTGATTGTCGGTAAAGCAGATGCCAGACTGAGATTCATTGGAAGAATCCTAAGTAAATGCAATCCGAAAACAAAGGAAGTAGGTTACAGTACGCTTGTTCGCCCACTGCTTGAATACTGCTCAGCAGTGTGGGATCCGTACCAGATAGGGTTGATACAAGACATAGAGAAGATCCAACGGAGAGCAGCGCGCTTCGTTACAGGATCATTTAGTAATCGCGAAAGCGTTACGGAGATGATAGATAAACTCCAGTGGAAAACTCTGCAGGAGAGACGCTCAGTAGCTCGGTACGGGCTTTTGTCAAAGTTTCGAGAACATACCTTCACCGAAGAGTCAAGCAGTATATTGCGCCCTCCTACGTATATCTCGCGAAGAGACCATGAGGATAAAATCAGAGAGATTAGAGCCCACACAGAGGCATACCGACAATCCTTCTTTCCACGAACAATACGAGACTGGAATAGAAGGGAGAACCGATAGAGGTACTGAAGGTACCCTCCGCCACACACCGTCAGGTGGCTTGCGGAGTATGGATGTAGATGTAGATGTAGATTCATACACCTCACTGAAAGTGTTCCCAGTAGAGTTCAGGCTGTCATAAACTTGAAGGATGGACACACATGATAGTAATGTTCACTCGTAGGTGTCCGGTTACTTTCGATAAGATACTGTATCTCCTCTGGAGACACCCTGTGTATTCTGTCGCCATCTCACGTCGTTTCTAGTCAAAATCATGGGGGGTAAGTTTATTTGGAAGATTTGGAAAGACTGTAGTATTGAAAATTCGTGGCATATTAAATTTCTGTCCCGCTCCGGAATTCAAATCTAGAAGCTGGCTTTTCACGGAGAATTCTCCTACAGGTTGAGTTACTGGGCACGACTCGCAACCCGTCCTCACAGCTTCACTTCCACCAGTGTCCCTTTCCTACTTTCTAAACCTCACAGAAGCTCGTCGTCACACCTAGGGGGACCTGCACTCCTGGAAGGAAGGAGGCTTTGGATTCGATTCCCGGTCCCGAACGCTGCATTAATCTGGTAGAAAGTTAAAAAAAAAAAAAAAAAAAAAAAAGATATTCCATTGCAGAACAATAGTCATTCTGGAAACAACCCTCCTAGGCTGTGGCAAAACAGTTTCCCCTCATCATACTTTTTATTTTTCCAGAGTGCTAGTCTGGCACGGTATGCTGGAGCATTCCTGTAAAGTTTTTAACTGTTTTGCCTTCCTGGAGATTCCTGCAGAAGTTGCAAGGAACAAGTTGAACTTCGATGTACTTTGTTTGCGATGTACGTTCTCCAGTCCATTATTTGGACCCCGGGATCTTTCTTACTGCATTTAGATTGATACAGGACATTGGTGTTCTAGTACGTACAATTTTGAATGTTTTTCGCGGGTCGGAGCGAAGGCGGCGAGTCTCATCATTTGTATTATAAAACGTCGCCTAGTTCGACTCGTGCGTGAATTCCGACCGTGTTCGTATGGGAGACACTTACTGCGACGCCATCGCATCACTGAAAAATGAAATGATCGTATGGCATTGTTGGCCGGGACGTCCCATTCGAGTTCGGCCGCCAAGTGCAATCCTTATTTCAGTCGGCGTCACATTGGGCGACTTGCGGCCGGTGATAAGGATGAAATGATTCTTAGGACAACACAACACCCAGTCCCAGCGGAGAAAAATCTCCGACACTGCCGGGAATCGAACCCTTTCAGCTAAGCAGGCGGACATTGCATCACTGATAAAGAGACGGAGGAACGTTTGAGTGGTCGTCCGTTACATTGGTGCAAGCTAGCTGGTGCACGGCAGATAATTCGGTCATGTGCGTTCATAGCAAGGCGTCTCCATTACCACCCTAGTGTAAAATATTGCAGGCCACACGTCTACACAAATTAATTCTACAAAAATTGAGGATCATTACAGTTCTCTAACAACCGATGTCATGCGTACGAGGAACTGCTCTAATTTTAGCTGAATACCTTTAAAGGCTGCCGTCAATGTTAACCACACAGGTTGGAATTCTGCAGTCTTACTTTAACTCGGATAAAACTACGGAGGACGAAAAGTTCCTAGGTTTTTCATCTCAACCAGAGCATCGTAAACGCCTTCTGCCGCGAACTGTTAAAATGATTGGAAATGAAGTCCCATGCTTCTCGACAGAGCGTAAGGGAACGATGCGGGAGACCCGCACCGCCCTACCAGGCAAGGTCCTAATGGAGGTGGTTTGCCGTTGCCTTCCTCCGACCGTAATGGAGATGAATGATTGATGACGACGACACAACACCCAGTCATCTCGGAGCAGGTGAAAATCCCTGACCCCGCCGGGAATCGAACGCGGGAGATCGTGCTCGGGAAGCGAGAACGCTACCGCTAGACCACGAACTGCGGACGTTAAAATGATTAGCACTGGGAAAAGACTCCACCTTATGGATACCATGTTTTCATGTATTGTGGCTTCGATTTCAGTACAAAAATTCGTATATTGTTTTGAATTATAAAATACTGCACCAGTTAAGTTTTTTCATGTGTAGCACGAACACTTTCCGGAATTTATTCCCATTTGCAAGTGCAGAAGAAATTGAAAATGGGAATAAATACCTGGAACGTGTCTTGCTATGCGTGAAAAAAACATCTGGTGCAGTATTACATTACTTAAATAATTTTCACATAATTGCAGGCTTTCGAAAACCATCGATTGTGATTCATGAAATCGGCATCATCAATTGCGTAACAGTGTTTGACGGTCATGCGTACGAGGAACTGCTCTAATTTTAGCTGAATACCCTTAAAGGCTGCCGTATGTCGGACATACATCTGCTCCCTCTCTCCCCCTCCCTCTCTCCCCCTCCCTCTCTCCCCCTCCCTCTCTCCCCCCTCCCTCTCTCACCCTCCCTCTCTCCCCCTCCCTCTCTCCCCCTCCCACTCTCCCCCTCCCACTCTCCCCCTCCCACTCTCCCCCTCCCACTCTCCCCCTCCCTCTCTCCCCCTCCCTCTCTCCCCCTCCCTCTCTCCCCCTCCCTCTCTCCCCCTCCCTCTCTCCCCCTCCCTCTCTCCCCCTCCCTCTCTCCCCCCCATCTGACTCTCTCCCCCCATCTGACTCTCTCCCCCCATCTGACTCTCTCCCCCCCATCTGACTCTCTCCCCCCCATCTGACTCTCTCCCCCCCATCTGACTCTCTCCCCCCCATCTGACTCTCTCCCCCCATCTGACTCTCTCCCCCCCATCTGACTCTCTCCCCCCCATCTGACTCTCTCCCCCCCATCTGACTCTCTCCCCCCCATCTGACTCTCTCCCCCCCATCTGACTCTCTCCCCCCCATCTGACTCTCTCCCCCCCATCTGACTCTCTCCCCCCCATCTGACTCTCTCCCCCCCCATCTGACTCTCTCCCCCCCATCTGACTCTCTCCCCCCCCATCTGACTCTCTCCCCCCCCATCTGACTCTCTCCCCCCCCATCTGACTCTCTCCCCCCCATCTGACTCTCTCCCCCCCCATCTGACTCTCTCCCCCCCCATCTGACTCTCTCCCCCCCATCTGACTCTCTCCCCCCCCATCTGACTCTCTCCCCCCCCATCTGACTCTCTCCCCCCCCATCTGACTCTCTCCCCCCCCATCTGACTCTCTCCCCCCCCATCTGACTCTCTCCCCCCCCCATCTGACTCTCTCCCCCCCCCATCTGACTCTCTCCCCCCCCATCTGACTCTCTCCCCCCCCATCTGACTCTCTCCCCCCCCATCTGACTCTCTCCCCCCCCATCTGACTCTCTCCCCCCCCATCTGACTCTCTCCCCCCCCATCTGACTCTCTCCCCCCCCCATCTGACTCTCTCCCCCCCCATCTGACTCTCTCCCCCCCCATCTGACTCTCTCCCCCCCCATCTGACTCTCTCCCCCCCCCATCTGACTCTCTCCCCCCCCCATCTGACTCTCTCCCCCCCCATCTGACTCTCTCCCCCCCCTATCTGACTCTCTCCCCCCCTATCTGACTCTCTCCCCCCCCATCTGACGCTCTCCCCCCCCCATCTGACTCTCTCCCCCCCCATCTGACTCTCTCCCCCCCATCTGACTCTCTCCCCCCCATCTGACTCTCTCCCCCCCATCTGACTCTCTCCCCCCCATCTGACTCTCTCCCCCCCCATCTGACTCTCTCCCCCCCCCATCTGACTCTCTCCCCCCCCCCATCTGACTCTCTCCCCCCCCCATCTGACTCTCTCTCCCCCCCATCTGACTCTCTCTCCCCCCCATCTGACTCTCTCCCCCCCATCTGACTCTCTCCCCCCCATCTGACTCTCTCCCCCCCATCTGACTCTCTCCCCCCCATCTGACTCTCTCCCCCCCATCTGACTCTCTCCCCCCCATCTGACTCTCTCCCCCCCATCTGACTCTCTCCCCCCCATCTGACTCTCTCCCCCCCATCTGACTCTCTCCCCCCCATCTGACTCTCTCCCCCCCATCTGACTCTCTCCCCCCCATCTGACTCTCTCCCCCCCCATCTGACTCTCTCCCCCCCATCTGACTCTCTCCCCCCCATCTGACTCTCTCCCCCCCCATCTGACTCTCTCCCCCCCATCTGACTCTCTCCCCCCCATCTGACTCTCTCCCCCCCATCTGACTCTCTCCCCCCCATCTGACTCTCTCCCCCCCATCTGACTCTCTCCCCCCCATCTGACTCTCTCCCCCCCCATCTGACTCTCTCCCCCCCATCTGACTCTCTCCCCCCCATCTGACTCTCTCCCCCCCATCTGACTCTCTCCCCCCCATCTGACTCTCTCCCCCCCATCTGACTCTCTCCCCCCCATCTGACTCTCTCCCCCCCATCTGACTCTCTCCCCCCCATCTGACTCTCTCCCCCCCATCTGACTCTCTCCCCCCCATCTGACTCTCTCCCCCCCATCTGACTCTCTCCCCCCCCCCATCTGACTCTCTCCCCCCCCCCCATCTGACTCTCTCCCCCCCCCATCTGACTCTCTCCCCCCCCCATCTGACTCTCTCCCCCCCCCCATCTGACTCTCTCCCCCCCCCATCTGACTCTCTCCCCCCCCCATCTGACTCTCTCCCCCCCCATCTGACTCTCTCTCCCCCCCCATCTGACTCTCTCTCCCCTCCATCTGACTCTCTCTCCCCCCCATCTGACTCTCTCTCCCCCCCATCTGACTCTCTCTCCCCCCCATCTGACTCTCTCTCCCCCCCCATCTGACTCTCTCCCCCCCCCCATCTGACTCTCTCCCCCCCCCCATCTGACTCTCTCCCCCCCATCTGACTCTCTCCCCCCCCCATCTGACTCTCTCCCCCCCCCATCGGACTCTCTCTCCCCCCCTGACTATCTAAAACATGAGCGATAGAACTGCAGCTACATATTGGGGTTAGTCATTGTACCGGGTGCTTACAATTAAAATGCAGCTGCTCTCGGACGTGCAATGTGGCATGTAATAATCTTCAGGCAGCGAAATTATTGTATTGCGTTAATGTGGAACCGATTTAGCTTCGTAATAAAGTAGTCTCAGTTCTGGCCACCAGGTGCAGATCTGGGGCTGTGAATACGAAAAAGACGTATAGAAATGTTTCCATATGTGCTGAATAAGAAATAGGGCGTGGCCTGAAAAGGTCAAAGACTTAGAAAGACATAATTTAATTTTAATATTAACCGTCGCGTACAAACTTCGTTAAATATGAGCACAAGATTTTCACCTGGTGGCCAAAATTGGAACTAATTTTTCTCCAGCGTATAAATCGGTTCTGCAAGAACACTTTAGCACATCTATCAAGTTTCGCTGCTGCCATACGATAATTACAGCCAACACTAGACCTCCGACAGTACCTGCACTTCAATTATAATCACCCGGTACTCAGCTATGTGAAAACTTCACTGTAAAGTAAGAGCCGCCGCGCAGTAATTAGACATGCCGGGGTACGCAGCACATGTTCGTAGCACCGTGTACGGTATGGCAATATGACGATCGCACAACCAGCAAACAGCGTCTCTTTTCACAACAGTTACCGCAAACGTGACGTCATTTTGACATGACGCCGCAGTATCGACAACCGCATGATCGGCTATCGAATTTTGTTAGCGTTCGATAAGGGCCTCTCACAAGGCTTAATGCACGCGTACCAGATTTTTTAAAAACACTTTATTCTTCTAATGATTTATCGACGGTTATTCCTTCATGTAAGAGTGCTCTCTCAGGAGCGAGTTGTTATCGTCAGTAATTTACAAATGAAGCATGAAACGCACTTGGATTATAATTTACAGTATGCCGTTTCAAGGTAACCGGCTATTGAAAATTTATCACAAACACGTCAGTATTATCATTAGATGTTGTTTAATAACGCACTAACTATATAAGCCTTCTAGAGAGAATATAACAACAACCAAGGCAGGAGACAAACATATCATTAAATGATAGCGTCGGTTCGTATCCCACCTCATAATTTTTTCTTTTTCTTGTTAGCGTTGTTAACACATTCTGGGACTTGCTTATTAATGTAATAGAAGTATGCTCTGCTATATTCAATGTTCTTTACATTATCTGATTTCAGAACGAAGGATGAAATAAATATTTAGCGATTTCCGAGAGTGTGGATAGGCGGGAACCTAAGAGGACAGCTTAAATTACTGCGAATGAAACGAGCAGCAACAACATTCATGTTGTTCCTTGTCACAAAGTCGATAGCCGATCATGCGGGTATCAATATTGCGCGTGACGTCATAAAGATTTATATACTTACACGGAGGAGTCTTGTGTTTTAAGTAGACACTTAACATTTTAGGCCTAAATAGACATTTTAAACAGCTATCATTTGCGCAGTTTGGGGGAGTTGGTGTATTAGGCCTCTGTTTCATGGACGTTTCACCTAAGCCAGAACGTAGCATTAATGAAGCGTTGAGGAACGGGAGTTTGGGCAGTTAGCAGTTAGATGGCGACTATCCAGTCTCATTAAATAAGAGAAAAGCCTCAAGTGATCAGCTAAGACGCTTATATTGATTCCATACTTGTCGATGTGTCTACATGACTTGTAAAAGCAAAACTTTATCTTGTTGTTGTTGTTGTTGTGGTTGTTGTGGTTGTGGTCTTCAGTCCTGAGACTGGTTTGATGCAGCTCTCCATGCTACTCTATCCTGTGCAAGCTTCTTCATCTCCCAGTACCTACTGCAACCTACATCCTTCAGAATCTGCTTAGTGTATTCATCTCTTGGTCTCCCCCTACGATTTTTACCCTCCACGCTGCCCTCCAATACCAAATTGGTGATCCCTTGATGCCTCAGAACATGTCCTACCAACCGATCCCTTCTTCTGGTCAAGTTGTGCCACAAACTTCTCTTCTCCCCAATCCTATTCAATACCTCCTCATTAGTTATGTGATCTACCCATCTAATCTTCAGCATTCTTCTGTAGCACCACATTTCGAAAGCTTCTATTCTCTTCTTGTCCAAACTATTTACCGTCCATGTTTCACTTCCATACATGGCTACACTCCATACAAATACTTTCAGAAATGACTTCCTGACACTTAAATCTATACTCGATGTTAACAAATTTCTCTTCTTCAGAAACGCTTTCCTTGCCATTGCCAGTCTACATTTTATATCCTCTCTACTTCGACCATCATCAGTTATTTTGCTCCCCAAATAGCAAAACTCCTTTACTACTTTAAGTGTCTCATTTCCTAATCAAATTCCCTCAGCATCACTCGACATAATTCGACTACATTCCATTATCCTCGTTTTGCTTTTGTTGATGTTCATCTTATATCCTCCCTTCAAGATACCATCCATTCCGTTCAACTGCTCTTCTAAGTCCTTTGCTGTCTCTGACAGAATTACAATGTCATCGACGAACCTTGCGAGGTGCCGGGGCTAGCAGTGTTTTTTAACACTCAATTCTTAGAGAATTTACATATGTACATGATGCTCTAAGCCCCCCCTTATTCTAACTCCAACTTTTCCTGTTGCACAAGGATAAAAAAAATATGCGAACTGACTCTAATCAACCCTGCCAGTGGAGTAGAAGAGAGTTTGGCACCTGCAATAATTTAATTTGATAAATAAGTTAATTAAACGAAGGTTTCATTAACATAGTGAGGAATGATGGGGTTGCTCTACCTATTAACAGAATGAAAGTTCTGTCCAAAATAACAATATGATTTATTAAGACTAAACACAAAATAATAAACAACAACACATGAAACATTAACAATACATCAAATTGGCTCTAATTGGATACTTAAACAAACGCTGTGAATGTGAAGTTGTCCCTAAACTAGATTGTGAGGATTATGACGAAGTGGTACGTGCAGCCAATTCCTAGCAACTCAATTCTTAGAGAAAACACATAGCCAACCCAACATTAATTGCTGCTACCCAAGACAGAACAAAGTTAGAAAAAAGACGAACAGGCGCGCTCTGCTGAGCTCTGATTGTCACATAGGAAAATCCCTATCTGCCGGTGCTGCGGACATACATTACCAAACCGACTTCTTGACTCCCAGGACACGATCTGCCGTACCGGAGCCGTTGGCTGGTTGCTTCGACGTCCTCGACCGAAAGGCGTGAGCCGACTACCTACACGAGCACCCGTACAAAAACCGAACACAGAACATTCCCGCCCCCACGACAGTGGCCGTGGTTAAACGTTCCAATCAGCAACTCGAAAACCGGCGGAAAATTCCACTCCATTGCCGGAACGCTACCATTCCACCAATGGAGATTCTTGGCGCCAATATCTGCGCCGATCTTGCTACGTCACGGAGCTATGCCCTGAGCAAGCCAATCACAGTTACTATTTTGCAGAAAGTGCGGGAATTTTCCCGCCACAGCTGCCTGGGTACACAAGTCATTCCCACGCCTCGCTGGTAGCCCGCCAGAAAGTGTTTTCGCTAAGTTTCTGCGAAGTAACGGAACCTCTAGCCCAGCCGCTACTTCAAGCTCTGCGGGCGTGCCTCTTGACAATGTCGGTGTCTGCAAAGCATTCACTCGACTTCCTCACACCCGTCGGCTTAAAGCTTTCCAGATCAGCAGAGCCCGCCTGTCACCGGACCACCCGGGTGACGAGAGACGCTGCGTGGGAAGTCCGCGTGTGAAGGAACAGCAACTTTCCACCGCATGCAATTAGAGAGGAGAATCGTAAGATAGAAATATGAGAGGGGGCTCATGCCACCTCTCAACCTCAAAGTTTTTATTTCTTCTCCATGGATTTTAAAACCTACTCCGAATTTTTCTTTTGTTTCCTTTACTGCTTGCTCAATCTACAGATTGAATAACATCGGGGAGAGGCTACAACCCTGTCTTACTCCCTTCCCAATCGCTGCTTCCCTTTCATGCCCCTCGACTATTATAACAGCCATCTGGTTTCTGTACAAATTGTAAATAGCCTTTCGCTCCCTGTATTTTACCCCTGCCACCTTTAGAATTTGAAAGAGAGTATTCCAGTCAACATTGTCAAAAGCTTTCTCTAAGTCTACAAATGCTAGAAACGTAGGTTTGCCTTTCCTTAATCTTTCTTCTAAGGTAAGTCGTAAGGTCAGTATTGCCTCACGTGTTCCAGTATTTCTACGGAATCCAAACTGATCTTCCCCGAGGTCGGCTTCTACTAGTTTTTCCATTCGTCTGTAAAGAATTCGTGTTAGTATTTTGCAGCTGTGGCTTATTAAACTGATTGTTCGGTAATTGTCACATCTGTCAGCACCTGCTTTCTTTGGGATTGGAATTATTGTATTCTTCTTGAAGTCTGAGGGTATTTCACCTGTCTCATATATCTTGCTCACCAGATGGTAGAGTTTTGTCAGGACTGGCTCTCCCAAGGCCATCAGAAGTTGCAATGGAATGTTGTCTACTCCGGGGGCCTTGTTTCGACTCAGGTCTTTCAGTGCTCTGTCAAACTCTTCAGGCAGTATCGTATCTCCCATTTCATCTTCATCTACATCCTCATCCATTTCCATAATATTGTCCTCAAGTACATCGCCCTTGTATAGACCCTCTATATACTCCTTCCACCTTTCTGCTTTCCCTTCTTTGCTTAGAACTGGGTTTCCATCTGAGCTCTTGATGTTCATACAAGTGGTTCTCTTATCTCCAAAGGTCTCTTTAATTTTCCTGTAGGCAGTATCTATCTTAGCACTAGTGAGATAAGCCTCTACATCCTTACATTTGTCCTCTAGCCATGCCTGCTTAACCATTTTGCACTTCCTGTCGATCTCATTTTTGAGACGTTTGTATTCCTTTTTGCCTGCTTCATTTACTGCATTTTTATATTTTCTCCTTTCATCATTTAAATTCAATATTTCTTCTGTTACCCAAGGATTTCTACTAGCCCTCGTCTTTTTACCTACTTGATCCTCTGCTGCCTTCACTACTTCATCCCTCATAGCTACCCATTCCTCTTCTACTGTATTTCTTTGCCCCATTCCTGTCAATTGTTCCCTTACGCTCTCCCTGAAACTCTGTACAACCTCTGGTTCTTTCAGTTTATCTAGGTCCCATCTCCTTAAATTCCCACCTTTTTGCAGTTTCTTCAGTTTTAATCTACAGGTCATAACCAATAGATTGTGGTCAGACTTCATATCTGCCCCTGGAAATGTCTTACAATTTAAAACCTGGTTCCTAAATCTCTGTCTTACCATTATATAATCTATCTGATACCTTTTAGTATCTTGTATATGGAAAATAAAGCTATAATACTGCATAACCATTGAACAAAATACAGAGTTATGGAAACAGAATGGCTGAATTTCTTTACATCATACAAAGCAAGATATCAGCTGTGGGCCGTGCTCATTCGACTAAAAAAATGGCATAAACTGAAAACTATAATGGTATCTTTCTTTATTACTTCGAAGAAGTTAGTTGAATGCCAGGTCAGTGTAGTACATAGAGACGACGATCCAGAATTAAAGCGTTTCATGGGGCCAGTGGACAAGTTGCGGTCAGGCACATCCATGTGTCATGGGCCGCTGAAGTCTTTATTACGAGTGGGACGCGTAAATGGACCTAAGTGAAATTCCGTGTTGTCTGGTCCGACGGAGCGCCGCTCGAATTCCGCAGCTGGAAAAGGCTGGCCGCTTACACGGCACGGCACGGCCGACCAGTTAATCTGGGCTGCGCAGCTGCCTCGTTAGTGGGATCCTGCTTGAAGCCGGCTGCCCGCAGAAACAGGGCGTCTGTCCACCTCGCCGATTAATATTAAAGGCGTGAAGGATACAACAAAAGTGAGGCCGTGCAGTAGCGTCTGATGCCGTGTGAAGTACTTCAGACAAATCGAGACGGATCGTCCAAAAAATTGTTCTAGAAAAATTGCATGTTTTTTAAAAAAAGTCACACTCGTTGACGTAACACTACTTCTTTAAGCGTCGTCTGTTAAGAGTGTTGGCGACGATCATGTAGTATTCCCATCAATTCTCAACTGTTCTAAACAATGTGTAGACGTCTCACATGTTGAATCACTCGAGGAGGGACTCTTCTGCAGCCAGGTCCAGATTTTCCTTCTCTCCTTCAGTGATGACTTCTATGAAGCTGTACTATTCGCTTTGTGCCCAAAGTCCGCCGCTCGTGGTCTCGCGGTAGCTTCCCGAGCACGGGGTCCCGGGTTCGATTCCCGGCGGGGTCAGGGATTTTCACCTGCCTCGAGATGACTGGGTGTTTGTGTTGTCCTCATCATTTATCATCATCCAGGAAAGTGGCGCAATTGGACTGAGCAAAGATTGGGTAATTGTACGGGCCCTGATAACCACGCTGTTGAGCGCCCCACAAACCAAACATCATCATCATCATCATCTTGTGCCCAAAATACGCTGTTTTCCTGCGTCTGATGGTGATTATGGTTGCAAGAATTGTATTAGTATATTAAATCTATGCACAACCATCAGCTGTAGAATGGAATGTCAATGAAAATTGGTGCCGAACCGGGGCTCGAACCCGTATTCACCGCTTATCGCGAGCTGTCGCCTTACCATTTGGCTATCCGTGCAGACTCACGGCCAGCTCCAAACTTCCATATACCGTCGTTCGTGCGTCAAACACTGCACTCGTATACATAATGCAGTTCCCATGCAGAAAGGGCGACACACATTTTAATTGGAATTCGCTGCCTGGTATCGGTGGATACATACGATATTGCAGTGCCTGTGCTGAGTAGTAAGATGCAATGCCCCTTCGGACAAGCAGCTTTTAGAAGGAAAATTGCATCGTACTGCGCAAGAACACAGGCACTGCAGTATCGCAGCCACATTTTGTTTCTTTTTTGCAAGTTGATTTGAAGTTCACAGTGCACTAGAAATGCTAATTCTGCGCAGAAGATCTTCATCATCAAGGAATAATATTGTGTCAGTTGCGTAACTGAAGTTTAAAGACGTACCACTTATCTTGACTCATTTTTGCCGAACCATTCAGTGCTTCTCGAAAAAAGCTTTGTAAGGCGAGTTGATAAGTCTTCGTTATAACATACGTCCTTGCCTGGCAGCTTTTAGAATTTTCGTCTGAAATCGGCTCTCCAACCTTGATGTAAGCTGTTTGATTCAATTACAGATTTCAGTTTTCATGGTGGTAGTAGGAATGCAACCTTTAAAATTATCAAATACTTTTATAATCTATAAAGCTGGCAAAGGTAACTGCTCTTAGTGCGAGACTTTGCGTACCAAAACCTGGATAAAAAGCAAGGCATTCGTTTTTGCAACACCGTTTCCGTCTTTTCCCCATCGGTAGCTGTGCGGTATTACCAGAATCTCTTTCAGAGTATGATGAGAATGAAAAAAAGAACAATTGAACACTTCTAAAAGACGAGGCGATAAAGGCTGAAAATCGCCATGCTGTGAGGGCACATAAACCATGAAAACAGAGTCTTGAACTCGGAACTTTAACTGACTTCGAAGAGTAATACGAAATTTTGTTAGGAAAGCGAATATGTTCGCACATTAAAATTATTAAAGGTGCGGAGGAAAGTAGAATGAGGTATCTGGTACCCGATTTTTTAAGCAGCAGCATATTCGCTTTTTTTTGTGCTCCGGTGGAGCTTTTTCCCACTGGTTCCCTTCTTTTCCCTGTTACAGCAGGGCGTATCTATTCTGAGCATACAGATGGTCCGAAGCCCAAGGACTGTCAAACTCACTTAACCCTACGTTTGTCACCAACAGAATCCAACGTATGGGCCCTGGAAATTTTTATTTTATTTATTTATTTTTTCGGTGAATTCAGTTCGTACTTAAAACCAATTTTATTCAAAAATGGTTCAAATGGCTCTGAGCACTATGGGACTTAACATCTGAGGTCATCAGTCCCCTAGAACTTAGAACTACTTAAACCTAACTAACCTAAAGACATCACACGTATCCATGCCCGAGGCAGGATTCGAACCTGCGACTGTAGCGGTCGCACGGTTCCAGACTGAAGTGCCTAGAACCGCTCGGTCACAGAGGCCGGCCCAATTTTATTGATTATATGCTGACCAGTAGTATTTCTAATGAAAAATGAACATGGCGGATAATACTGTTTCAGAAAATATCTCGAAAAAGTTAGCCACTGAGATGTTATAAATTACTTCCTCTGACAGTGCACATGTAGTATGATTTTTGGAAATACGCAGCGTGATAGAAACAGTTTATGCAATTTTGATTGTAATAGGCATATTATTTGCTCACTTTTATTGAATTTTATAGGTATCAAACTGATGGTCACTAATATTTCTTTTAGATCTGTATAAATGACTTCGTGGAGATGGCGCAGCTCCATGACAGATGAAGTTCAGATTGATCATGTAAAGAATTACTGGAAAGAAGTTTCATTAGAGCGCGCAGAAAATTCACAGTTTGGAAACGATTCTAATGGATGTGTGCTACTATTTCTAGAGTTTCAAACCTTCCGCAGTAACCAGTGGTAGTCCAGCTAACGGAATGTCAAGTGCACCAGTGAGTCTAACGTCTAGTATAGATGCAGCAAGTAGGGTAGACTGCTTGCCTGTGCTTGAAGTAGCATTTCATGAAGTCGTAAAACTACTTTATACTAAAATGGCTGCGATTGTGAATTTTTATGTATGATATCAAATTGGGTGTGAACTCCAGGCTTTTGGGAAATGGGTTTACTAACAGAAGTGAACATTGCTAATTTCCTGCACGTTTTTTCAAGCTTTATCAGCACAGCTTTCGTGCTCGTGATTCGCGTTTACGAGTCCCCTACATCACTTTGACGACATACAATAGCGTCATCAGCAAAGTCTCCATTTGGTGTACATCCTATACGACAGTGGTCCGATTAGACTTCACTGAGGGCATTTCTGAGGCGTCCCTTGGCTCTGACGAAGACTCTTCTTCCAAGAGGACGTACTGAATTCCGTCACCCAAAATCTCTTCAAACACTCTGTGATGTAGTTGTTAGAGTAAAGAACAAGGACAGTGTTCTGCTCATGGGTGATTTTAACGCCAGGATTGGAAATCGAACAGAAGGATATGAAAAGGTTATGGGTAAATTTGGAGAGGATATGGAGGCCAACAGGAATGGGAAACAACTCCTGGATTTCTGTGCCAGTATGGGCTTAGTAATCACAAACTCCTTTTTTAAACATACGAACATTCACCGGTATATTTGGGAAGGCAGGGGAACCAGATCTGTCATTGATATATAGTAACAGATCAGGAATTCAGGAAGGCTGTGAGGGACACACGTGTATTCAGGGGATTCTTTGATGACACTGATCATTATTTAATCTGCAGTGAAATTGGGATTGTGAGGCCGAAAGTGCAGGAGGTCAGGTCCATATGTAGGAGGATAAGAGTGGAGAAACTTCAGGATAAGGAAATCAGGCACAAGTACATAACAGTGATCTCAGAAAGGTACCAGTTAGTTGAATGTAGTCAATTACAGTCATTGGAAAAGGAATGGACAAGGTACAGGGACACAGTACTAGAAGTGGCTAAAGAATGTCTCGGAACAGTAGTGTGTAAAAGTAGGATGGAGCAAACAGCTTCGTGGAATGACACAGTCAAGGCAGCCTGTAAAAGGAAAAAGAAGGCGTATCAAAAATGGCTACATACTAGAACTCAGGTAGACAGAGAAAGTTATGTTGAAGAAAGAAACAAAGCCAAACAGATAATTTGAGCATCCAAGAAGAAATCTTGGGAAGACGTTGGAAACAGGTTGGAGACTATGGGTCAAGCTGCTGGAAAACCATTCTGGAGTGTAATTAGCAGTCTTCGAAAGGGAGGTAAGAAGGTAATGACAAGTATTTTGGACAGGTCAGGAAAACTGCTTATGAATCCTGTGTATGCCTTGGGCAGATGGAGGGAATATTTTGAAGAGTTGCTCAATGTAGGTGAAAATACGATCAGTAATGTTTCAGATTTCGAGGTAGAATGGGATAGGAATGATGATGGAAATAGGATCACATTTGAGGAAGTGGAGAAAGTGGTCAATAGATTTCAGTGCAATAAAGCGGCTGGGGTGGATGAAATTAAGTCGGAACTCATCAAATACAGTGGAATGTCAGATCTTAAATGGCTACAAAGGATTATTGAAATGGCCTGGGAGTCGGGACAGGTTCCATCAGACTGGACAAAAGCAGTAATCACACCAGTCTTTAAACATGGAAACAGAAAAGATTGTAACAACTACAGAGGTATCCCTTTAATCAGCGTTGTGGGTAAAATCTTGTCAGGTATTGTTGAAAGGAAAGTGCGAGTATTAGTTGAGGACCAATTGGATGAAAATCAGTGTGGGTTTAGGCCTCTTAGAGGTTGTCAGGACCAGATCTTTAGCTTACAGCAAATAATGGAGAAGTGTTATGAGTGGAACAGGGGATTGTATCTATGCTTTATAGATCTAGAAAAGGCATATGACCGGGTTCCTAGGAGAAAGTTATTGTCTGTTCTACAAGATTATGGAATAGGGGGCAAACTTTTGCAAGCAATTAAAGGTCTTTACATGGATAGTCAGGCAGCAGTTAGTTGACGGTAAATTGAGTTCATGGTTCAGAGTAGTTTCAGGGATAAGACAAGGCTGCAACCTGTCTCCACTGTTGTTCATATTATTTATGGATCATATGTTGAAAACAATAGACTGGCTGGGTGAGATTAAAATATGTGAACACAAGATAAGCAGTCTTGCATATGCGGATGACTTAGTTGTAATGGCAGATTCGATTGAAAGTTTGCAAAGTAATATTTCAGAGCTAGATCAGAAATGTAAGGACTATGGTATGAAGATCAGCATCTCCAAAACGAAAGTAATGTCAGTGGGAAAGAAATACAAACGGATTGAGTGCCAAATAGGAGGAACAAAGTTTGAACAGGTGGACGGTTTCAAGTACTTAGGATGCATATTCTCACAGGATGGCAACGTAGTGAAAGAACTGGAAGCGAGGTGTAGCAAAGCTAATGCAGTGAGCGCCCAGCTACGATCTACTCTCTTCTGCAAGAAGGAAGTCAGTACCAAGACTAAGTTATCTGTGCACCGTTCAATCTTTCGACCAACTTTGTTGTATGGGAGCCAAAGCTGGGTGGATTCAGGTTACCTTATCAACAAGGTTGAGGTTACGGATATGAAAGTAGCTAGGATGATTGCAGGTACTAGTAGATGGGAACAATGGCAGGAGGGTGTCCACAATGAGGAAATCAAAGAAAAACTGGGAATGAACTCTATAGATGTAGCAGTCAGGGTGAACAGGCTTAGATGGTGGGGTCATGTTACACGCATGGGAGAAGCAAGGTTACCCAAGAGACTCATGGGTTCAGCAGTAGAGGGTAGGAGCAGTCGGGGCAGACCAAGGATTCGGTTAAGAATGATTTTGAAGTAATAAGTTTAACATCAGAAGAGGCACCAATGTTAGCACTGAATAGGGGATCGTGGAGGAATTTTATAAGGGGCCTATGCTCCAGACTGAACGCTGAAAGGCATAATCAGTCTTAAATGGTGATGGTGATGGTGATGGTGATGATGATTTACCACATATATGAATGTTTGTTGGTTGGACACCACAGTGGTTGGTAATTGGAGCCCTTCACATTCGTTAGCGATTGCAGATTCGGGCTACTACTCAGTCAGTAGTCCGATTAAAATCACTTGATAGCTGACCTCTGTCACTTGCCGCTACAGTGTTACACCCCGGCTGCCGGCTACCGCTCGATTGTAGGTGACAAACAAATACGGCCGCGCGGAGTGGCCGTGCGGTTTGAGGCTCCATGTCATGGACTGCGCGGACCCTCCCGCCGGAGGTTCGAGTTCTCCTTCGTGTGTGTGTGTGTGTGTGTGTGTGTGTGTGTGTGTGTGTGTGTGTTTTATGGTATGGTCATTATGTGTGAAGAAATACGAAATAAAATTGTCAGATCGATGATTATAGATCCAAAAACATCAAGAAAGAATGTGGGACAGGGAAGTAAACTGACCAATTGTTGAGAAAGTTCGGCAGCGGGGAACGATCGGATGTGTGACGCTGATCTCCAAGATCGGAGCAACCCGCTCCAACGCGTGTGAAGTGTCAACTACCAAGTAATTTCAAGAAGCTTCCGTTCGTTGACAAAACACACGGTTACGACTGTAGCCTATTAAGGGAGATTGCTACATAGAAACGCACCTCAGGTACAACAGGAAATTTGCTGCACAGTCAATTCGTTCGTTTTTTCGCAAGACTGAGAGGTCTTTGTGGTACCGCAGTCTGTGCACGTGTGTGGTGTAACTGCGCATTGTCGGGATGATGTCTTCATTTCTTCTTACGTCATCGAATGCACGAGTGCTTACTTTCCGTCGTTCAGCACTGCAGTGTAAGCTGACTTCCGCAACGTGTCCGGACGCCTCGTGGTCGGAAGAAAGCGGCGCTGGCTGCGCGGGACGAGGACCAGCCGGCTGCGACTCGTTACAAAACAAGCGCGCAATCGACCTCGATCAGCCCTGCGGCAGGGGAACTCGGTCCGTGTTGTTCTCGTTTCGGGAGCTCGTGAGGCAGGTGCATTGCGTGCTTGACCGATCAGAGCTTCTACTCTACCTGCAGCCCCCAGCAGCTTCCCTTTTTCCGAGGTCTAACGGACGCTAGTGCTGTGACGTTCGACTCTTAGGTAGTCGACGCGAATCCTGGTCATCATCATCATTATCATGGAGAACAACAACAACAACAACCTGACTTGTACCACTAGGTAAAGGCGTTTCAATGCATTACGGTGAGCGGCCTTACCCATCCATATTGCTCTTGATTCTCCAGGTTGAGTCAAGTCTCCGTACCAATGCTGAAAGCGTTGGCTAATTTCTTCCACACATCGGTCCGTATAAACGAAACCCTAAGGCCACCTATGTATCCGTTTGTCTAGCTGTCGGGATCTGTCTGTCTTTTTAAAAAAAACTTGTTCTCATCAACGGGTAGAGTATCGAGTTGAATTTTGTCACATATTAAGGTCTACATTCCCATGGCGATGTAAAAACTGAAGCATCTAAGTCAATCAAAAGATGCGGCCGTTTGTCACACATTATCATGCTCGAAAACTCAGTCATTAAAAACTTACGGGTACTTCTCCTTGACGTAGAATCATGAAATTTGACAAGAAAGGTTTCACAGTACAAATAAAGGAAAAGGTCACAAAGCTGTTAATTTGTTAATTACACTGAACAGCCAAAGAAACTGGTACACATGGCTAACATCGTGTAGCCCCCCCCCCCCCCCCCCCCCCCCCAACACGCAGAAGTGCCGCAACGCGACGTGGCATGGACTCGACTAATGTCTGACGTAGTGCTGGAGGGGACTGACACCGTGAATCCTGCAAGGCTGTCCGTAAATCCGTAAGAGTACGAGGGAGTGGAGGTCTCTTCTTAACAGCACGTTGCAAGACATCCCAGATATGCTCAATAATGTTCATGTTTGGAGAGTTCGGTGGTCAGAGGAAGTGTTCAAACTCAGGAGGGTGTTCCTGGAGCCACTCTGTAGCAGTTCTAGACGTGTGGGGTGTTGCATTGTCCTGCTGGAATTTCCCAAATCCGCCGGAATGCACAATAGACATGAATAGCAGCAGGCGATCAGACAGGACGCTTACGTACGTGTCTCCTATCACAGTCGTATCTAGACGTATCAGGTGCCCCATATGGCACACGCCCCACACCGTTACAGAACCTCCACAAGCTTGAACAGCCCCGCTGACATGCAGGGTCCATAGGTTCCATATCCGCACACGTCCATCCGCTCGATACAATTTGAAACGAGATTCGTCCGACCAGGCAACATGTTTCCAGTCATCAATAGTCCAATGCCTGTGTTGACGGCCCCAGCCGAGACGTAAAGCTTTGCGTCGTGCAGTTATCAAGGGTACACGAGCTCCGGAAGCCCATATCGATGATATTACGTTGAATGGTTCGCACGCTGACACTTGTTGATGGCCCAGCATTGAAATCTGCGGAAAGATTGCACCTCTGTCACGTTAGACGGTTCTGTTCAGTCGTCGTTGGTCCCGTTCTTGCAGCATCTTTTTCCCGGCCGCAGCGATGTCGGATATTTGATATTTTACCGGGTTCCTGATATTCACGGTACAGTCGTGAAATGGTCGTACGGGAAAATTCCTGCTTCGTCGCTACCTCGGAGATGCTGTGTCCCATGGCTCGTGCACCGACTATAACACCACGTTCAAACTCACTTAAATCTTGATAACCTGCCATTGTAGCGGCAGTAATCAGTGTAACAATTGCGCCAGACACTTGTTGCTTTATGTAGGCGCTGCCGATGGCAGCGCTTTATTCTGCCCATTTGCTAATATCTGTATTTGAGTACCCATGCCAATACCAGTTTCTTTGGCGCTTGAGGGTATATCAAAAGAAAAAATTAGAACATCCTGGAAAGTCATGAAATTCCCGGGACCGATACCTTGCCAATATCGAAATCGATAATAAGCAAAAATCGCAGAGATTCTCAATTCCCGTTACTGACGAATTATCTGTATACAAAGTTAAGTTTGAACGAGTCCTACTCGCACTTACCTGGATTTTTCTTTTTGAGGAAAGTGAACGAGTTGAAAAGAAATGCCACCAGCGAAGAAGAACGGATTGACATTCTGTTGACTAGGAGTGCTACCACCTACCATGTAGCGCGTTGTTTCAGCACAACGTACAGAACGCAACGAACTCATGTGACACGCAGGAAGACTTAAAACGAAATTAAGAACAGGTTCCGTGAACGATGCAGGCCTATGTGGAATACAAAAGGTGGCAGCATTTGAAGACACACAAACACAGGAACTAGCAGCGATGGCCGGGAGTCCGACAAAACCACCGCTCTATCTTCTGTCTCTTTTCTATTAAGCCAATCTGCTAAGGGAATCGGCCGAAGGAGTACTTTTAAACCTTTTATATGAATTACATTCCCGTAATAGTAGTCCAATGAATTTCTCTCTGGCATCCGTTTTGCCTCAGTTTGTTCCATGTGGCCATTCCACTTTTGGTCGCTTCGGATAGTTACTCTCACGTATTTTACGGTAACTACTATTTCCAGTCATGTGTCTCCAATAGTGTAATAGTACAGTGGTAGACATCTTCGCCTATTTACGCGTGCTATGTTGCATTTATTTACGTTCAGGGTCAACTGTCAGCCCCTGCACCAATCGTCAATGCTATCCAAGCCTTCCAGCAATTCGCTACAGCCTTGTGGAGCACCGAATGACCTGTTACGGTCCATCTGATAAAAACCTAGTAATAAAATCGGAGCCTGTACTCCAGTAATCTCGTATTTTGTTCACGAAACGACCGTGTGGAACTACCAGATCTTTTCCGTAAGTCAGGGAACACGTCGTCTGTATAGACACCCCTGTCTACGGCTTTCTGTGTCTCCTGGATGAATAGAGAGCGAGCAGTGTTTCCCCAGATACCAGTTTGCACAATGCACATTGACTTTTCTGTAGGTGAGTTACACTGTTACACTGTATTATTTTAGTTTCGTTATGTTAATGATCCACTGTTGTCTTACAATAATTACTTTTCACGCCTAACTTTCCAACTTGCTCTGTAAATTATTCCGTTCATCATCGAAGTTTATCTGCACAAGATGCAAACACTACGGTGTAATCTGTCAAAATAAAGGTGGTTTTTATCCACGAATACCCAGGACGAAAACGTCAAAACTTTGTCTATGGCTGCTGAGATTTAATGAGTCTGCAGGTTTGACTCCTCTCGCTGTCCTGAATTTCTCATTATCCCGATGAAGTCTCATGGAATCAATGGCTCTCCATACAACGATGTGACTGAGCACAAAGCTGGAACGAATATCCATGGATAATTATGGGTGATGATGATGGTGATAATGATGATATGAAATTCCTGTTAAAAGCCACCGACGAACCTTTGTATATTGGTTTTGACATAGAAAAGAACTTTGTTTCGTAATAGCCACAGTTCTCATCTTCTACCCAGACGCTAATCCACAATTAAAACATGTCGGCGAAAGAACTTTCAGGTGCCTGTATCGAAGATACAAAGCGGCACAAAGTGTATCTTACTTTGTTTCTGATTTGTCACTGTCTTACGCCTCGACGCGATCGAACAGGTGAACAAGAAGCGTTCTGTTCGAACAATAACGAAGACATCTCCAACCGCCTGTTCCTCTACGATGTGAAGGAAGTGTGTGTGTGTGTGTGTGTGTGTGTGTGTGTGTGTGTGTGTGTGTGTGTGTGTGTAACTCAATAACAGAAGAAAGAATATCAATCTACAATGCAGACTGAGGATACAGCTAAATATGTCCTCCGCTGAAAACAATGGAACAATGGCTCGTTCATCGAGAAGCAATACTGAATCAGTCACGTCGAGATTTAAAAACTTTCAGTGGGCTTGTTCCATTATTTATTGCCGACGTAAATTGCGGATCATACTGCCACATCGGGGGTACAGCCGGTTCTAAGAAGAAAGCTGCCTTCCACACTTCGTAAAAATTTTCGCTGCCGTAACTGGGCAACATGTTAAGACTGCGACAGGTGCACACACTCTCTCTCTCTCTCTCTCTCACTCACTCACACACACACACACACACACACACACACACACACACACCGCGTTTTTCCTCCCATTGTAGAATATTTCCTAACCATTCCTGCAAGCAACATTTGGAAGATGGGTGGTCTTTCAGTTGTATCAGACCTGGAGCAAATCTGTCAGTCTGTATACAGGGTTATTATAAATTAATGGTCCAGTTTCACAGATTCACTGTAGCTATATTATTTGACATTTATCTCAGGGCGTTGCGCACACACACATCTAACAAGTGCTGCATATGTGCCCCCGTACTGATTCTAGAGATATCAGGTCGATTATAAAGTTCCTCCCACGTTCGGCGCAGCACGTCCCTATCATCTATTCAAAAACACTTGCGACCGAACCGCTGAATCTTTCCATCAGTAAATGGGGTATGTTCTCCACTGACTCGGTTGTTTTAACCCCCTCCACTGACGGAATGACCCACTTCCCAATTCCGTATGTATAAAACCAATACGGACTTGTAGCTGTCACGCCTTTGCGCTTACTGCTACGTATTTTGACTGTAAATAGCTCAGTCCCAATGGTAAGAGGCAGTAGTGAATTCACGTAGTTAATATTTGAATCCAGCACAGCTGCCACAAGCTCAGCTCACTTTTACTCCACTCCTACCCTCGCCATTGCACCACATTAACTAGGTGCTACGTGGACCTTGCTAAATTCACTTGCGTATACATTTTTGACCGTTACTCGCCAGTATTTACCTAATGAATAGTACACTCCTAACCGGACTATTTCCCTAAGAGCTGTGATGATTGAACGGGTTCGATCCACGGCCTACAGTGCCCTACAGTTCACACGGTAACACTGCCTACCTGACCCACTTAACTTGGTAGTGAGCTTATGTATCCAATCACCACTGCTAGCAGCAGTGGATAATCCTATCAGCACGACGAGAGCAGCAGACTTACCGTCGAATCCTCCTGAAAATACTTATGACTACGGTCGCCAGCTCTGAAGGAGCAAAAGAATAAATCAATTTTTGGGCTCGTTTCAAAGTGAAATGGCTTGAGTTGAATTTAAACTTAATTCTGAATATTACTATTTCTGATCATTCTAGATGATTCTACAAAGCAAATACTCTCTCAATTTCTGTGAGTTGGCTTGGTAATTACTACCAAGACAGGTTATGCAACTTCGGTTAACAAAATTCTATCCTTCAACTTATTTAATGATTTTGGATATTACTCTTTGGACCATTGATACAGAATTAGTTAAGTGACTTTACTTGAAAGGTTGCTCAGAAAAATTTAAGTAACTGTAAATAGGCGACTCATTCTGGTGTGACCATTGCTCTTTTCAACATTCTTATACGCTAAAGTATTCTACAACCAAAAGAATTGTAAATGAAAGAGGCGATGGTGGCCTCAGTCTGATTTCACTATACTATGTTTGAGGTTACTACACTTTACAATGAACAACATGCGTCATAATTTTACTCATTACTATATTCTGTCCTCTGCACTTGCATAAAAGAAAACTGGTATTCTCCTTTTACATGTATACAAAGTTCGAGTTAACAATTGCAAGCAGTCTTGCCTTGGGTAGACGTGTCGGTGCTGGTGGTGAGATGCACGTGGCTAACGCAGCTCTTCACGCCTCATGCCCTTAATGGCGGCTGGAACTACGAGCTGTAGCACTCGTATAAGCTATTGCACGTCCGCCATAAATTCTGGGCGCAGGAACTCTTATAATCAGCCCCAGTGGCATAGAGGCGGCTTCGACAACCATTCGTCGCGTTCTACTCCACAAACGGCGACGATATTCGCCTCTTCGCTGTTGCACAATCACTTTTGCGTGAGCACAGTTACGCACGTCCGATCACGTCAACGCTCCCCAGGCCATTTCATTGTTCAGTCCCTGTGTCTCCAGCTACCTCTAGCTACGCTCGTATCACCAAGAGGGGGGGCGTTCCCCTACCACCTTTTTACCGAAATCATTTAGTATTTAAGAATATTTATATTTACTACCCTGGAGTCCATACCAGTCATAATAATTTACTACTAGCGCTTTACAACATTAAATTATACAGTAATAACTTATAATTACCAAGAAAAAGAATACATTTGACTCTGAGAGCTTAGTGCATTGTCTGACAGGCAGCGCTATTCCCAGTTTCGCCAATAGATGGCATCAGGGTGCACTCCCTGGCAGTCTCACACAAGCGCGCCCGTTTCCGACGCGCGGGCTCCAAATTACTGTCAGCCCACCATCATTTCAGTTCCGTTACACACTGTTGATGCGAGCTCGCAGTTCTGATAGGTTTGTTGGTAGGGGAGGCGTAAACTGTAAATCTTCCACATAACCAAACACACAATCATCTCATGGGGTTAGGTCGGTGGCATTTCAAAGAGAAAACACACTTTCTCGGTGCCTGTCGCCATCTTTCCTAACTGCTCACTGCTGCGCTCTCAGGCCAGAAAGCTGAAGGACGATATTTTCTATATGAGTTGCGTTTTGTGGCAATTTGTCTATTAATATAGCTGTAGTGAATTTGTGAAATAACTTCCGTTATTTATAATCCTGTATTTATAAAAATTATTATATCCCTACAAGTTTTGAGCAGTGCATTTGTACATTCAGTGTCTCCTCCTAAACCACTGCGTTGATTTCAGACGAACTTGGTACACATATCATTATCTGGAAAGAGGCACCTACGTCCCACACGACTGTGCGTGTGGTTGTGGTTGGGGGTGAAAAGATAAGTAGAAGCATAAAACTGGAAGTTTTTTAAAATAGGGTCTTATTCGCCTTTTTTGTACTTTTCTATTCTATAATGTAAGAAATGTTACTGTGACTTGAGTTGTCATTTACAACAGAAGAATGAACCCATAGGTGACAAACGATAGCTGAGCAAAAAAGGAGTTCTAAGGACGAGTGCCTCAAATGCCATTAGTCAATATTCATACTATTGCTGACGTATTACCAAGTATCTCAAATCTACCGACTTAGAAACGCAATAAAAAACGGTATAAGTGCAAGTAGGACTCGCGCACCGAGTGTTCCTTACAAAGTTAATTGCGTATACAGGGCGTTCCGTAAGTGTTGGTTGAAATTAAGACAATAGGTGGAGAACGTCAAGCCAAATATATTTAGTTATGTTATATAAGCACTCAAAAAAAAGTTGTGCATCACCCCAGTTGCCAGAACTCCTGAAGATTGACGTTGACTCTGGGTCTTGTATAACAGACACAGTCCCTTCGACTGTTCAGAGATGTCACTAAACCCGCCCACAGATGTAAACAACCATGCATGAGCAGCGCCCATTAGACGGAGGGGGTCCGACAGCCGATCAGTTCCAGCCATTCCACCAGGAAGGAGGTACATGGCTCGTGTTGTCTGTAGTTCAACCACGCCTAGACGGTCAATACCGCGGTTCGATCGTGTCCGCATTGTTACTTTGTGCCAGAAAGGGCTCTCAACAAGGGAGTGAACCAAAGTGACGTTCGGACATGGAGGAGATACACAGAGACAGGAGCTGTCGATGATATGCCTCGCTCTGGTCGCCCAAGGGCTACTACTGCAGTGGATGACCGCTAACTACGGATTGTCTCGCAGGAACCCTGACAGCAACGTCACCATGTTGAATAATGCTTTTCGTGCAGCCACAGGACGTCGTGTAACGACTCAAACTGTGCGCAGTAGGCCACATGATGCGCAACTTCACTCCCGACGTCCATGGCGAGGTCCATCTTTGCAACCACGACACCATGCAGCGCGGTACAGATGGACCCAACAACATGCCGAACGGGCCGCTCAGGATTGGCATCACGTTCTCATCACCGATGAGTGTCGCATATGCCTTCACCATGACAATCGTCGGAGACGTGTTTGGAGGCAACCCGGTCTGGTTGAACGCCTTAGGCACACTGTCTAGAGAGTGCAGCTAGGTGGAGGTTCCCTGCTGTTTTGGGGTGGCATTATGTGGGGCTGACGTACGCCGCTGGTGGTCATGCAAGGCGCCGTAACGGCTGTAAGATACGTGAATGCCATCCTCGGACCGATAATGCAACCATATTGGCAGTATTTTGGCGAGGCATTCGTCTTCATGGACGACAATTCGCGCCCCCATCGTACACAGCTTGTGAATGACGTCCTTCAGGATAACGACATCGCTCGACTAGAGCGGTCAGCATGTTCTCCAGACATGAACCCTGTCGAACATACCTGAGATAGATTGAAAAGGGCTGTTTATGGACGACGTGACCCTCCAGCCAATCTGAAGTATCTATGCCAAATCGCCGTTGAGGAGTAGGACAATCTGGATCAATAGTGCCTTCATGAACTTGTTGATAGTATGCCACGACGATTACAGGCATGCATCAATGCAAGAGGACGTGCTATTGGGTATTAGAATTACCGGTGTGTACAGCAGTCTGGACCACCACCTCTGAAGGTCTCGCTGTATGGTGGTACAACATGCCATGTGTGGTTTTCATGAGCAATAAAAAGAGTGGAAATCATGTTTATGCTGATCTCTATTCCAGTTTTCTGTACCGGTTCCGGAATTCTCGGAACCGAGATCATGCAAAACATTTGTTTTTGTGTGTATAATCCCTGACCGCAATTCCTGATGGTAGGGACGATTTACACAGATTGTAGTTTACCATGCCAGTTACAGCAGAGGCATTCACAGGAAACTTGAATGCGGGACCTCTGACGTGTTTGCACGCAGTACATCCTCAGAACATTGACTGTCGTGTGGGATAGATTGAAAAGGGCTGTTCATGGATGACGTGACCCACCAACCACTCTGAGAGATCTACGGCGAATCGACGTTGACGAGTGGGAGAATCTGGGCAGACAGTGCCTTGAACTTGCTGATAGTATGCCACGACGATTACAGACATGCATCAATGCAAGAGGACGTGCTACTGTGTATTAGAGGTACCGGTGTGTCCAGGAATGTGGACCACCACCTCTGAAGGTCTCGCTGTGTGGTGGTACAACATGCCATGTGTGGCTTTCATGAGCAATAAAAAGTGTGGAAATGATGTTTATGCTGATCTCTATTCCTATTTTCTGTACAGATTCCGGAACTCTAAAACCGAGATCATGCAAAACATTTGTTTTTGTGTGTATAATCCTTGGCCGCGATTCCTGATGATGGTAGGGACGATTTACACAGAATGTAGTTTAGCATGCTAGTTATCAGCAGTGGGTTTCACAGAAAACTCGAATGCGAGACTTCCTGGTCAGTAAACACACAGTACGTCCTCGGAACATTGACAGTCGTGACCGTCCGAAGTTTCTTGGCATGTCCGCAATAGTACCAGCAACGACGGCAGTTTTGACGAAGAGATCTCCTGTTTCCACAACAGTTTCATGTACGAGCTGTTTCATACGCCTCAGAGAAAGAAATCCACACATGTGTGAGCAGGCCTCCGGGCCATCGCGGCCGATGCGTGAACTGTGCTGGTGCCCGCTCTTGCTGGAAACACATCCTCTGTCCGTCCATCAGAGGTATATCCTCAAGTTGTTCTAGTAACCTGTGCTCCACGAAGATCTGATAACTTCGACTATTGAGACAGTATTGAAGAATGTATGTTCCAATCAACCTGTCACCGAGAATGCTGGCGCACACATTAAAGCCGAACCGCCGTTGATGAGCACGATGTCGAGTACCTCGTGAATTCACATGCGCCCAAACGTGCGAATAGTGGATGTCTGAATCTCTGTACATATTCCCAGGCGGCGACACTGACGCAACGGTTCACATCAGCACCACTAACAAAATATTCACTAACATTAAAAGTTCACTTCAGAGACCGCTTGTTTCGTATCGAAATATACGAGGTGCATTCAAGTTCTAAGGCCTCCGATTTTTTTCCTCCGGACTGGAAAGAGATGGAAACATGCGCATTGTTTTAAAATGAGGCCGCGTTCATTGTCAATACGTCCCAGAGATGGCAGCACCGTACGGCAGGTGGAATTATACCGCCAGCGGCGAGAATGAGAACTGTTTTAAATACTTAAAATGGCGACGTTTTCCTTACTTGAACAGCGTGCAATCATTCGTTTTCTGAATTTGCGTGGTGTGAAACCAATTGAAATTCATCGACAGTTGAAGGAGACATGTGGTGATGATGGAGTTATGGATGTGTCGAAAGGCGTTCGTGGGTGCGACAGTTTAATGAAGGCAGAACATCGTGTGACAACAAAACGAAACCTCGGGCTCGCACAAGCCGGTCTGACGACATGATCGAGAAAGTGGAGAGAATTGTTTTGGGGGATCGCCGAATGACTGTTGAACAGATTGCCTCCAGAGTTGGCATTTCTGTGGGTTCTGTGCACACAATCCTGCATGGCGACCTGAAAATGCGAAAAGTGTCATCCAGGTGGGTGCCACGAATGCTGACAGACGACCACATGGCTGCCCGTGTGGCACGCTGCCAAGCAATGTTGACGCGCAACGACAGCACGAATGGGACTTTCTTTTCGTCGGTTGTGACAATGGATGAGACGTGGGCGCCATTTTTCAATCCAGAAACAAAGCGCCAGTCAGCTCAATGGAAGCACACAGATTCACCACCACCAAAAAAATTTCGGGTAACAGCAAGTGCTGAAAAAATGATGGTGTCTATATTCTGGGACAGCGAGGGCGTAATCCTTACCCATTGCGTTCCAAAGGGCACTACGGTAACAGGTGCATCCTACGAAAATGTTTTGAAGAACAAATTCCTTCCTGCACTGCAGCAAAAACGTCCGGGAAGGGCTGCGCGTGTGCTGTTTCACCAAGACAACGCACCAGCACATCGACCTAACGTTACGCAACAGTTTCTTCGCGATAACATCTTTGAAGTGATTCCTCATGCCCCCTACTCACCTGACCTGGCTCCTAGTGACTTTTGGCGTTTTCCAAGAATGAAAGACACTCTCCGTGGCCGCACATTCACCAGCTGTGCTGCTATTGCCTCAGCGATTTTCCAGTGGTCAAAACAGACTCGTAAAGAAGCCTTCGCCGCTGCCATGGAATCATGGTGTCAGCGTTGTGAAAAATGTGTACGTCTGCAGGACGATTACGTCGTGAAGTAACGCCAGTTTCATCGATTTCGGGTGAGTAGTTAATTAGAAAAAAAATCGGAGGCCTTAGAACTTGAATGCACCTCGTATTTGTTCCCTGCCTCCTGTGTTAATTTGATCAAACAGTTTCTTATCGATTTTTCACCCATCCCAAGAATCAAGAATCCCATCTATTTTTGTCTGTTACTGGCAAGATATCGGTCCTGGGAATTCCAAGACTTTGGAAAATAACAAAATATTTTTGTGAGATGTAATTACAAATTAACAAATTTCGAATTTTTTTCACATGCTTCTATTGTGAAACCTAGCTTCTTGATTCTAGGCCAACGGGAAGTACCCAATAGGTTTTGATGAATGAGTTCGCAAGAATCGAAGTATGTGACGTAAATAGCTGTATCTTTTGATTGCACTGACTTAGATTAATTTTTTTTACACCGCCAAGGGAACTTTCAACTCGACACGTCTTCCCGTTCATGAGAAAGTAGGTTTCTGACAGACAGACAGCCAGCAAAATATTCCTATAATGGTCTAGATTTTAAAGATTGATGTACGGAACCCTGAAAATGATATTTACACTAATCAGAGGAACTACTGCAAATATAACAATACTATATGTTTTTTACTAAATAAAATGATAAACAGCAGACAAATCCAGTGGTGTAAATACCTATATATCAGAGTGTTAAGTAAAGCTTTAAAGCTGTAGGTGAGTTCGACGAAACGACAGGAAAAAGATCAGTTTAGTTGCAGAAAAGGAGAATGGTCGACCACGGTTTACTGGGCGTCCCGGAGAAGTGTAACGTACTAAGAAGGGTATTTGTTGGCGGTAGTTCGATCAGTACGAGGGTATTAAAGAAAATGCTCAGTAAGCTTAGGTAAGAAATGCTAGTCCCTCTTCCCCCCCCCCCCCCCCACTCCCAATTCCTTAAAGAGTCAAACTCCTCTGTGTAAAACAACAAATTGAAAGTGTTTCTGACAGTAATACTTGCCCTACTGTGTTAAACGTTTAGCATAAGATTATACCTCCGAATGAGTTGATTATGTCAGCATTTTAAATTTTTCTTTCGGTCAATAACTATGACGCGCTAAAGATCAAATTTTTGTTGCCCCTGGAAGCCTTTACATAGGCAACTTGCAGATGGATCCGTGCACCAGTTTTAGCCGTTTAATAATACAGGGGGTCCCTGGAGGAACGATCAGAATTCAGGAATATGACAGGAACGATCATTCGAAGAAAAGAATCCAGTTAACATAGGTTATAAAATACATACATAGGGTGGTGTGGGCACATCTTCAGTGGAAGAGATGTTTCAGAGTAGAGATGATGAACGAGTGCTAATCTACGAGTACATCTGCATCTACGGGGCTGGTACGCAAATCACACTTAAGTGCCTTGCAGAGGGTTCATCGAACCACCTTAACACTAATTCTCTATTATTCGATTCTCGAACGGCGCAGGGAGAAAACGAACACCTATATCAATGCGTGCTAGCTCTTATTTCTCTAATTTTATTATTATGCTCGGTTTTTCGTACGTAGGTGGGCGTCAACAAAACATTTTCGCATTTGGAGTAGACATTTGGTGATGGAAATTTCGTGAGAAGATCCCGCCACAACGAGAACAGTCTTTGTTTCAGCTATGTCCACCGGAAATCCTGTATCATGTCCGTGACTCTCTCTCACCTAGTTCTCGATAATACAAATCGTGTTACCCTTCTTTTAACTGTCTCGATGTACTCCGTTAATCCTACTTGGTAAGCTCTTTTAAGATGTGAATGATAGTTCCTGTCATATCCCGGAATATTTGTCAGCCGTCCGCTACGGTCGCAGGTTCGAATCCTGCCTCGGGCATGGATGTGTGTGTGATGTCGTTCGTTAGTTAGGTTCAAGTGGTTCTAAGTTCTAGGGGACGGATGACCTCAGATGTTGAGTCACATAGTGCTCAGAGCCAATATGTCATTTAGCCCTTGAAGGGAAGAAAACAGTCTACCGTCGAAGCGCTCCTTAGGAAGTTTAGAGAACCAGCATTTGCGATGACGTGCAGAACGACTGTACTGCCACAGTCGCTCATTATGCGTAACAAACTAAGGGAGATTGGTGTGTACGCCTCTGTACGAATGCGATCGCATTTCTTTCGCTCTAAGAGTATTTGGAAGTGAAGGAGGAAAAAGAATAACTGATAGTGGTATGAAATACGTTCTGCCTAGCGCTATGCGCTGACTGCGGTGTATGTACCGGGTGGTTATCATTAAAGTGCAGTTACTCACAGAGGTTAATCTTGGGCTGTAACTATCATATGGCAGCGAAACTCAGTAGATACGCTAATGAGTGATGTGGAACCGATTTAAGATGAAACTCAAATTGGTTTCAGGTGTGTGCAAAGCAGATGTTGTACACTGTATGACAGTAAGACATCTGCGCTGTTCTCTTGACGCGTAATGTGAATGAACTGCATGGAAATCGAGTAGAGGCCGGGCGCTGTTAGTGAAACTGTTTTATGTGAACGGCAGCAATTACAGTGCTCCATTCTGAGAACATATCCAAAGTGAGAAGTCTGAGGAGAGGCCTGATTTCATTAAATGGCTTAAACAAGATAATGAAATTAGAAAACATGGGCCAACTTGGTGTGGCATCTGGAAGAGGAAGGCGTCCTGTTTTGTGGAGGTTGCTGTTGCTGTAACTGACCATACAGCCCTTTCTCCGTGTAGTGCTAGTGCTAGTGCTTGTGCAGTGTCATGAGAATTGCCCATCCCATCGTCAACAGTACAGAAATTTTTCTCTCTATTTTACTCAGTTACCCGTACAAGATCCAGACGGTGCAGCAACTGAACCTTTGATTCGCAGCCGCGTTCTGAGTTTTCGGTTTTTGGCACGGATCGAAGTTGATGTCGTGTGGCCGGCAATATTCTACATCTACATTTATACTCCGCAAACCACCCAAGGGTGTGTGGCGGAGGGCACTTTATGTGCCACTGTCATTACCTCCCTTTCCTGTTCCACTCGCGTATGGTTCAAGGGAAGAACGACTGCCGGAAAGCATCCGTGCGCGCTCGAATCTCTCTAATTTTACATTCGTGATCTCCTCGGGAGGTATAAGTAGGGGGAAGCAATATATTCGATACCTCATCCAGAAACGCACCCTCTGGAATCCTGGACAGCAAGCTACACCGCGATGCAGAGCGCCTCCCGTGAAGAGTCTGCCACTTGAGTTTGCTAAACATCTCCGTAACGCTATCACGCTTACCAAATAACCCTGTTATGAAACGCACTGCTCTTCTTTGGATCTTCTCTATCTCCTCCGTCAACCCGACCTGGTACGGATCTCACACTGATGAGCAATACTCAAGTATAGGTCGAACGAGTGTTTTGTAAGCCACCTCCTTTGTTGGACTACATTTTCTAAGGACTCCCCCAATGAATCTCAACCTGGCACCCGCCTTACCAACAATTAAGTTTATATGATCATTCCACTTCAAATCGTTCCGTACGCATACTCCCAGATATTTTACAGAAGTAATTGCTATCAGTGTTTGTTCCGCTATCATATAATCATACAATAAAGGATCCTTCTTTCTATGTATTCGCAATACATTAAATTTGTTTATGTTAAGGGTCAGTTGCCACTCCCTGCACCAAATGCCTATCCGCTGCAGATCTTCCTGCATTTCGCTGCAATTTTCTAATGCTGCAACTTCTCTGTATACTGCAGCATCATCCGCTAATAGCCGCATGGAACTTCCGACACTATCTACTAGGTCATTTATATATATTTTTTGTGAAAAGCTATGGTCCCATAACACTCCCCTGTGGTACGGCAGAGGTTACTTTGTCTGTAGACGTCCCTCCATTGAGAACAACATGCTGTGTTCTGTTTGCTAAAAACTCTTCAATCCAGCCACACAGCTGGTCTGATATTCCGTAGGCTCTTACTTTATCGGGCGACAGTGCGGAACTGTATCGAACGCCTTCCAGAAGTCAATGAAAATGGCATCTACTTGGGCGCGTGTATCTATTAGTTTCTGGGTCTCATGAACAAATAAAGCGAGTTGGGTCTCACACGATAGCTGTTTCCGGAATCCATGTTGATTCCTGCAGAGTAGATTCTGGGTTTCCAGAAATGACATGATACGCGAGCAAAAAACATGTTCTAAAATTCTACAACAGATCGATGTCAGAGATATAGGCCTATAGTTTTGCGCATTTGCTCGACGACCCTTCTTGAAAACTGGGACTACCTGTGCTCTTTTCCAATCATTTGGAACCTTCCGTTCCTCTAGAGACTTGGGGTACACGGCTGTTAGAAGGGGGGAAGTGGAGTGAGGCACATTTTACACTACAGGGTTGAGTGAGTAAACAGAATTGCCGAATTCGGGGTACTGTTAAACCGCGTGCTGTGCACGATGAGCCATTGCACTCGTCGTATGTGAATTTGTGGTTCGGATTCACAAGCGCCTTTATTCTCGGTCCATGTTCCTTTGACGAGAAGACGTACAGAGGGCATGTCAGGTGTACTGTAACACTCTGACGTCTGCACATAATTTAGACCTCCTTGTACAGTATGTGATTCCCGCTTTGGTAGAGAGCAGCTGTATGGAAACCGCTGTTTTCTTGCGAGATGGGGCAATACCTCCCGTGTCTCGCCCAGTGAAAGGCCTGCTTACTGCATCCGTCCACGAACGTGTTATCTCAGGAGGGTTTCCATATACAAGGCCTCCAAGATCACTTGATCTGAATCCATGTGACTTTTGGCTCTGGGGTATGTAAAAGAACGCGGCTACGAGGAACACGTTCGGTCTCTACCTCATCTGGAGGCCATTATACGTAGGAACGTGTTGCTCAGATTCCTCTGGAACTACTGCAAGCAGCTGCTGATCATGTCATTTTAGGGATGCAGCATCTCGTCGACGACTCCGATGATAATGAATAAACTGTAAGCGGTGTCTAATAATAAAATCAACCTTATACCTTTCTCAATTGTCTCACATTTTCTGCCCACGAGCTGTTCCATTACAAATGGAAACATTCCTATACGTCTTTATTGCATTCACAGCGCCAGATTTGCACATGGTGGCTAAAATCGGTATTATTTTTTTCCGACTAAAATCGATTCCGCGTTAACACATTAGCTCGGTATTCAGTCTCCGGTACGGAGAGTAGATGTATAGGACGAGACGACGCGGTGCGCCTGCAGGCCGGTGGGCTATCAGCGGGGCGCAAACGACGTATTCTTGGTGGTGATCTCTCTGCGTGTTGGGTGGCCACTGACAGCAGGGCTAAAGAGAGGAGTTACGTGGGCAGCTGCTTTATGTTCTAAACACGGGTTCCGGCCCTTTGTGTGGCGTCTGACGTAAATAATACGCCAAAGCGACCGAGGGCTCTCTGCAGCCGCGCGAACCGAAAATAAACATCGCCACTGACCTTTGTCAACCCTTTTTTTCGTCTCGTGCTTGCTGACATTTGTTTGGTTGAATTGACTGAGTCTTTAGTGAACCATTGGGGAAATTACACACACACACACACACACACACACACACACACACACACACACTCACACGAGTGAGGTACCAAATTCAAATGGTTCAAATGGCTCTGAGCACTATGGGACTTAACATCTGATGTCATCAGTCCCCTAGACTTACAACTATTAAAATCTAACCAACCTAAGGACATCACAAACATCCATGCCCGAGGCGGGATTCGAACCTGCAACCGTAGCAGCAGCAGCGCGGTTCCGGACTGAACCGCCTAGAACCGCTCGACCACAACGGGCGGGTCAGTACATCAGATAAAGTATCGCCAATGTCATGACAACATATGTACCAGCTGTAAAAAATATACCCAGAAGGTATAAAGGGAAGAACTGTCACATCATATCTAAGCCAAATCGCCATTACTTGTTTCGTTTCTTAAATACAGTTTTAATTTCAATTTAAAATATATCCACAACCTATTATGTTTATTATTCATTATCATCGTTTTTTTATTGTATCCTATTCTAAAATTTTCAAAAAAATTAACTGGTAATAAAACTGAATTTGTGTTATAGAAAATCTAAAGTCACACAATGTGCGACCTGCTATATATCAACAAGCAGCAGATCTTTACTTGAGAAATAAATAAATGAATTTCCGAATTCGCTTCAGGCAAATGCTGGGATGTTTCCTTTGAAAGGGCACGGTCGACTTCCTTCGCTAATCCGATGGGACCAGTGACCTCGCTGTTGGGTCCCTTCCTCCAAATCAATCATCCAACCAACTAGCGCGCGCGCGTACACACACACACACACACACACACACACACACACACACACACACACACACACACACTCGTCAAAAGTTTTCCCTCTCTTTTGCCCGACATTACGAACATCGCGCAGTCCTACATAAAAATTGCTAGTTCATAGTGCAATTTAAGTTAAAGTACGGCAGTGTCTGCGTAATTCGATGTGATGTTTCTTTGGGCATGCATGGACATCGGAAGGAACATTGCGTCGAACTGTAAAATACAGACACTGCCCTAATGAATTTCACGCCAAAGAAAGGCAACCCGACGAGCAAAACCTATGCCCGTCCCTGTGCGGGAATCATACGATTTGTATGCGAGCACTGGGACGTCGACATTCGCCTATATGGAAGATTTCGGTCAGGCCATGAGTCGTTCACGGACACCAAAAGCGGTCAAGGTGACCACTCGCATAGAGTGGGAAATTCGGGTTCGACTACTGGTCCGGCACAAATTTTCATATGTTACTAGTACATCATATGGCCGGTGTGCAATCTTATTCCCGATTTGTGGAATAATTTTCGCACTTAAAGTTAGCTGGCGTCAGACGTCTAAGCTTTCTATGCTGCACTGACAAGTTACTGTCTGCAGGCAGCCCCGCTTTCTGCTGCGATAGAAAATCGTTGCAAATTCTCTATCTTCCGAGTCAACATCCCCAAAAATGTTCGGGCTCACATGCGGTTCCTCTTCGTCTTGGCTCAAACTCTTGTAGGGGTTGGACCGCACGTGTCGCATTACACGCCCTCAGTTACACTTGTGACCCTTTGGTTAAATTGTCTGGCTGATAGCATGTTTGCGAAATATAAAGTTAACATAACATACAATAACAGTAATAACAATATCGGGAACTAAATTAACGACCCGTAAATGATATAGGCCACACAGTTGAGATTTGGTTAGAATAATGTTTATTCAGAAAAACTAATAGCGAAAGTGGTCGTATTTAGAGTTAATGTTACACTCGAGCGCATATCCATTTGACACAGCTCGATCATTCACAATCTCATCGCGAATTACAAGTTATTTACGCGAAAAGTTAGAGTTCACGTAGGGCGCGCGGCTGTTCACCGCTCAGAGACGAAGTCCCGCGATACCACACAACGCGAAATTTTCTAAGCCGTTTCACTTCCTAGCTAAAGACCGACTGTCCGCTTTCTCGTCATCTCCAGCACTGCCTCTGCCCGTCCCCGGCCGCGTTTCCCGCGCGCCGAATATTCTCGCTCAACTGACTAGGGCAGTTCCCTTTCCTGAAGCCGACCATCTGACTGGCTACGGCTTATTCTACATTATTTTACATTTTAACATATTTAAATAATCAAAGCTTGACCACTTACACGTTCTAAATAAATTAACAATAATTACCATTACATAATAAAATTTGTCGTAGGTGACTGGAACTCGATAGTAGGAAAAGGAAGAGAAGGAAACGTAGTAGGTGAATATGGAGTGGGATTAAGGAATGAAAGAAAAAGCCCTGTGGTAGAATTTTGCACAGAGCGCAACTTAATCATAGCCAACACTTGGTTCAAGAATCATAAAAGGAGGCTGTATACCTGCAAGAAGCCTGGAGGTACTGGAAGGTCTCATATAGATTATACAATGGTAAGACAGAGATTCAGGAATCAGGTTTTAAATTGTAAGACATTTCCAGGGGGCATATGTGGACTCTGAAGCAGGTAAAAAGGTATACAAACGTCTCAAAAATGAGATCGACAGGAAGTGCAAAATGGCTAAGCAGGGATGGCTAGTGGACAAATGTAAGGATGTAGAGGCTTATCTCACTAGGGGTTAGATAGATACTGCCTACAGGAAAATTAAAGAGACATTTGCAGAAAAGAGAAGCACTTGCATGAATATCCAGATCTCAGATAGAAACCCAGTTCTAAGTAAAGAAGGGAAAGCAGAAAGGTGGAAGGAGTATACAGAGGGTCTATACAGGGGCGATGTTCTTGAGGACAATACTATGGAAATGGAAGAGGAGGTAGATGAAGATGAAATGGGAGATACTATACTGCGTGAAGAGTTGGCAGAGCACTGAAAGACCTAAGTCGAAACAAGGACCCGGGAATAGACAACATTCCATTGGAACTACTGACGGCCTTGGGAGAGCCAGGCCTCACAAAACTCTACCATCTAGTGAGCAAGATTTATGAGACAGGCGAAATACCCTCAGACTTCAAGAAGAATATAATAATTCCAATCCCAAAGAAAGCAGGTGTTGACAGATGTGAAAATTACCGAACTATCAGTTTAATAAAAAAAATGGCTCTGAGCACTATGGGACTTGGCATCACTTCAATAAGCCACGGCTGCAAAATACTAACGAATTCTTTACAGGCGAATGGAAAAACTGGTAGAAGCCGACCTCGGGGAAGATCAGTTTGGATTCTGTAGAAATGTTGGAACACGTGAGGCAATACTGACCCTACGACTTATCTTAGAAAATAGATTAAGGAAAGGCAAACCTACGTTTCTAGCATTTGTAGACTTCTACTGGGTTTCCCTATGACATAGGTTCTCGTCTGTTTTACTCACACACTACAGCGCTTAGGCCTCAATAGACAGTAGACGCCTGTGGATTTCCCCATCTCGTGGTGACTCTGCACCCTTTGTGGCACACGGTCGTTGACGGCAGGGTTCGCTTCACAATTCCTGAAGGCGGACTCCTTCGGCCATATGAGAGCGAAATGCTCGTTAACTCACAATCTCCTATACAAATCACGTAAAGAACCTCAGACTCACCTGCAGTCTAGATCTTTTTCTCTGAGCATTTCAAAAATCGGCTATTAATTGTTATTTGGGCCGGAGTTTTTCTTGAAATAAGCGAAATTCTCGCATTCGGAGAAGCAACCTACTTCAATGTTAGGAGGCGCAGTGGTACGCTGATTGTAACTGGCGACAGCGTGGGCGCGGCAAATATCAAGTTTCTGTAAGTATATTGATGGCAGCAGCTATCCAGCCCACTCGCTATCAGTTTAACTAGGAGCACAGTATGAGCACGAAACTGCAGAAGTTAACGCCTGCAAATAACATTCTGTGCCAGGTACGTCAGCTAAACATAGGGACAGTTAATTGCAATGCGAATGTTCCCAAAGCCTCTGGGGAAAAAACTAAAAAAAAGTCACCCTTTGAGGGATTCAGAAGCTAGTGGTCCAGCTTTCTTTAAGAGTAGTCGTTGACAGCGGCCAAAGGGTGCCGGAAACGATATTTTTTAGGTGGCTCTCATAGTTAGACAGAATGTAAGTGGGTATGCAGCGTCTTTCGGCCAGATGGTATTTTTTTTAAAACATCTGAACAACGCTGTTAACGCGATACTTTTTCGGTTAAATTAAAAAAACTAACGAGATTAAATAAGAATGAAGTTCTACGACAGATTTATAAATTTCTATGTTTGACAGCTCCAGACAAGTGCTAGGCGGACGTGAAAAGAATTAACAGAAGCGTTAAAATGGCATGTAGTGTTTTGAACATCTAAATACGGTTTGTCAATTAAATTAGAAGCAGATACAGAGCTGAGACATTATAGGAGATAAAATTCATCAACGAAAGAAGTGGCCTACAAAACACTTCGTAGACAGATCGGTGCGAATTTTTTCATTAGTCTGGGACCATTACCAAGTAGGATTGACACGAGAGATAGAAAAGATCCAACGAAGAACGGCACATTTCTTCATGGTGCCGCTTAGGAAGCGCTAAAGCGCTACGGATATCCTCTACAAACAGCAATAGCAGTCGCCATAAGAGAGGCAGCTTGTATCACGGAGAAGCTTTCTGCTGAAATTCCAAGAACGTACGTTCAAAGAAGAGTCGAGTAACACATTACTTCATACCACCGTAGAAGACACGGTAAAAGATTTCCTAATTGCAGGGTACCAGATTCAGCACTGTTGCTCGTGTGTTCACCAAACATATGAGATGGATACAGGGCCATAAGTCATATTTCACCTGAACTTACAAATGATGAGTTTGTGGATGAAGTAGAAGTTGATGGAACGTAGTCATTCAACGAGCAAAAGCAGATTTTTTTTCACTTAACTGTTCACACATGCAAGCATATGGCGAAAGTTATGTAAGAACAGCCTCTACCCTTACCATTTACAACGGTTAACGCTTTTGGGAAGGAACCTAGTTCAGATGGGTGGAATTCAGTCGTGAGCTAAGTAATACAATTAATAGTGTGTACTGGTGAAGCCATGTTCACTTGTGATGCTATTAGTAATTCCACTAACTCATAACGCTGGTCTGAAAAAAAGCCACGTGGCTACACATTACCGAGAACGCCTCTCTCAATGTGTTGCATTGTGTGATAGACAATCAGCTGATTGGCCCCGTTGTTTGCACTACCTGATAGGCTCCCTGCACTTTTAACGGATGACGCTGCCACGGCAGACTTAGTTTAGAGTTTTATTCGCTCAGGGGGCTTTTATCGCTCGATCTTAGGGTTTGTCTCTTTCTTTTGTGTTGAGTCTGGCCTTTGGTCTACGGTTTTAGATTGGGCTTTTTAGAGTGTCTCTTGGTAGTTGGCTTTTCCTTTTTTGTTTCCATGGTCGGCCAACCATTGTAACACTGTGTGTTTTTAATTCTTCTTTTCTGGTCTTTGTCTTTGTCTTTCTTGTTCTGTGTCATCCCTTGTCATCTTAAGTTGCTTGTTTTTGTTCCTTCTGGGTGTTTCATGATCGTGGAAAAAGGGACCGGTGGCCTTTGTAATCTAGTCCCTTCAACCCCCACAAACCAACCAACTTGGCTGCGTTGTGTTAGCTGTTCATCTTACAGGGCTCAGTAACCTAGACTTCCTTCTTAACGAGCCTCCAGTCTTTTTGAAAAAAGTTCCTTTTCCTCAAGGATGGGTACACTCTTCTAGCATATTAAAGTCGCCTGGTGACACATCATATAAACCTGACATTCCCATGAAGATACGCTATCTGAACAAAAGTATCTGGCCACTTAATAGTGGAATTTAATATGAAGGGTGTCCACCCTTCGTCTTTACGACGTCGCGAAGTCCACTGTTGACAGTTTTCGTAAGGTGTCTGAATGTCTGTGGAGGATGGCAGCCCACTAGTCAAATGGTTCAAATGGCTCTGAGCACTATGGGACTCAACTGCTGTGGTCATAAGTCCCCTAACTTAAACCTAACTAACCTAAGGACAGCACACAACACCCAGCCATCACGAGGCAGAGAAAATCCCTGACCCCGCCGGGAATCGAACCCGGGAACCCGGGCGTGGGAAGCGAGAACGCTACCGCACGACCACGAGATGCGGGCACAGCCCACTAGTCATCAGAGATAAAACCAGAGAAGGTAGTGAGGTTGGACACTGGGGTCTGAACCGAAATTGTCGTTCTAACTCATCCCACAGGTGACCAGGTGGTTTCAGTCAGGACTCTGGACAGGCAAATCCATTTCAGCAATGTTACTGTCCGCAAACCATTGCCTCACAAACGCTGTTCAATGGCATGTTATATTTTCACGCTGATACAAACAATCGTCGGCTCAGAGTTGTTTCTCTACTGTACACAGTACACAATGATGTAAAATGTGTTCATATCAAACTTCCTGGCAGATTAAAACTGTGTGCTGGACCGAGACTCGAACTCGGGACGTTCGCCTTTCGCGAGCAAGTGCTCTACCACCTGAGCTACCCAAGCACGACTCACGACCCGTCCTCGCATCTTTATTTCCTCCAGTACCTCGTGTCCTACCTTCCAAACTTCGCAGAAGCTCTCCTGCATACCTTGCAGAACTAGCACTCCTGGAAGAAAAGGATATTGTGGAGACATGGCTTAGTCACAGCCTGGGGGATGTTTCCAGAAAAGTTCTACAAGGTATGCAGGAGAGCTTCTGCGAAGTTTGGAAGGTAGGAGATGAGATACTGGCGGAATTAAATCTGCGAGGACGGGTCGTGAGTCGTGCTTGGGTAGCTCAGGTGGTAGAGCACTTGCCCGCGAAAGGCAAAGGTCCCGAGTTCGAGTGTCGGTCCGGCACACAGTTTTAATCTGCCAGGAAGTTTCATATCAGCGCACACTCCGCTGCTGGGTGAAAATTTCAATCTGTGTTCACATCCTCCCAATTTTAGCGTGTTGATAAGAGCCTTAGGGACACCACACCCTAACTATGGAAATCTCCTTTATACCGTACACCACCTCCTCCATACCTCACTGTTTGCACAATACATGATAGGAAGTTATATTCTCCAGGCATTCCCCAAATCCAAACGCCTCCATTAGAAATACTAGGTGGATATTATTAAACTTCCCGTATTTACAACAAGGAAAACAATTACCATACGAGTACCAATCATTGTAGCATTAACGTCCAGAGAATGAAGTGCATGATTTCCATGCGCCATAGCGCCACCGTCCATTTCCAATTATGGGCACCTGCCGTGATGAGTCATCGTGATTCATAGTCTCTCCCACCTGACTATTCGCAGTGCACTTGTTGAGGTGAGGTGTCAAGATGAGCTTGGACAAAAGAGGCAGGGCATTGTTGGTGAAGCTCTGTTATCGAAACAACAGTAATGCTGCAGCTGCACTTCGAGAATATCGCCGGCTGAAAGGACTAATGAAGGGTCCTCTGTCTCCACCTGCTGTGCGGAGCATGATAAAGACGTTCGAATCAACTGGAGAACAGGTGCTTCGAAACATTCTCAAATGGTATCCGTACAAGATCCATATCGCACGGCAGCTTGTGCCGCAGGACGCACAACGACGTGTTGACTTCGCTCACCACTTTTTCTGAGGGGTGAGGTGAACACACAATTGCCGAGTGTGGGGATCTTCACCTCCAGTCACTGTGCATGGAGTTCCTCTGTATGGTGGACGTGATACCGTATAGCGTGGCTTCGTGCCTACGTCCGTCATTGGCCTATCCTTTTTTGAACAGGTTGGCGCTCAAGGACCAAAGCCGTTCAGTGTGACTGGCCAGCGTTATTGCGATATGCTTGTCCGGCATATCATACCCGCCCTGCAGGGGAGAGACTCGTTGGACTCAACAGCCTTCATGCAAGATGGGGCTCCACCGTAGATTGCTCGTGAAGTTCACGTGCTTCTCCGAAACATACTTCGGAAAGATCGAAATATCAGCCGATCGTTTCCAAGTGCTTGGCCGGCACGTTCACCTTACCTCACTCAATTTCTGGTTGTAGGGCTACCTGAAGGGCAGGGTTTAGCTGGGGAACATTCACACATGTGCTGATCTGAAATGCAGCATACTTAAGGACATGCTTCGTTCTGCTGAGTAGAATGCGATCCTGTGCTTTCAGACCTTTCTGGACACTGATGTGTGCCATATTGAGCCCATTTTGTAGCAGTAATGGTACCGGTATGTAATGGTAAGATTTACCGTAGTAGCAGTACATTAAAAGTGTTTTAATTGAACTGATTGTGCATTATTTCTCTTTCCCATGTCCTTGACATTAATGCTAACAAGTTTGGTCATCGTATGGTAATTAGTTTCAGTGTTATAACGTGTTAAATATGGGAAGTTTAATTGTAACCACCCGGAATGGTGTGTTTCATCTACACCTACATGATTACTCCGCAGTTGACAATTAAGTGCCTGGCAGAGGGTTCATCGAACCACCTTCAAACTACACTCCTGGAAATTGAAATAAGAACACCGTGAATTCATTGTCCCAGGAAGGGGAAACTTTATTGACACATTCCTGGGGTCAGATACATCACATGATCACACTGACAGAACCACAGGCACATAGACGCAGGCAACAGAGCATGCACAATGTCGGCACTAGTACAGTGTATATCCACCTTTCGCAGCAATGCAGGCTGCTATTCTCCCATGGAGACGATCGTAGAGATGCTGGATGTAGTCCTGTGGAACGGCTTGCCATGCCATTTCCACCTGGCGCCTCAGTTGGACCAGCGTTCGTGCTGGACGTGCAGACCGCGTGAGACGACGCTTCATCCAGTCCCAAACATGCTCAATGGGGGACAGATCCGAAGATCTTGCTGGCCAGGGTAGTTGACTTACACCTTCTAGAGCACGTTGGGTGGCACGGGATACATGCGGACGTGCATTGTCCTGTTGGAACAGCAAGTTCCCTTGCCGGTCTAGGAATGGTAGAACGATGGGTTCGATGACGGTTTGGATGTACCGTGCACTATTCAGTGTCCCCTCGACGATCACCAGTGGTGTACGGCCAGTGTAGGAGATCGCTCCCCACACCATGATGCCGGGTGTTGGCCCTGTGTGCCTCGGTCGTATGCAGTCCTGATTGTGGCGCTCACCTGCACGGCGCCAAACACGCATACGACCATCATTGGCACCAAGGCAGAAGCGACTATCATCGCTGAAGACGACACGTCTCCATTCGTGCCTCCATTCACGCCTGTCGCGACACCACTGGAGGCGGGCTGCACGATGTTGGGACGTGAGCGGAAGACGGCCTAACGGTGTGCGGGACCGTAGCCCAGCTTCATGGAGACGGTTGCGAATGGTCCTCGCCGATAACCCAGGAGCAACAGTGTCCCTAATTTGCTGGGAAGTGGCGGTGCGGTCCCCTACGGCACTGCATAGGATCCTACGGTCTTGGCGTGCATCCGTGCGTCGCTGCGGTCCGGTCCCAGGTCGACGGGCACGTGCACCTTCCGCCGACCACTGGCGACAACATCGATGTACTGTGGAGACCTCACGCCCCACGTGTTGAACAATTCGGCGGTACGTCCACCCGGCCTCCCGCATGCCCACTATACGCCCTCGCTCAAAGTCCGTCAACTGCACATACGGTTCACGTCCACGCTGTCGCGGCATGCTACCAGTGTTAAAGAGTGCGATGGAGCTCCGTATGCCACGGCAAACTGGCTGACACTGACGGCGGCGGTGCACAAATGCTGCGCAGCTAGCGCCATTCGACGGCCAACACCGCGGTTCCTGGTGAGTCCGCTGTGCCGTGCGTGTGATCATTGCTTGTACAGCCCTCTCGCAGTGTCCGGAGCAAGTATGGTGGGTCTGACATACCGGTGTCAATGTGTTCTTTTTTCCATTTCCGGGAGTGTATTTCCCTACGGTTACACTGCCCAGAAGCACGTGGAGCTCTGATTTCTCTTATTTTATCATGATGATCATTTCTCGCTATGTTGCTGGAAGCCAACAGAATATTTCGCATTTGGAGAAGAAAGTTGTTGACCGAAATTTCACGAGAAGATTCTGCCGCGGCGAAAAAGCCTTTGTTTTAATGACTGCCACGATATTTCAGGCATCATGTCCGTTGTACTGTCTCTCCTATTTCGCGATAATATAAAACGAGCTGCCCTTCTTTGAATTTTTTCGATGTCCTCCGTCACTCCCATCTGACGCGCATCCCACACTGCACAGCAATACTCGAGAAAAGGACGGACAGCGCGGTGTACGCTCTCTCTTTAGTCGATCTATTGCAGTTTCTAAGTGTTCTACCAGTCAGTCGAAGTCTGGCACAATGCCATTGTGCCAGCTCGACTACTAGTAGGACTACGGAACACAAGAGTGATTCCTATTGCTGGGCCTGCCAGGGTGGCCGAGCGGTTCTAGGCGCTTCAGTCCGGAACCGCGCGACTGCTACGGTCGCAGGTTCGAATCCTGGCTTGGGCATGGATGTGTGTGATGTCCTTAGGTTAGTTAGGTTTAAGTAGTTCTAAGCTCTAGGGGAGTGATGACCTCAGATGTTAAGTCCCATAGTGCTCAGAGCCATTTGAACCTATTGGTGGATTTCATGTAATTTGTGACAACCACTCTCCACAATGCTTGATGGTCCCAGTCCTTCAGTACACGAGTCTGCCTGGTTCCATCCACAATCACATCAGCAGCATTGGATTTGGACAGCTTTCGAAGGGTTGAAATGGCCCTGATGATTTTATTACTCACGTGACGTCCACTCAATAATCCATGTGAGAAGTCTCTGAGCTCTCGCGACCGACACAGCCTGCTCGCACTGCTTCTCTACTGACAACACGATACTCCCTGCACCCTTTTATACGGGGCGTCCACCTCCCGTGACATCCAGTTTCAACTCTGCATGAAATTGGGCTGTCCAGATACTTTTGATCAGATGGTATATACTGGCAGAAATGGTCACGTTCTTCCACCCAAAGGACCACAGACCCTATATCTTTAGATTTTTGAGTAAGGGAATGGTAAAACCAGGAGGTGAATAAATTGTTCCGATTATCAATAGTGCTGTCGGCATGAAAGACCGGCAAGATGATCACAGAAGAGCTGTTCGTGGTGTTACCAAGACAATTCGAAAGTTCATTGAAGTTCTGGCTTAGACATTTCGAGTGGATCCGACATTTTTCATGAACAAAAGAGTTCACGTTAATTTTGATCCTATCAGTCGTCTGACTGTTCGTCTCCAAACTTTCCAACTTGCCAGGCAGAAAATTTCGTATATTGGTATTCACTAGTTGGCTTGCTTATGCATTTGTATCAGTAATTCCGGAATGTCTTTTGCGTTTATGGGTTGTTAAAAAATAACGTTTTTGGTCAAGACCCTAGTAAACGTCGTGACGATGCCGTATTTATAGCACAACGTATTCAAAAGATACAAAAAATAAGGCGCTCGTTTTGCAGACATATCCTATAAACCCGCTCTGGAAGAGGCTGTAAAGCAATTACTGGTTTATGTCGTGGAACTAGACGTTATAAGGAAGATAAACAGATTAAGAATTGCAAATGCTTAACGTCAAAGACGGTTCCCCAGGCAATTGTAAACAGGGGGATTTAATTGCAGCCAGCAATAAAGTTAACTGCCCTCCGCAAGTAACTCCAGACAGCGAGACAAGCAAAGGGTGAGAAACCGGCTTCAGCTTTCGTATAAAACGCTGATCCGTCTTAGAAAGAAAGAGAAAAATAAAAGAAAGGGAGGAGTGGAAAGGATGAACAGATAAACGAATTGATTATTGAGGTCCGAAAGAAAATAAGGAAAAGAGAGTTACGGGCTTTGTGTCTCATCCCGTCTCTTGAGCTCAATTTGTATAGCGAAATGTAAATCCGGTAACTGGTCACTGTACTATCTCACTTAATACCTCCAATACTTCTCGAACGACGGAAGCATCAGCTTGTCGAATAATGAATCAGATTCCACGCTGGTTACGGGGAAATTAAATACAAAAATCAAAAGGGGAAAAGATCTTTCCACAGTCGGTGACAATCCGAGTGTGTATTGTGCCACGATTTCACCAAAACCTCCATAACTTGTCACACCCATGACAGTAAGCGACAGTCCGTGGAGGCAAAACACACATCAAATAAAAATTTAAACAAATTTCCAACAGCAGGCTCGGACAGAGCTGATGTATAGTACTGCAAATGTTGGACAGTGCCCTACAACCCCAAAAATCCACGAGAACTACTGTAGACTTTTGATAATTCTAAGTTCAAGGGATTTCGGAATAAGTTTGAATTACGGAGAGTTCGAATTAACGAAAGTCTGACTGATCAAGATGGAACCAGGAATAAATCGAAATGACAACGTCCGCAGCAAAAACTTCAGTTTCAGAAATATACATACTGATGTACTAAACGAAGCGGAAAGTAACAACTAGAACTCAACTGAAATGTTGTGTTGTAGTTACTTTTTACTTCGTTTAGTACAGCTAAAAGCTCATACACATTTCCTTACCTTGTAAGAAAATCTGTCATATTCAGTCATCTGCAGCGTGGTTGGTGAAGTGATTTTTCTGCTGGCACCAAAGCCAAAAATATATAGTCTTGTACCGCTCTAAATAAGTACATGCGCAACGTTTCCAATGAGTACATTCTCTTTTTTAAATTACAGGTGGAAACCGTGTCGCTTCTTCATTTTCATCTACTACTGCCACCTCCAATAGTAGTAGTAGTAGTAGTAGTAGTAGTAGTAGTACAGATTTTCTCATAATGGTAACAATGTACGAAATCGTCAAATGTCACATTTTCTGCAAAGTCAAGATGATCTCAAGTATCTCAGAAACTCTAGTCAGTTTTTCCCCTCTGTCGTCGGAGCAGCAATACACAAGAAATGATGTGATGCCCTTGAAACACTTCGAGGTAGCAGCTATCTTTATCAAAAGAAGTATGTTTCTGAAATCTGTGCATGTTCACTGCAAGCATCAGCGTAATTCCTTTGTAATATTTTCTCCTCATGGCATTCTTCATCTTCGAAAATCAACGTTTAGTCGTACGTCCCACATTCCTGCAGTTATTTCATACAGTGTTGCTTGTGTGTTAGCGCTGATACAGGACTACACAAAGGCCGCTGCTCTCGATCGTTAAACGACGGCCGTCGGCCACTGTCTTGTACGTGGTGAGAGGGAATGCACGATATGTGGTATTCTCGGCACACGCTTGATGCGGTGGATCTCGGAATATTGAATTCCTTAACGATTTCCGAAGTGGAATGTCCCATGCGTCTAGCCCCAACCACACCGCGTTCGAAGTCTGTTAATTCCCATTGTGCGGACATGATCACGTCGGAAGCCTTACCACATGAATCACCTGAGGACAAATGACAGACAGCTCCGCCAATGCACTGCCCTTTTATACCTTGTGTACGCGATACTGCTGCCATCTGTATACGTGCATTTCACTGCCTCATGACTTTCGTCACCTCAGTGTAAACTGGCATCTCGTTCCTCGTAGGAGGTGTAGCAATGGAGTGAAAACCTCCTTTCCGATGATTGGGATTGCGCCAAATAATTTGTAGTCCTTTGTGTCTATGGATGATTCAATACATGTTCTGTGTCGCTTTTCATAGCGTAATGTCAGCGAAGGGTGCCGTCAACTAGAGTATGTTTTGCTCAATTAGATTTCAGAAGATGATGTTATGACTAGTTAAGGCCTTTATTATTAATGTTGTATCCCACCGTTCTCACACTGGAAACAAATCTACATCTACATCATACTCCTCAAGCCACCTGATGGTGTTTGGTGGAGCATACTTTTTGTACCACTAATTGAGCCCTCCAACCCTGTTCTACTCGCGAATAGCGCGTGGGAAGAACGATAGTTGGTAAGCCTCTGTGTTGTCTCATATTTGTCGAATTTTCTCCTCATGGTCATCACGCGAGGTATTGGAGAGGGGGGGGGGGGAGGGGAGGAGTAATATCTTGACAGACTCTTTCCGGAAAGTGCTCTCTCGAAATTTCAGTAGTAAATATCTCTCTGATGCACAACCCCTCTCTTGTAACGCTGTCAACGGAATTTGTTCAGCATGTCCGTAACGCACTGATGTGGACTGAACGATCCCGTGACGAAATGTGCAGCTCTTAATTGGATCGCTGTATCTCTTCTATGAGTCCTATCTGGTAGGGATCTCAGATAGATGAACAGTAGTAAACAATCGGTCGAACAAGCGCCTTATAAGCCACTTCCTTCGTGAATATAATATTTCCTTAAAATTCTTCCTATGAACCTGACTCTGGCATCTGCTTTTCCCTCTATCTGTTTTGTGTGGTCATTTGTTCTGGATAGTTACTCCTAAATATTTTAAGTTACATACACTAAGTGATCAAAAGTACCCGGGACACCCCCCAAAACATACATTTTTCATATTAGGTGCATTGTGCTGCCACCTACTGCAAGGTACTTCATATCAGCGACCTCAGTCATCAGACATCGTGAGAGCAGAATGGTGGGGAACTCACGTACTTCGAACGTGGTCAGGTGATTGGGTGTCACTTGTCATACGTCTGTACGCGAGATTTCCACACTACCAAACATCCCTAGGTTCATTGTTTCCGATGTGATAGTGAAGTGTAAACGTGAAGGGACACGTACAGCACAAGAGCGTACAGGCCGACCTCGTCTGACTGACAGAGACCGCCGACAGTTGAAGAGGGTAGTAATGTGTGATAGGCAGCCATCTGCCCAGACCATCACACAGGAATTCCAAACTGCATCAGGATCCACTGCAAATGCTACGACAATAAGGTGGGAGGTGAGAAAACTTGGATTTCATGGTCGAGTGGCTGTTCAATAAGCCACACATGACGCCGGTAAATGACAAACGACGCCTCTCTTGGTGTAAGGAGAGTAAACATTGGACGATTGAACAGTGGAAAAACGTCGTGTGGCGTAATTAATCACGGTACACAATGAACGTCATCTGCCACCGTGTTTAGTGCCAACAGTAAAATTCGGAGGCGGTGGTGTTAAGGTGTGGTCGTGTTCATCATGGAGTGGGCTTACATCCCTTGTTGTCTTGCGTGGCACTATCGCAGCACAAGCGTAGATTGAAGTTTTAAGCACCTTCTTGCTTCCCATTGTTGAAGATCAATTCGGCGATTGCGTCTTTTAACACGATCGAGGACCTGTTCATAATGCACGGCTTGTGGCGGAGTGGTTACACAACAGTAACATCCCTGTAACGGACTGGCCTGCACAGAGTCCTGACCGGAATCCTACAGAACATCTGTGGAATGTTTCGGAACGCCGATTTCGTGCCAGGCCTCAACGACCGAAATCGATACCTCCCTTCAGTGCAGCACTCCGTAAAGAATAGACTGCTATTCCCCAAGAAAAGTTCCTGCACCTGATTGAATGTATGCCTGCGAGAGTGGAAGCTTCATCAAGGCTAAGGGTGGGCCAACACCATATTGAATTCCAGCATTGCCGATGGAGGGCGCCACGAACTTGTACGCCATTTTCAGCCAGGTGCCTGGGTACTTTTGATCACATAGTGTACAGTTTCTAGTGGTTTGTCATCAGTAGTGTAGCTATACAGTAGTGGATTTCTTTTGCTACATATCCGCAACGTGTTGGTTGTATTTCCATTCAGGACCAACTGCCGGAGCCTGCGCCATTCATCAATTCTCCGGTGGTCATTCTGCATATCGTTGCTGTCTTCTGTTGCTGCTACTTTATTATAGACAACACCATCATCTGTGAACAGCATTAGCGTCCTATCACACTTCCTTGGGGAACTCCAGAAATAACGTTTACATCTGTCGACTTTGTTCCGTTAAGAGCTTCATTTCTATCTCGAAAGAAGTCTTGAATCCAGTCGCGAATCCACTCCCATGTTCGATAATAAGCTCGTAATTATAAACGGCAGTGGTGGGCGGTGTAAAACGCCTTCCTGAAGTCAGGGAACACGACATCAACCTTAGCACCGTTGTCTTCGGCGCTGTGGATCTCATGGAAGAATACAGCGAGCTGAGATTCGCAGGATCTTTATTTGCGGATTCCATTTTATAGAAGAGATTTTCATTCTCCAAAAAAAAATTCTTGAGCATAAAACGTGCTCCATAATGCTAACACAGATTGACATCAACGACATAGGTCTGTAATTGTGTGCATCTATTCACGGCCCTTCATAGAACCCCTGCAAGTGGGCACGTTGAGGAAGCCTTACACAGTCGAATTAGGTGTTAGGAAATCCATTTAAAGCTCCAACGGCCAAACCGGACGCACCTCGCTTGGCGGCTAGTGACTTGCCAGGCGACTCACCTAGCTGAGCAGATAGATGCGAACTCACGAGACTGCTGCACTGAGCTCTAGGTGAGTTGCCCTGCAGCGGCAAAGCAACTGGTTTAGGAATGCGTATTCAGATGCAGAGATATGTAAACAGGCAGAATACAGCGCTGCGGACGGCAACGCCTATACGAGACAAAAACTGTGCCGGTCGTTATGGCCGAGCGGTTCTAGGCGCTTCAGTCTGGAACCGCGCGACCGCTACAGTCGCAGGTTCGAATCCTGCCTCGGGCATGGATGTGTGTGATGTCCTTAGGTTAGTTCGATTAAGGCAGTTCTAAGTTTTAGGGGACTGATGACCTCAGATATTAAGTCCCATAGTGTTCAGAGCCATTTGAACAAAAAGTTTCTGGCGCAATTGTTCAAATGGCTCTGAACTGCTGCTACAACGGCAGTTTATCAAGATTTAAGTGAGTTTGAACGTGGTGTTACAATCGACGCACGAGCGATGAAGCACATCATCTCCGAGATAGCGATGTTCAAATCTCCGACATCGCTGCGGCCGGGAAAAGATCCTGCAAGAACGGGACCAACGACAACTGAACAGAATCGTTCAGCGTGACAGAGGTGCAACCATTCCGCAAACTGCTGCAGATTTCAATGCTGGGCCATCAAAAAGTGTCAGCGTGCGAACCATTCAAGGAAACATAATCGATATAGGCTTTCGGAGCCGAAGGTCAACTCGTGTACCCTTGATGACTGCACGACACAAGGCTTTACGCTTCGCCTGTGCCTGTCAGCACCGACATCGGACTGTTGATGATTGGAAACATGATGCCTGGTCGGACGAGTCCCGTTTGAAATTGTATGAGCGGATGCACGTGTACGGGTATTGAGACAACCTCATGAATCCATGGACCGCGCATGTCAGCAGGGGAATGTTCAAGCTAGTGGTAGCTCTGTAATGGCATGGTGACAGGTGACACATACATAAGCATCCTGTCTGGCCACCTGCATCCACTCTGAATTCCGACGGACTTAGGCAATTCCAGCAGGACAAGGCGACACACCATACGTCTTGAATTGCTACAGAGTGGCTCCAAGAACACTCTTCTGAGTTTAAACACTTCCGCTGACCACCATACTCCGCAGACATGCGTATTATTGAGCATACATGGGATTCCTTGCAACGTACTGTTCAGAAGAGATCTCCACCCTCTTGTACTCTTCCGGATTTATGGACAGCCCTGCAAGATTCATGGTGTCAGTTCCACCCGGCGTTACTTCAGACATGAGTGGAGTCCATGCTACGTCGTGTTGCGTCACTTCAGCGTGCTTGCGGGGGCTGTACACGATATTAGACAGGTGTACCAGATTCTTTGGCTCTTCAGTGTATACGATAGTCGCTCGGCGTGTCCCCGGTCGAACGGTCTTGTTGTTCTTCCTGGCGTTTCACCTTGTGGCTTAGAAAAGCGTTGTACCACTTAAAGGCCGCCGATTGCGCCATTACCCTTGTTTCCTTCCCACCATAGTTGACAAAGCATCAATCCTGGCAATTTTCAAAAGGAAAAACGTCTTGAACTGACTGATCTTCAGTAACTTTTTAATTTTGCTTTACAGTAGAAGTGGGATTCTTACGAAAGCAGGCCGCACAACCTCGATATTGTCTCGTACTAGCGATTCAGGGTCTCCTGCAGATTGCTTATTCAATACAGAACCTGTTGCGTCAAGATTGCGAACACAGATCTTGATTGCTTGCCCTGAGGGACACGACCATGCTATCTGATGGTTAAATGACGCCGAAATGCTCGACGCGTGGCACTCACACTTCTATTATTATAATAGGCTTTTACCACAAAGTCATGGTGCACACCGTTCATTGTTTCACGATTACTGTTTACTAAACGGCAAGACAGGGCGACGCGTAGTGACATGGAAGGAATTAGGCCTTGGTTGGTCGCTAGAGGGAGCTGACGCAGGTCACCTAATTCCCGTAAATTCCGGGGAAGGGGGGTTACGAGCTCCGACGCCACGTTCACAGATGTGTTCGATCGGGTTTAGATACGGCGAGTAGAGGGGTCAGCATATCAATTGGAACTCGCCGCTGTGTTCCTCGAACCACTCCATCACACTACTGTCCTTCTGACAGGGCGCATTGTCATGTTGAAAAAGACACTTTCGTCGGAAAACATGATCATCAGCAAGGGGTTACGTGGTCTGCAACCAGTGTACGAAACTACTTGGCCTTCATGATGCCTTGCAAGATGTCCACTGTACTCATTGATACCCACATGAAATTCACCAGGGCATAATGGAGTCGCGTCAGCTTGTCTCCATCCCGCTGTACAGATGTCTGATCGGCATAAGAAGGTATAGGGATTAAACTGATCACGCAGTGCTCCGCCAATGCGCCAGAGTCCAGTGCCGATGGTCATATGCCCATTTGAGTCACAACTGCTGATGTCGTGGTATTAACATTGGCACGTGCATGGGTCGTCGGTTGCAGAGGACTGTCGTTCGGAGTGTTCGGTGGACTGTGTGTTGAGAGACACTTGTACTCTGCCCAGCATTAAAGTCTGATGGTAGTTCCGCCACAGTTCGCCTGTCCTGTTTTACCAGTCTGCCCAGCCTACGACGTTCGATATGAGGTGTGACCTCCCAACCCCACGACGACTGGACCTGATTTCGCTACGTGTTGAAGACATTCGCCGCAGCACCCCTTGAACACCCGACAAGTCGTGCAGTTTTCGAAATATCGGGCCATCACAATCTGCTCTTCGTCAAGCTCAGATGATGCGCCTTCCCCATTCTGCACAAGAACAGCACACACAGTGATACTAAATTCACTGTGCGTGTGTCTGACTAGCAGCCTGCATCTCGTGGTCGTGCGGTAGCGTTCTCGCTTCCCATGCCCGGGTTCCCGGGTTCGATTCCCGGTGGAGTCAGGGATTTTCTCTGCCTCGTGATGGCAGGGTGTTGTGTGCTGTCCTTAGGTTGGTTAGGTTTAAGTAGTTCTAAGTTCTAGGGGACTTATGACCACAGCAGTTGAGTCCCATAGTGCTCAGAGCCATTTTTTGTCTGACTAGCAGTAATTTCTCGTCAGGTGCCGCTGCTATCGCCTGGACGGGTTTATATCGATAGTAGGTTGGTGACCGTAATGTTCTGGCTGATCATCGTACAATATGCATTAGACGAGTATGTGCCAAGCAAGATCGTAAGAGATGGAAAAGTGCCACCGTGGTACAACAACCGAGTGAGAAAACTGCTGCGGAAGCAAAGGGAACTTCACAGCAAACATAAACATAGCCAAAGCCTTGCAGACAAACAAAAGTACCAGTGTTGGATCCTACCAGATAGGGTTGATACAAGGGATAGAGAACACCCAACGGGGAGCAGCGCGCTTCGTTACAGGATCATTTAGTAATCGCTAAAGCGTTACGGAGATGATAGATAAACTCCAGTGGAAGACTCTGCAAGAGAGACGCTCAGTAGCTCGGTACGAGCTTTTGTTGAAGTTTCGAGAACATACCTTAACCGAGGAATCAAGCAGTATATTGCTCCGTCCTACGTATATCTCGCGAAGAGACCATGAGGATAAAACCAGAGAGATTAGAGCCCACACAGAGGCATACCGACAATCTTTCTTTCCACGAACAATACGAGACTGGAATAGAAGGGAGAACCGACAGAGGTACTCAAGGTACCCTCCGCCATACACCGTCAGGTGACTTGTGGAGTATCGATGCAGACGTAGATCAGTGTACGTCATTCGACGCCTTGCCACAACACGTTCCAAAATTTGTCATTCTCTTGAGTTACCCTGCATTTGCTGTACTCGTAAATTGGTGCAATCTCTTCCTTTTTGGTACCCGGGATTGCAAGAGCTGTGGAAGACAGCTGGGTGAGGTAGCGAGCTTGGACTGGCAACCATTGGTGCAAAATTGTTTCGGGATCTACCGGAAATCGCCTCGCATAAGACATTACTAGCCGGTACAGGTAGTATGGTGGCTAGTTAATTTGCTGTGATCTCAGCCGAATGTAACACAAACTCGAGGGGGAAGATGGTGGCGTTACAGAATAACGCGCCCACCCTTCTCTTCCCGCGTACGGCTTGCAAGTGACGGAGCGTACGCCAGGGGTAAAAGCGACCACCGCCGCAAAGGGAAGTGGTGCGACTCTTGCGGCCGATACGCGCACGCATCAAGGGCTCGTAGCGTAGGCGGCGTGTGTATGCGTGCGCGCGGGGCATGCCGGGACGCACAGGGCCGCCACTCCCGGCGATTGCCTGCGGCCGGCGAAAGCACGCCCGGCGTCGCACGGGAAAATTCCCACAGTTTCCGCGCGGAAGCACTCCCGTCTGCATAGGCATCGCACGCCATCGCTCCCGGCCCCGTGCTCGGTGGGGGGAGACGCAGCAAGTTCTCGCGAAAGCAAACCCGGCCGAACCGTGTGCAGCCGCAAGTCCCTTCGCTGCGTTTCCAGCAGTTTCCAACCATCATCGGTTTCCATTACGACTGCAGGCGCCCCTTTCCACAGTCTCTCGCTCGCTCTCTGTCTCTCTCTCTCTCTCTCGCTCTCTCTCTCTCTCTCGCTCTCGCTCGCTCTCTGTCTCTCTCTCTCTTGCTGTCGCTCGCTCTCTCTCGCTCTCTCTCGCTCTCTCTCGCTCTCTCTCGCTCTCTCTCGCTCTCTCTCGCTCTCTCTCGCTCTCTCTCGCTCTCTCTCGCTCTCTCTCGCTCTCTCTCGCTCTCTCTCGCTCTCTCTCGCTCTCTCTCGCTCTCTCTCGCTCTCTCTCGCTCTCTCTCGCTCTCTCTCGCTCTCTCTCGCTCTCTCTCTCGCTCTCTCTCGCTCTCTCTCTCGCTCTCTCTCTCGCTCTCTCTCTCGCTCTCTCTCGCTCTCTCTCTCTCTCTCTCTCTCGCTCTCTCTCTCGCTCTCTCTCTCTCTCTCTCTCTCTCTCTCTCTCTCGCTCTCTCTCTCTCTCGCTCTCTCTCTCTCTCTCTCGCTCTCTCTCTCTCTCTCTCGCTCTCTCTCTCTCTCGCTCTCTCTCTCTCTCTCTCTCTCGCTCTCTCTCTCGCTCTCTCTCGCTCTCTCTCTCGCTCGCTCTCTCTCTCGCTCTCTCTCTCTCTCTCTCTCTCGCGCGCGCGTTTAAATTTGCTGCTATTCTTGTAGACATGCAAATGTACGTGGACAAGGGATAGGAGCTGGAGGTGGGGAACGTGACGACTCTGCAACCTGTAGTCCTCACATTGTGTCATCCACCGAATTAGTTTCCCAGCTTCTTCTAGCATAAGTTCCAGAGTCCCCTTATTTCCACAGTCTATTGGTGTGTTCGCTTCCATAGATGCTCTATACAGGGTGTCACAAAAAGGTACGGCAAAACTTTCAGGAAACATTCCTCACACACAACTAAAGAAAGGATGTTATGTGGACATGTGTCCGGAAACGCTTAATTTCCATGTTAGAGCTCATTTTAGTTTCGTCAGTATGTACTATACTTCCTCGATTCACCGCCAGTTGGCCCAATTGAGGGAAGGTAATGTTGACTTCGGTGATTGTGTTGACATGCGACCCATTGCTCTACAGTACTAGCATCAAGCACATCAGTACGTAGCATCAACAGGTTGTGGTTTTGCAGTCAGTGCAATGTTTACAAATGTGGAGTTAGCAGATGCCCATTTGACGTATGGATTAGCACAGGACAATAGCCGTGGCGCGGTACGTTTGTATCGAGACAAATTTCCAGAACAAAGGTGTCCCGACAAGAAGACATTCAAAGCAATTGATCGGCGTCTTAGCGAGCACGGAACATTCCAGCCTATGACTCGCGACTGGGGAAGACCTATAACGACGAAGACACCTGCAATGGACGAGGCAATTCTTCGTGCAGTTGACGATAACCCTGATGTCAGCGTCAGAGAAGTTGTTGCTGTACAAGGTAACGTTGACCACGTCACTGTATGGAGAGTGCTACGGGAGAACCAGTTGTTTCCGTACCATGTACAGCGTGTGCAGGCACTATCAGCAGCTGATCGGCCTCCACGGGTACACTTCTGCGAATGGTTCATCCAACAATGTGTCAATGCTCATTTCTGTGCAAATGTTCTCTTTACGGATGAGGCTTCATTCCAGCGTGATCAAATTGTAAATTTTCACAATCAACATGTGTGGGCTGACGAGAATCCGCACGCAATTGTGCAATCACCTCATCAACACAGATTTTCTGTGAACGTTTGGGCAGGCACAGTGCTGGTGATGTCTTGATTGGGCCCCATGTTCTTCCACCTACGCTCAATGGAGCACGTTACCATGATTTCATACGGGATACTCTACCTGTGCTGCTAGAACATGTGCCTTTACAAGTACGACATAACATGTGGTTCATGCACGATGGAGCTCCTGCACATTTCAGTCGAAGTGTTCGTACGCTTCTCAACAACAGATTCGGTGACCGATGGATTGGTAGAGGCGGACCAATTCCATGCCCTCCACGCTTTCCTGACCTCAACCCTCTTGACTTTCATTTATGGGGGCATTTGAAAGCTCTTGTCTACGCAACCCCGGTACCAAATGTAGAGGCTCTTCGTGCTCGTATTGTGGACGGCTGTGATACAATACGCCATTCTCCAGGGCTGCATCAGTGTATCAGGTATTCCATGCGACGAAGGGTGGATGCATGTATCCTCGCTAACGGAGGACATTTTGAACATTTCCTGTAACAAAGTGTTTGAAGTCACGCTGGTACGTTCTGTTGCTGTGTGTTTCCATTCCATGATTAATGTGATTTGAAGAGAAGTAATAAAATGAGCTCTAACATGGAAAGTAAGCGTTCCCGGACACATGTCCACATAACATATTTTCTTTCTTTGTGTGTGAGGAATGTTTCCTGAAAGTTTGGCCGTACCTTTTTGTAACACCCTGTATAGACTTGTTGAGAATCGTCAAGTATCGTTAGTGTTGTCTTTCGGTTCGCCATAACAGTGTCATTTGATATCCAGCATGAGTGAATAATATACAGAAGAATAGTAAACTGTGTGTTAGATAATGGTCAGTTTGCATTTAGGGAAGTTAGAAGCACCAAAGAGGCAGTTCTGACGTTGCGGTTGATAATGGATGCAAAACTAGTGGAATAAAGGCACGTTCACAGGATTTGTCGACCTGGAAAAAGCGTTCGACAGTGGAAAATGATAAAAGATTTTCGAAATTCCGAGGAAATCAGATGTAAGCGATAGGGAAAACAGAGTAATGTAAAACATGTACAAGAGCCAAGAGGGAATAATAAGAGTGGAAGACGAAGAACGAAGTGCTCGGATTAACATGGGTGCAAGACAGGATATAGTCTTTTGCCACCTAATGTTCAATCTCTACGTTGAAGAAGCAATGATGGAAATAAAAGGAAGGTTAAGTAGTGGAATTAAAATTCAAGGAGAACAGCGAGAAACCTAACATCTGAATTGGTGATCACCAAGTACCTGAAGTTACGGAATTCTGCTACCTAGGCAGCAAAATAACCCATGACGGTCGGAGCGAGAACATAAAAAGCAGATTACTATTGGCAAAAAGGGCTTTCCTGACCAAGAGAAGTCTAGTAGAAGACTACTAGCATCAAACATAGGCCTTAATTAGAGGAAGAACTATTGACAATGTACGTTTGGAGCACAAGATTGTATGGCAGTGAAACACGGACTATGGGAAACCCGGAAAAGAAGAGAATCGAAGAATTTGAGATGTGGTGCTACAGAATAATAATCAGAATAATAATCAGAATTAGGTGGACTGATACGGTAAAGAATGAGGAGGTTGCGATTCCGCACAGAATCGGAGAGGAAAGGAATATATGAACAAAACTGACAAGAAGATGGGACAGCATGATAGGACATATGTTGAGACATGAGGTAATAACTTCCATAGTGCTAGAGGGAGCCGTAGAAGGTAAAAACTGTAGAGGAAGACAGAGATTGGAATACAGTCGACAAATAATTGGTGATGTACGTTGCAAGTGCTACTGTGAGAAGAGGAGGTTGGCACGCGAGATGGATTTCGTGGCGGGCCGCATCAAACCAGACAGAAGACTGAAGGGAAAAAAAATGCAGCGCAACGGGATCGTTACTTCGTAAAGCTTGAGTTTTGTCCAGGCATTCATTCGCCCACTGGCCGCATCAGGATGCAGTTCGTGCAGTAAATGAAGAAGTTGAACTCTGTTGGCCTGGATAAGTGGTTTAAACAGTAATTCTTAAGTACTTTACTCCCCCGGAACATGGGAGTTCGTGGTTGCTGGATAAGAGCCTACCTCGCAGGTTGGGCCTTCGGCGAGTAAACGAGACTACCGTGGTCTTGTCAGCATTGAGACGAATATGAGTGGATGTGGCCCATTGTTCCGTTAACAGTAATTGACTAGAGGCAGCACTGGTTAATCATTAACGTACACAAACAAGAGCGTTGGTGACAAGAACGATCCTTTGGAAGGCCTCCCTGAAGTTGTTTGTAACTCGACCGCTGTCCGTTGAGTGTAACCGTAATCTGCCGGTACTGTGTAAAGCTGCGGATTAATCGTACGCTGCAACCCGTAAAATGTTGCAGGCCATGCAGTTTTTGGAGCAGCTTATCCCTCTAGACTCTATGTCCATAAACACGTTAGCGGTCTAGCTGGAGACATTGTGGTTGTATGCGATGTATTCCGTGACTCGTAAGAGCGGGAGTTACGGCGACAAATAAGTTTGAAAAAGCAAACTTATCTGTTCCGATAACATCGTGGTCCATGATGGCGATGGGTAATAAGCAGATAGAGATTAATCGTCCTTAAATTTTCGATAATGTCGATATGAGGCTAATGGGGCCTCTCTTAATACTTACTGTATCGCAGGTCGTTTAGGTAGCCAATAGTAGCGTGTGCCGGTATCACGGTAGCGGTGACTAATGCCCACTTAGGACTTCACTGGAGTGGCCATATGGCTGTTCACTGCTAAATGGCAATTGCATCGTTTTCACAGTTGCCGGGGACAGTGATAGTTGAGCCGATTTGCACGAGACAAACATGAAACTATATCTATATATAAACCCACTCGTGGTTTTGGTGGTAGGTTGCCCTTCGTCTCGTAGCGTTAGGAAGGGAATTTGGTCGCGGTGCGTGGCAATGGTTAATGGCTAAGTGTGACGTACAAAAATCAGCGAAACATCGAGCAATTTATACTCTTATGAAAAGCTATGTACTCTGTGATTTACTGTACATGTGAAAATGCGGTTATTGTTTCATTCGTCCGACATAATATGATGTTTGCTCGGTTTCGACATTAAGACATTAATAACGACGTATAATACCAAGGACATCAGTTTTTAATGTGTCAGCGCGTTTCCGTCAATCACACTTTACTATCAACAGACACACAGAGAAAGAAATCCAGATGAACTTAAAATTACTCGTAACTAACAAATGAATAATCGAACGGTACACTACAGTGATTTCGTATAAACATTTCTCTTATTCTTTGTGAATATAATAGTTTTCTTGAAACTGTGTGCCCGACCGAGACTCGAACTCGGGACCTTTGCCTTTCGCGGGAAAGTGCTCTACCATCTGAGCTGCCGAAGCACGACTCACGCCCGGTACTCACAGCTTTACATCTGCCGGTACCTCGTCTCCTACCTTCCAAAACTCTACAGAAGCTCTCCTGCGAACCTTACAGAACCAGCACTCCTGAAAGAAAGGATACTGCGGAGACAGGAAGTTTAATATCAGCGCACACTCCGCTGCAGAGTGAAAATCTCATTCGCGAATAGTTTTCTTAATTTTTGTCAATCACGCCGTTGTATGAATGGAACACGCTGAGGACTCCATCCCCATTACATTGCATCGTGAATGAAACAATAAAAACATTTTCACTAATAAGGTAAAGTTCGTGAATCTTATATTATTTAGCTTTACCTAAGAGAATTTATTGCTCCATATTCGCGGACTTCTGCCCACCACACTCATCGACTGCCACGCAACGCTACCAAACTACCGTGCTGACAGGATAATTGCATCAATAACGTACTTAATGGGATATATTTCTGTGTGGAATCCGTATCTAGAATGGTACTCATGTCTTCTCCCAGGCCATCCGTATATTGTAAACCGGGCAACGCCGAGTTTGTCGGCTAGTGGTGACACATACAAATCTTTCTTGGAAATCACTCTAGATAGAGAGAGAACCATGTCAAAATCCCTACAGTAGTTCCTGACGTTAGCCCGAACCAGCAGCCACAGTGGGGAATTTCATATACATAGAACATTGATTTTGTTTTTTTTAATTATTGAAACTAGATTAGTTCCTAGTGAATTTAGTTCTTTCTAACTTTGTGCTCAGTTTTATTTTGCATCATACTAGCCTCTGTTCACCATAGATGTGATACGGTTCAAGGCACACAAACAATTCATTGTTTACTCTATGCGTGACACTTCTGGTTGTGCTTTGTGGATTAAATACCAGCAGGCCGCGGTGGTCTAGCGGTTCTGGCGCTGCAGTCCGGAACCGCGGGACTGCTACGGTCGCAGGTTCGAATCCTGCCTCGGGCATGGGTGTGTGTGATGTCCTTAGGTTAGTTAGGTTTAAGTAGTTCTAAGTTCTAGGGGACTTATGACCTAAGATGTTGAGTCCCATAGTGCTCAGAGCCATTTGAACCATTTGATTAAATACCATTTTAAAAGAATGGAGCAACCAGTCACTTTCTATACCACTTTACTTGTGCCGAGGCGCGTTTCGGGTTTCCACTAATCTCGAATTGGTAAATTATATGTTCATTATTATTATGTTTGTATAGACTCCAGTTCCAGTGCTGCAGGTGCGCTCTGCCGACTGACGATACGGCAAAAACCGGAACCCATCTTGGCAAAATAAAATTAGTCAAGGTGTACCCCAACTCCACCGCGATATTTCTGGGTATATTCTAGATAGTTTGGTATAAGGGGCCCGTTGATGTCTCTGAAGGCTCGTTACAGAGTAATAATGTAATGGACTTGTTTGGCGTGTTACCCCAATTAGCTTTATTGCCGTGATAATACTTTCGCAACTGTGAAAAAGCCTGTAACAGAAAACACCAAATACAGAGTAATGGAATAACCCTGAAATTAAAGAATAATCCGGTGTGGTGGCTGTCGGTGTGGGAGCAGCTCAGTGGAGTTCCACTGTGCTGCTCTTCCATTACATTCAGTGGTCTTATACACTTGGTGCACATCAGCCAGCTCTGAAATCAGTAAATCGCTCCATACTGCCGTTTGTACTGTTAACGGACAACGAACACAACCGGGAAAAATAAATCCGTGAAGAAACTCATTTTTAATTCCGCTTGACCCTTTCCATGTCCCATTCTGACTGGGATTTTCTTAGAAATTGTCTAAAATGTACATGATGTTTTTCTCATCCAATTCCACAAGCATGTTCCTCTATCGTTCCTAGTATAGAATCCAAACTTCCTTGTTGAAGAGTGTTTTCCCAACTTCGTCTCCGCTTTAGCATTGCAGTCACTCATTACTAAACTGTACGGGGAATTACTTTTGTTTAGCGATTCTTGTAACATCTGATAAAATACTCAATTTTTCATCCGTCAAGGGTCGAGGTTGTTGCGGTATGACCTTGTACTGTTTCCACTGGGTATCTTTAATACTATTCCCCATTTTATCTGCGCATCCTTCAATATCAACAATTCGTTCTATAATTTTCTTGTTTTTTTTATAAAAGCTACTTCTGAGTAACCACTTTAATCTGTGCCTCTTCAGAAAGACACAGCTCTGTTCTTCTTTCAGCCCCTAATTATCTCTCTTGATATTATTTAGTTCTATTGTTAGTTCCAGTAACTTACCATCATCCCTAAGCATCTTGCAATTTATTGTCACCAAATGTACAGGGCTATTACAAATGATTGAAGCGATTTCATAAATTCACTGTAGCTCCATTCATTGACATATGGTCACGACACACTACAGATACGTAGAAAACCTCATAAAGTTTTGTTCGGCTGAAGCCGCACTTCAGGTTTCTGCCGCCAGAGCGCTCGAGAGCGCAGTGAGACAAAATGGCGACAGGAGCCGAGAAAGCGTATGTCGTGCTTGAAATGCACTCACATCAGTCAGTCACAACAGTGCAACGACACTTCAGGACGAAGTTCAACAAAGATCCACCAACTGCTAACTCCATTCGGCGATGGTATGCGCAGTTTAAAGCTTCTGGATGCCTCTGTAAGGGGAAATCAACGGGTCGGCCTGCAGTGAGCGAAGAAACGGTTGAACGCGTGCGGGCAAGTTTCACGCGTAGCCCGCGGAAAATTGGCTCATGCCACAACTGGAGACCGACAGCGCCGACTTCATCTTTCAACAGGATGGTGCTCCACCGCACTTCCATCATGATGTTCGGCATTTCTTAAACAGGAGATTGGAAAACCGATGGATCGGTAGTGGTGGAGATCATGATCAGCAATTCATGTCATGGCCTCCACGCTCTCCCGACTTAACCCCATGCGATTTCTTTCTGTGGGGTTATGTGAAAGATTCAGTGTTTAAACTTCCTCTACCAAGAAACGTGCCAGAACTGCGAGCTCGCATCAACGATGCTTTCGAACTCATTGTTGGGGACATGCTGCGCCGAGTGTGGGAGGAACTTGATTATCGGCTTGACGTCTGCCGAATCACTAAAGGGGCACATATCGAACATTTGTGAATGCCTAAAAAAACTTTTTGAGTTTTTGTATTTGTGTGCAAAGGATTGTGAAAATATCTCAAAAAATAGTTATTGTAGAGCTGTGAAATCGCTTCAATCATTTGTAATAACCCTGTAGTTTGTTAGAAGCAGGCTAGTCTTCAGTTTATGATATATTGTACTAGCCAAACACCGTGTAGCAAGTGCTGGGGGCAGTAGTAGCTATAATTATTGCGGCATATTTAGCTGTTTAATGTTATAACTTACGCCGTTTCAAGGTAACGGCGCGTTGAAGATTCATCACAAACACGTCACCCTCGTCATTAAATGTCAGTTAATGATGTGTAAACGGTCTAAGCCTTCAAGACAAAGTATGATAACCAAGACAAAGACGAAAATCATTCGAGTACCGTGCTGCATGGATAATGTCGTGGATTACAGCGTGGAAGCAATTAGGTTGCAAGTAGCTTTGCTTTTTTAATTTTTTTATCGTTGTTAAACCATTCTGCTACTTTTGCATCATCTAATACAATTACGTTCTGTATTATTCGATGTTATTTATATTTCCGTATGGTTAGAAAACGAAGAATGAAATAAATATTTGTTTATTTCTGAACATGTGTCTATTTTCTGAACATGTGTCTATTTTCTGAACATGTGTCTATATTCTGAACATGTGTCTATATTCTGAACATGTGTCTATATTCTGAACATGTGTCTATATTCTGAATGTGTGGTTAGGCAGGAACCCGCAGGGAGTGAAGGGAGCTGCAATGGCATTTATAATTCCTCGTGTGTAACAAAAACACAGACGTTAAAAAAGAAAACCGCAACACCAAATAGGAATTGTGCGACATAAAAGGAAGTTGGTACGCGAGTTTCTACATTTCAAAGATGATACTCATTCAAGTTTTGCACCAGCCGCGTAACAGTGGTGCTAATGGCGCCACTACGAGGATTTGAATCAGGTTTGCTTTAAATACACAGTGTAATGTTCGTGAACGTTAGTTGTCTTCCAGATTGGACGTGACGACTTGATGTCAGTCATTCCATTATCAACTCATCATTGAGTTTGAATGAATTCGTCAAATAAGGCTATGAGAAGTTGGATGTTCCTTCTGCGATAATGCATAAAGACGTGGCAGGAATGTGGTCACTCTACATGACTTCTGGCAGCGGTAGTCACGAGAATGTACGGTCACCGCGCGGTCTTGGGCGCCTTGCCACGGTTCGCGAGGAAGTTAGTTTAAGTAGTGTGTAAGCCTAGGGACCGAAGATGTCAGCAGCGTGGTCCCATAGGAACTTACCACCAAAAATATACGGTCGCAAGAAGTCCGGGTCCCGGACGGCCACGTGGCACTATCGTGAGGGGAGACTATCGTGTTCGGCGTATGGCTCTGGCGCATCGTACTGAATATGCAGCCGCAATTTGAGCAGCGGGTGGTACCAGTGACACACCGAACTGTCGCAGCTCCAAGCCAGATGATCTGTAGCGTGCATTCCACTGATCGCAAACCACCCCCATCTGCGACATCAGTGGTGTCGAGCTAGGGGTCATTGGAGAGGCGGGTGGAGATCTGTTGTGTTTTCTGATGAAAGCGGTTCTGCCTCGGTGCCAGTGAAAGCCGCCGGCCGGTGTGGCCGTGCGGTTCTAGGCGCTTCAGTCTGGAACCGCGAGACCGCTACGGTCGCAGGTTCGAATCCTGCCTCGGGCATGGATGTGTGTGATGTCCTTACGTTAGTTAGGTTTAAGTAGTTCTAAGTTCTAGGGGACTGATGACCACAGATGTTAAGTCCCATAGTGCTCAGAGCCAGAGCCAGTGAAGACCGTGTGTTGGTTAGTAGGAGGTCAGTTGAGCTCCTGCAAACAACGTTTCTGCCTGCTAGACAATCTGGACCAACACCCGGAATAATAGTCTGGGATGCAGTGGCAGCAGGAGCACTCGTGGTTATCCGACGCACCCTGGCTTTAAGTTACTACCTCAATCTTGTGATTCGATCTGATGATCTGCCATTCACCAACAGCATTCCAGGGATGTTTTCCAACAGGATAACGCTCGTTCACATACCGCTCTACAGTATCGACAAGTCGCCTTCGCCTGTTCTATCGCCAGATCTGTCTCCAGTCGAACACATACGGGACATTATCGGAGGAAACTCTGGCGTCATCCATATACAGCATTATCCGCCCCTGTATTGACCGACCAAGTGCAACAGGCACCGAACTCCATCCCACAAAGTGACATACGGCACCTGTACAACACAATGCATGCACGTCTGCAAGCGCGCATCCAACATTCCGGCGATTACAGCGGTTAGTAATGTACCATTATTTCACATTTGCAGTGGCGTATCTCACGCTTACTTTAACATGTGGTCCTGCATTGCTCCTCACTTACGTATGCTACGCGTAGACAAATGTGTTCCCGTAATTTCATTAATCTACACTAATTAATTTTTGGTGTTGCGATTTTTTGCCGTCACTGTTATTTGGCTATTCATTTTCGAATATGACGATAGGATGTGGTAGACAGTAAGCTAAGAGGACAGCTTAAATTGCTTGTCGTTTCACTCGCAGCAATGAAATGTACATTCTTCGTGGTCAGAAATATTTAGCTGTTTGAGAAGAGGAAGGGAGAACAGTTTTGCTGCATCCACAAGGTGAGGTCCTTCTTACGTCACTTCAGTTTGCAAGAGATGCATATTGTAAGTTTAAAGTCTTGTGTAATCAGAAGTTTGAAGCTCGTGGGAGTTAGATTCTTTGAAAATTCGGGTGTGTACTGGTTGCTTCCAAACGTAGTCTGTGTCTTGTCAGTCAGTTTTCTACTGCAGCAAATACTCTTCGGGCACGGTAAGTTGACCCTTCGTGCGTTGGTTGTCGTCAAGCAGGAGCCGTGCTTTGTTTTAGCATTAGGACTGCCGAAGGGAGAGGAGCGATGAAGGGAAGGCAGCGGCGACACCGTTACCCCTCTTTTGTGCTTATACGAAAGCAGAGATGACACACACCGGAAAATATTGACAACCCTCAGAGACAGTGACGAATTTCTCCGCTGCCCGCAGCATCAATAAGAAGGGTCAACATAGGGAACGTATCGCGGCCGAACAGTAATGTGGTCTGCCTGGAAGGTGGCAGGCGTCCATTCTTTACGCTGTCGGTGATGCGATTTGAAGATGTGCCCCTCTGCGTTTGCTTGGGCAATGTCCCAAGGCTGGGATATGTGCGGTGGGACGTTGTGTAAGACGTTTCCTCTTGTTAATCTGCTAGGACCTCTCCATCTTGCGAGGCCCTGCCAGGGACTAAGCTACTACCGGTACAGCTCTCAGCTTCGAAATATACATACTTCTGACAGCACCATGGATAGGCGGCGTTTCCGAGCGGTATTTGTAAACTATTGATGGCCTGTAGTCGTCGTCCTCGTCTTTCGGTGGACTACTCTGACGCAGCTCCACACGCAGCTCTTCATACGTGTACACGGGGAAGATTCATTCCAGATGCGGAAGGAGTGCTTCCGGATGCCAAGAAGAGCACAGGGAGCAGCCAGCTGCAGGTGGTCGATACTAACAGTATGTGTCGCTTTGAGTCATAAGACATTCTTTCCGGTTACAGGCGGCTAGCTGAAGTGCTAAAGACTGCCAGTATTGCTTGCGAGATGAAGGCACTACTCACAGCATATGGCATCGTCGGCATGTCAGACTGCGGAGGTGTGAATCAGAGACAGTTCTACGACCGTGTAGGTTGCAGGTTTCTCAACTTGAGCTATGCGGTGGCGGGATTTTGGGTTATGCGGAATAGGTCAGGTGTCCACTAAACACAGGAGGCGGCTTCACGCGTAGCGTGGTCGTGGTCTGTGTGGAATGGACAGGGCCGGTTTGTGGGTTTTTTTTTTAGGGACTGGGGAATAAATTCGAAGGGTGCATGGTAAAAACAGGAAGAGAGTAGACGCAGCAGCAATCAATATTGTGCTTGTAAAGTGTCGTAGCTGTGATGGGAAAGAACCGGAGCTCCAAGCGCTAACAGAAAGCACTGAATCTCAAATCGTTACAGGTACGGAGAGCTGGATAAAGCCGGAGGTAAGAACACTAAAGCTCCAAGACTGACTATGTTTTACTGAAGCTCGAAACTTAGCACGACATGCTTTTAATAGCTTCCACAACGAAACACTGTCTCGAAATCTCACAGAAAATGCAGAAAGGTTCTGGTCATATGTAAAGTACACCATCTGCAGGAGACATCATTGAGCAATTCCATTGACAATAAAAGCGATGACAGCACCACCAAAGAGGAGTTACTAACACAGTTTTCCGAAATTCCTTCGCCAAAGACGACGAAGTAAATATTGCAGAATTAGAATCGAGAACAACTACCAACATGAGTCGCTTAGAAATAGATATCCTCGGTGTAACAAGTCGGGTTAATGAAGGCAAATTCTCCGGTCCAGCTAGCATACCAATAAGATTCCTATCAGAGTATGCTGATTCATTAGCTCCAGTGTATTGTATGGAACTGGGACCTAGAAACGACGGAGAGGCTTCGTCACAGCAGTCCACTCACCCCACCGCTGCCTCATACCGAACCCAGGGTTATTGTGCGGTTCGGCCCCAGGTGAATTTCCCCGGGAACGTCTCGCACCAAACAGTCCGCCGGGCGGATTCGTGCCGGGGACCGGCACGCCTTCCCGCTCGGAAAGCAGTGGCGTTAGACCACACGGCTAACCGTGCGGGAGAATAGCCCCATACTTAGTAATCGTATACAACCGCTCGCTCGCCGAAAGATCCGTACCAAGAGACCGGAGAGTTAAGCAGGTCACACCGATATTCAAGAAAGGAAATAGTAATCCTCTGAATTACAAACACATATCACTAACGTCGATTTGCAGTAGGACTTCGGAACATACGCTCTGTTCGAACATTATGAATTACTTTGAAGGTTACGGTCTATTGACATAGTCAGCTCTGATCAAGAAAGTATCGTTCTTGTGACGCACAGCAAGCTCTTTACTCGCACGAAGTAATGGGTGCTATTGACAGGGGATGTCAGACTGATTTCGTATTTCTAGATTTCCAGAAGGCTTTTAACATGGTTTCTCTCACGAGACTTCCAATCAGTTTGCTGCTTATGGAGTATCGCTTCAGCTGTGCGACTGAATCAGAGATTTTCTCTCAGAATGGTCACAGTACGTAGTAATCGACGGCAAATGATTAAGTAAAACAAGTGATATCTGGGGTTCCCCAAGAAATAGGCCTTGTTGTGTTCCTGATCTACACAAACGATTTAGGAGACAAGTTGAGCAGCCTTCTTGGATTGTTTGCAGATCATACTGTCATTTACCGTCTAGTAAAGTCATCAGAAGATCAAAACCAGTTGCAAAATGACTTAGACATGGTATCTTAATGGTGCGAAAAATGGCAATTGCCTCTCAACAAGGCAATTGTGAGGTCAACAAGGAAATTGTGAGGTCATCCACTTGGCTGCTAAAAGAAATACGTTAAATTCCGACGCTATACATCACACACTTTTAAAGGTTGTCAGTTCGACTAAATACCCAGGAATTACAATTACGAACAACTTACGTTGAAACGATCACATACATAAGGTTCGGGGGAAGGCAAATAAAAGACTAAGTTTTATTTGCAGAACACTTATAAGATATAACAACTCCTCCAAATCGCTTCCCACGCCCGGGTTCCCGGGTTCGATTCCCGGCGGGGTCAGGGATTTTCTCTGCCTCGTGATGACTGGGTGTTGTGTGCTGTCCTTAGGTTAGTTAGGTTTAAGTAGTTTTAAGTTCTAGGGGGACTGATGACCATAGATGTTAAGTCCCATAGTGCTCAGAGCCATTTGAACTCCTCCAAATAGACTTGCTATACTAACTACAGTTACTAATTCAGTGAAAGGCAGCTCCTTTTGTATTATCGCGGTATAGGGGAGAGAGTCACGAATACGATTATTGGTGTCGGATGACAATCATTAAAACAAAGGTATTTCTTGTTTCAGGGAGATCTTTTTACGAAATTTCAATCACCAGCTTTCTCTTCTGAGTATGAAAATATTTTGTCGCCAAACTACGTAGGGAGAAATGATCATCATAATAAAATAAAGATTTAAATGTTCGGTTTTCCCATGCGCTCTTAGAGAGTGGAACAGTAAAGAAATAATATGAAGGTGGTTCGAAGAAAAGAAGGCATGTACTTGTAGATGTACATTTTAAGCTGTCTTTGCTTCTGAATCGGCCGGCCGCGGTGGCCGTGCGGTTCTGGTGCTGCAGTCCGGAACCGCGAGGCTGCTACGGTCGCAGGTTCGAATCCTGCCTCGGGCATGGGTGTGTGTGATGTCCTTAGGTTAGTTAGGTTTAAGTAGTTCTAAGTTCTAGGGGACTTATGACCTAAGATGTTGAGTCCCATAGTGCTCAGCCATTTGAACCATTTTTGCTTCTGAATCATTGTTTAGTTTGCTGCTCCTAATCTGCCTTTTATTTCAAGAGAATTGAATCCAAAGAGTTCTAACAATTATGCATGTTGTGATGTCACATACCGACCGATACCATCCCACAGGCATCATGCCGATAGCTGTCCCGCAAGATATGCCGGACCCAGTGGTGCGCGCCCGCGGAGTCACGCCCCCCCCCCCCCCCCCCCCCCAGGGGCTCCGCACCATGAACGCCACCTGCTGCCACAATACAGGATAGCTGGCGGCAGCCACTCGGACTTGGAGCCTCTTCGCTACGTGACGCTATGCACACGCCGCCAAGTCGTGGGTCCGACACCATCGTTCGTGCCTTAATACAGAGAGCCTCGTTCCTGTTGCTATTGTATGAGCTGGACTCTTTCTTGCTGCAGTATTTGTAATGCACTTGGAGACGCTAAGTAAATCTTCTGTGTGTTGTGTTAACTTGTTCGCTGGTCATTTCTGTTCCTGTCCAGCTTTTCTACGACGACAGTTGCCCCACCAGTCTGTAGGCAACCTCTCCTTACCGTTGTATACGAAGCCGCACACATTACGCCTAATGTGCTTGCACGATGTTTATTTTTTGCGTATCCCTTACGTCCATTAACCACACACTACCTACCAGGAACTACGCCTTTAAGACACACGGGAATGACGGAAGTGGGCATTATTCCACGGGTTGCTTAAGACCTACTCCTGTGGAGAAACTCCACTGCCTCGCTGGCATAGCGCCTCCTGAAATCAGACGTGAGGTAGCTGCGAGGTACGAGGAAAGGCACAACGAAGGTAGCCCATCCACTATATGGTCGTCAGCCCGAACATCCTAGGCTAAAATCAAGAAAGTGCTTCTTGACAACTATTGAGGCTCTCATCGAGAATCCACATACGGAAAGGATCTCGCGATGGCGGGAGAAATGTCGGTATTTGGGAGAATGGATGGCTCCAAAAGAAGAACTTCCATCTGGACATTCGGAGAAGTGGTCAATATGGAGGTCTCTCAATAGACTACGATCAAACACAACGAGATACAAGACCTATCTGCGGACTTGGGGGTTCTCTGCGGACTCAGTTCTTTGCCAGTGTGGCGTTGAGCAGACTAGTAGCCATTTCCTTCAGTGATCCTCATCACCAACCACGTGCACCATGCAAGACCTTATGAGAGCTACACCAAATGCACTTGAAGGGTCCAATTTTTGGTGTTCTTTTGTGTAAAAATATGTGAACACTTGAAACTTCCTGGCAGATTAAAACTGTGTGCCCGACCGAGACTCTAACTCGGGACCTTCGCCTTTCGCGGGCAAGTGCTCTACCATCTGAGCTACCGAAGCACGACTCACGCCCGGTACTCACAGCTTTACTTCTGCCAGTACCTCGTCTCCTACCTTCCAAACTTTACAGAAGCTCTTCTGCGAACCTTGCAGAACTAGCACTCCTGAAAGAAAGGATATTGCGGAGACATGGCTTAGCCACAGCCTGGGGGATGTTTCCAGAATGAGATTTTCACTCTGCAGCGGAGTGTGCGCTGATATGAAACTTCCTGGCAGATTAATCTGCTGAGCTTCTGTAAAGTTTGGAAGGTAGGAGACGAGGTACTGGCAGAAGTAAAGCTGTGAGTACCGGGCGTGAGTCGTGCTTCGGTAGCTCAGATGGTAGAGCACTTGCCCGCGAAAGGCAAAGGTCCCGAGTTCGAGTCTCGGTCGGGCACACAGTTTTAATCTGCCAGGAAGTTTCATATCAGCGCACACTCCGCTGCAGAGTGAAAATCTCATTCTGGGATGTGAACACTTGTTTCTGTACTTTTAACACGATAAATAAATTATTCTACGTTCTCTCTTTTCTCAAGATTTTCCTTCCACCAGAATCAAACTTTAACCTCCGAAACAATTAGAGGTTCTCTAATAGAGTGCTGCAACGCTCCATGTTTGACCGGTCACGGCTCGCCTGTTGACGGGGGGGACCGAGCCGCTGGTGTCCGGCCCCTACACGACTCGGCTCGGTCACGTACTCGCCCCATGTCTGATGTCCGTATTCCGGACACGCGGATAACCGAGCATGACCGGCCACCGCTGACGTCTCACCTCGCCTCGCCCCGGCTCGCTGCACTGCACTGTACTGTACAAATCCAACGCCTCTCTCTCTCTCTCTCTCTCTCTCTCTCTCTAAGACAAAAGTAACGTTTCCAAGAACGGGTACGTGACACAGCTAAATTAATAAAGCACCTGGAAAGTAAAACGATATTTCTATACAATCGCGGATAGAAGAAGAGTCTCATTTCCAAACAGAAGATCTATTTTTCCTTTCATTAACAGGAAACATTGAATAAGTGCTGTCCCTGTAATCTAAAAGACAACCATCTTCACAAAGAAAGCATACAAAGAACATTCAATATTTACAGACGTAAGTTGTCATACTTTCCACTTGTCTGCAACAGAAACAAAATTATAGTTATTGTTGATCAGTAAATCACTAACGCGTCCCGGATTTAACTGGCTGACAACTGCCACGTTAACCGTTAACTTCTCCATAATGCGCACCTAGATATATTAATTCTTGGCCTAGTTCTCTGAAACCTTCACTGGAATCAGCATTAAAAGGTCTCACATCGTTAGCACAGATTGCAACACACTTTGCTGTAATACTATTTTTTATTACTGCCGGTATCCCTGAAGGAGCTGTACCTTTGTGGGGTTTCTTGCAACTATGTTTCTTTAAATGAGTGGTTTCCGACTGGAAACACACTAATGTTGAGCAGTTTATGCACGATACGTACCCAGTAGACGCACTGTTTTCGTCTACAACTAACATAAATGTACTCCATACTTGGCTTTTTAGACCTTCCCTTTCTTCAATGTGTAAACATTGGTTTCAATCTTACGTCTTAACTGCACTGGCTTCCTCGCGCTGCATGATTGCAGAGAGAGAGAGAGAGAGAGAGAGAGAGAGAGAGAGAGAGAGAGACCACAAATGAGAAGCCCGTACTGGCTGCAGTCTCACACGGATAATGAAACGTATAAAGTGTTCGAAGTTACGTGCTACGTATTCGGTCACGGCTTCTATGCTCGGTCACTAGAACTAGTGCGGGCAGCCTATCCAGTTAGGGTGTGCTCGCCCCATCTCGTATTTTGTGCTCGCTTACTCGGTCATGCAGGATTCTATTCTCTAAGACAGAGTAAATTCTAGTATCATTTGTTAAATTTGAGAAGGTAACCAAATGTGATTTTTCGTGAGATGTATACCCTCTGTACGTGACGGAAATAAGTGAGGAGTCACTAAGGTGTTCATCAATTATCTAGAGATGAAAATGGGAAAATTCCGGTGACGCGCGTGACGCTGAGCGCTCCGCCGGAAGTGAGCGTGCTAATAACGAGGCTACTGCTGCAACGGAAGAGCGCAATAAAACGAGCCAGCCCGGTTGTGTAGCGAAACGTTTTGCCAAGGTTATGGCGTTCCGGCTAGGTACACAGCGGCGCCATTAGCGACAGCTGGCCGCGGAAAGCGGGGAGAGCCGTGCGTTCGCTCCACGGCGCTTTGCATTTTCCTGCCGTCTTTCATTTGGAATGCATCTGCATACGCGGCGCTGGTGCGACCAGTTGTAGAGCGTTGTTCCGGTGTTTACAGTTCGTATCACGTAAGCACGGCAGCAAAAACAGACCGAATTCCGACGCGCTGCTAGGTGGTACATGTGCTACATAGCCGATTCGAAAGTGTGACATATACCCGGGAAACATGAACGGTAATCTTGTTGTTCTCGGCCGAACCCTGTTAGGTGAATTCAGAAATTTTTCTGCATTTCTGTGACACCATCGTGAGTGTAAGTGTGTGAGTACGTACAGAGACATACGAATTCCTCCCCCCCCCCCTCTCTCTCTCTCTCTCTCTCTCTCTCTCTCTCTCTCTCTCTCTCTCTCTTTTTCCGCTCAATACGCGAATGGAATAGCACAGAAAATCCATGTTATAGGCATGATGTACTCTCCGCCATGCACTGTTCAGTGCTTGCGGAGTACACCTGATGCAGATGTAGATGTAGATTCGCCATTAGCCTACAAGATGTTGCTGTGTTAAAGGGCTGTACACCGAGAGAGCTTTACTCGGTTGGTAACTCCTCGGCTGGCTTGCAAGTAGTCCACTCCTAAGAGACGTCGCATTTTGGTCATTGCACAAGGGAAATCTTTCCATCTAAGCAGCTACCGAAATTAATTTTTATACCACCTTCATTCTACAGGGCGTTTATAAATGAATATCGGGGTTTTAACGCTTTATAATATTTATTATACAGGGTGATTGAAAAAGAATACCACAACTTTAGGAATTTAAAACTCTGCAACGACAAAAGGCAGAGCTAAGCACTATCTGTCGGCGAATTAAGGGAGCTATAAAGTTTCATTTAGTTGTACATTTGTTCGCTTGAGGCGCTGCTGACTAGGCGTCAGCGTCAGTTGATGCTAAGATGGCGACTGCTCAACAGAAAGCTTTTTGTGTTATTGAGTACGGCAGAAGTGAATCGACGACAGTTGTTCAGCGTGCATTTCGAACGAAGTATGGTGTTAAACCTCCTGATAGGTGGTGTATTAAACGTTGGTATAAACAGTCAACTACCCGAGGTGATGGATCGGCCGCCAGGCAGCCCGTGACAGAGCACTTCATCACTGGCCTCCAAGAAGCCCTGATCTTACCCCCTGCGATTTTTTCTTATGGGGGGTATGTTAAGGATATGGTGTTTCGGCCACCTCTCCCAGCCACCACGGATGATTTGAAACGAGAAATAACAGCAGCTATCCAAACTGTTACGCCTGATATGCTACAGAGAGTGTGGAACGAGTTGGAGTATCTGGTTGATATTGCTCGAGTGTCTGGAGGGGGCCATATTGAACATATCTGAACTTGTTTTTGAGTGAAAAAAAAACCTTTTTAAATACTCTTTGTAATGATTTATAACAGAAAGTTATATTATGTTTCTTTCATTAAATACACATTTTTAAAGTTGTGGTATTCTTTTTGAATCACCCTGTATTAAACTTACAGTTATAAATGATATGTCAAATGAAAGAGCTACTCAAACGGGTTTTACCGAGAACCTTATAAATGTCCAATGTGAGCACCATTTGTCACACGGCACACAGTCTATAGCCGAGTTCTTCCCAAACATTGATAATTGTGTCTTCAGTGATAGTAGCAACAGCTGCTTCAGTCTGGTTTTTTAATTCAAGGTGGTCTACTGGTAGCGGAGGCACGTACGCACGATCCTTGATGAAGCCCCAAAGGAAAAAATCGCATGGCATTAGGTCGGATGAACGTGGAGGCCATGCAAAGCAAGCCCTGTCATTGGGCCCCTTGCGGCCTATCCAGCGCTTGGGTACAGCGCAGTTCAACCAATCGCGTACTTCGCTATGCCAGTGAGGTGGCGCACCATCTTGCTGGAAAGTGGAGTTCTCTGGCTCATCTCCTTCCAACTGAGGGAAGAGCCATTGCTCTAGTGTATCAAGGTAAGAAGTGCCAGTTACAGTAGGTTCACCAAAAAAGATAGGTCCATAAACTTTCCGCCGGGATACGGCACAAAAAACAGTCACCCCGTGAGGATTTTCTGAGCCCCAGATTAGTGTTAACATGTCCACTAAGGCGATAGACAGATTCATCACCGAAGACGATCCAGAAAATCTTGTCTACAAACATTTCGTTTGCGAAGTTGAACATTTATAAGGTTCTTGGTAAAACTGTTTGAGTTGCTCTTTCGTTTGACATATCATTTATAACTATAATTTTAATGTAATAAATTTTATAAAGCGTTAAAACCCCGATATTCATTTATAAATACCCTGTATTTGTAGCCATTTACAATGCAATAACTAATTTAATTACAATCTTAAATTGTTGAATTGGAAGTTGTTACGACAGTCAGAAACAAAGATAAATATAATTAATTTTGGTAGCTGCTTGTCGGGAAAAATTCCTCAAATAATGGAGTATTAGACGCAGTTCATTCACCATAATGCAGATAAAGCCAGAAGATTGTAGTCAGCAGATGACAGTCAGCAGATGACAGTCACGTTTCCAACGAAAACCAAATTTCGCTTACCGTTCCAAAGGCATTTGTGAACGTCTCTTACACGCAACGTAAGCAGTAGGGCGCGTTTAACACACATTCTTCGTATGCTTTAAGTGTTCTCCTTACACCACTCTGCCCTGTACACAGTAATTATTACACGTGTACCCTTAAAAGTGGTCGTACCAACCTGCCCCTCCTTTAAGAAAGAGGCTTTGGCAAACGACATCAACTGATCTTTCTAGGACTTCATGTTGATAATTTCTTAACATACCTCTTCAGCACCAGCCTGTTGCAGTGCAAAGTTGTCCTGTCTAACTCACTGAATAGTTGGTATAACCGTGTGATCACGGATATTATAAGGAACATTTGCTTCAAACAGGAGTGGTGGATAGCCAAATTCCTACAGAGACACACAGATGATGTTATGAATGACATTTGGGCGAGGGAAAAAAAAACTCCTCAGTACATTCGAAAGAACTCCTACGACACCATTTACAGACCCGTGAAAGTGTTTTTATTACCGTAGGGTCTAAAATATACCGTGCTGTCGTTTGTAGAAATAAAATTGGATGATATCACAGAAACTAAGAGCAAAATGACGTACGATGCAGTGCGTGTGACTTGAAGTGGAAGTAGTTTCCCATTGCCAGATAAAAATGGCCAGGTACGATTAGGAATTGGTCACTGAGCGTTCAGTACGAAAACAATTATGTATACAGATAGTTCCTCCTTTCCGGGAATAGAGCGCATCGACAATTTTTGCCTGTTACCGCAGTGATACTGGCAAGATGTCTGTCCTGGAGTATTAAGATTTTCGAGAATATTTCAGTTTTGAAGTTGAATAACAATGACATTTTTATTAGTATTATCTAATTCCAGCTTAACAATTTCGGTTATTTCTCTTTACTTGTACTAAGCCTTTCATCTTGCAAATATATTGATTTTAGGCCAATGGGAAGTACTCCATAGGTTTTCATGAGTGATTTTGCGATAGTCAAAATTTGTGACATAAATGCCCGTATCTTTTGACTGCATTGACTTACACTACTGGCCACTGAAATTTCTACACCACGAAGATTACGTGCTAAAGACGGGAAATTTAACCGAGAGGAAGATTGATGCTGTGATATGCAAGTGATTAGCTATTCAGAGCATTCACACAAGATTGGCGCCAGTGACGACACCTACAACGTGCTGACATGAGGAAAATTTCCAACCGATTTCTCATACACAAACAGCAGTTGATCGGCGTTGCCTGGTGAAACGTTGAAGTGATGCCTCGTGTAAGGAGAAGAAATGCGTACCATCAAGTTTCCGACTTTGATAAAGGTCGAATTGTAGCCTATCGCGATTGCGGTTTATCGTATCACGACATTGCTGCTCGCGGTGGTCAAGATCCAGTGACTGTTAGAATATGGAATCGGTGGGTTCACGAGGGTAATACGGAACGCCGAGCTGGATCCCAACGGCCTCGTATCGCTAGGCAGTCGAGATGACAGTCGTCTTACCCGCATGGCTGTAACGGATCGTGCAGCCACGTCTCGATCCCTGAGTCAACAGATGGGGACGTTTGCGAGACAACAACCATCTGCACGAACAGTTCGACGACGTTTGCAGCAGCATGGACTGTCAGCTGGGAGACAATGGCTGCGGTTACCCTTGACGCTGCATCACAGACAGGAGCGCCTGCGATGGTGTACTCAACGACGAACCTGGGTGCACGAATGGCAAAACCTCATATTGTCTGATGAATCCAGTTTCTGTTTTCAGCATCATGATGGTCGCATCCGTGTTTGGCGACATCGCGGTGAACGCACAATGGAAGCGTGTATTCGTCATCACCATACTGGCGTATCACCCGGCGTGATGGTATGGGGTGCCATTGGTTACACGTTTTGGTCACCTTCTGTTCGCATTGATGACACGTTGAAAAGTGGACGTTACATTTCAGATGTGTTACGACCCGTGGCTGTACCCTTCATTCGATCCCTGCGAAATCCTACATTTCAGCAGGATAATGCACGACCGCATTTGCAGGTCCTGTACGGACCTTTCTAGATACAAAAAATGTTCGACTGCTGACCTGACCAGCACATTCTCCAGATCTCTCACCAATTGAAAACGTCTGGTCAATGGTGGCCGAGCAACTGGCCAGACACTACTCTTGATGAAGTGTGGTATGGCGTTGAAGCTGCATGGGCAGCTGTACCTGTACACGCCATCCAAGCTGTTTGACTCAATGCCCAGACGAAATGATCATTGGAATCTTTCAGTGTGTGTGTGTGTGTGTGTGTGTGTGTGTGTGTGTGTGTGTGTGTGTGTGTGTGTGTGTTACAGGCTGCCAGCAGTCTCCGTAATTCGAGCGTTAAACGTCAGATGCCAATTAATTTAAATCAGAGTATAGCTTTCGCTACTGACGCTCCCGGGGCAAGGTTTCCTTCTCAGCGAACGTCCTGCCCGATCGCGGTGCGCGTGGCGTCGTGAGTGAGGCAGCGATAAATCAGACGCGGCAGCATCGAGATAAGACACGACACGGCACGGCACGGCACACGGCGCCGCTCTGCGCTGCTCAGTTAACCACCGGCTAGGCCTAAGAGTCGGCTTCCCGCGATTAAGTGCCCGCACCGTAATACGCCGTCCCGCCACCTGCAGCAGATTTATTGCACTGTTTTTGCCCTCGTTATCATTGCCGTTCTCTGCAAGAAAGCTGCCTCGCCCCTACATCAGCTTTTGTTCCGAGACCTTCTCAATGGAAATGGCCCGCCAAACGGTCGTGAGCCGTGATTTAGAAACTTGTCTGGCGATAAGAACTTGGTCGGAGGTAGACAGCTGTAACTATTGGTCTCGGGTTTCTCCAAGCGTATAGAAGTGCTATTGTATAGCACGTGTCGAAGTTTTCACTTATTGTTAAATCGTTGTTGTTGTTGTTGTGGTCTTCAGTCCTGAGACTGGTTTGATGCAGCTCTCCATGCTACTCTATCCTGTGCAAGCTTCATCTCCCAGTACCTACTGCAACGTACATCCTTCTGAATCTGCTTAGTGTATTCATCCCTTGGTCTCCCTCGACGATTTTTACTCTCCACGCTGCCCTCCAATACTAAATTTGTGATCCCTTGATGCCTCAGAACATGTCCTACCAACCGATCCCTTCTTTTGGTCAAGTTGTGCCACAAACTTCTCTTCTCCCCTATCCTATTCAATACTTCCTCATTAGTTATGTGATCTACCCATCTAATCTTCAGCATTCTTCTGTAGCACCATATTTCGAAAGCTTCTATTCTCTTCTTGTCCAAACTATTTATTGTCCATGTTTCACTTCCATACATGGCTACACTCCATACAAATACTTTCAGAAATGACTTTTTGACACTTAAATCTATACTCGATGTTAACAAATTTCTCTTCTTCAGAAACGCTTTCCTCGCCATTGCCAGTCTACATTTTATATCCTCTCTACTTCGACCATCATCAGTTATTTTGCTCCCCAAATAGCAAAACTCCTTTACTACTTCAAGTGTCTCATTTCCTAATCTAATTCCCTCAGCATCACCCGACTTAATTCGACTACATTCCATTATCCTCGTTTTGGTTTTGTTGATGATCATCTTATATCCTCCTTTCAAGACGCTATCCATTCCGTTCAACTGCTCTTCCAAGTCCTTTGCTGTCTCTGACAGAATTAAAATGTCATCGGCGAACCTCGAAGTTTTTATTTCTCCTCCATGGATTTTAATACCTACTCCGAATTTTTCTTTTGTTTCCTTTACTGCTTGCTCAATATACAGATTGAATAACATTGGGGAGAGGCTACAACCCTGTCTTACTCCCTTCCCAACAACTGCTTTCCTTTCATGTCCCTCGACTCTTATAACTGCCATCTGGTTTCTGTACAAATTGTAAATAGCCTTTCGCTCCCTGTATTTTACCCCTGCCAATTTCAGAATTTGAAAGAGAGTATTCCAGTCAACATTGTCAAAAGCTTTCTCTAAGTCTACAAATGCTAGAAACGTAGGTTTTCCTTTCCTTAATCTTTCTTCTAAGATAAGTCATAAGGTCAGTATTGCCTCACGTGTTCCAGTATTTCTACGGAATCCAAACTGATCTTCCCCGAGGTCGGCTTCTACTAGCTTTTCCATTCGTCTGTAAAGAATTCATGTAAAGAATTGTTAAATCAGCGTAATGAAATAAGGTTACGCGGACCTTAGGAAGAGACAAGTGAATTTCAAATTTTCAGTAAATATTTGAAGCAGCGATATGGAGTTACCGGCCAGCCCAGTGCCATGGGCACGCCCACTGGGATTAGTCCACTGGGATTAGTCCACTGGGATTAGTCCACTGGGATTAGTCCACTGGGATTAGTCCACTGGGATTAGTCCACTGGGATTAGTCCACTGGGATTAGTCCACTGGGATTAGTCCACTGGGATTAGTCCACTGGGATTAGTCCACTGGGATTAGTCCACTGGGATTAGTCCACTGGGATTAGTCCACTGGGATTAGCTCAGTGGGCTAGGCCAACAATAAGGTTTATAGATCACTGGCACGCTTGTAACGCTGCAGGTAGCATAAGCTTCTAGAATAAAGTAGATATATCTTAATACTAACAGAAATTAGAGAAAGACACACAAACAATGAAAAACTCAGCCATAGGTAGAAACTAAAAAGTAGAAAACTAGAGAAGCCTGTAGTGGTAGATTAATAATGTAGTGTGGAAATAACAGCTGCAAAAATATTAAGTATGAAATTAGGACCCACTAATGCATTTAGGTAGTGGGTTAATATGTATAAATATAATAACTGAATAAAGAATTTAAAACAAAACAATATTTGAAGCTGTTCTTCTGAAATTGTAGTAGAACAATATTACTTTCACTCTGTGAAGGAGTATTACTACTTTTTGAGCTTTTATCACGTCCTGTCATCCTCTTCGAATGTGTGAAGCAATTATAAGTGGCACAATAGTAGCAGTCAGACTGCACTGGGGGTGGGAGGGAGGGAGGGAGGAGGGGGTGAAGACTTTTGAGGTGAGGAAGTAGCAAACCAGTTGCGTTAAAAATTGACGTTCGGCACTACTAACAGAAACTGCAACTTTTAACTTTATCACGCAATTTTGACACTAAAACTGCTAGTTCGCTGGTATTGGCAGAATCTAAAAAAAAAAATGGGAAGTCGACATGGAGTGTTCCGGACAGATCCGATATGTGACGAAACCAAACGACGGACCCATGGGACACCTTTCATTGTGCCAGTTTCGTGCAGTTGACATTGTTAGCGAAGTGGCTGTCGGCAACCCCGAGCCGCGCAGAGTGGCCACGCGGATTGAAGCGCCATGTCACGGGTTGCGCGGCCTCTCGCGCCGGAGGTTCGACTCCTCCCTCGGGCATGGGCGTGTGTCTTGTTCTTAGCATAAATTAGTTTAAGTAGTGTGTAAGTCTAGGGTCCGATGACCTCAACAGTTTGGTCCCTTAGGAATTTACACGCACATGCCAAACGTGAACGTGAATGGTTTTCGTTTAAATTCTTGCGCTAAGTGGAATAGGCAGTCTGATAGCGTGTTGATGTACGAAATATCTAATAATAAGTCAATGCTTAAATATACAGCTCTAAAACCGGCAGAATATTTACGACGTGCAGCCGATATTTTTATAAGCCGGTACGTCGATACTTTCCGCGTCGATATATCAATACTTTCTACAGACACTGTGCAGATATCGATATATCGAATTCCAGATATTTTTAAAAATATCAATAGTCCTAGCTGATACATTGCTCGCGCAGTGGTGTGACAGCTAAGGTCATCTTCGAAGATCGCCTCTTCATCGTACCTCTGTTTCTTTGGTATTCTTAGTAATCAAATCATCTTCCTTTATATCCAGTATAATTTATAATTACCCGAATGGTATGGAAACTTGTAGATGTGATGTACATTTACAAGCAAGCAAATGATTACAAATTCAGAAAATTGGATCATTCATCAAACAAACCTTAACAAACTGAGCAAGTCAATAACGTATGGGTCCACCTCTGCCCGTTATGCAAACAGTTACTCGGTCTGACATTGATTCATAGTGGTTGGATGTCCTCTTGAGGAATATGGTAGCAAATTCTGTTCAATTGACACGTTAGATTGATTTATTTACTGCAAATTTATAGACCTGTTAACTCGTTCTTTAAAAACAGATCGTACATATTACGGTTTCCTTTTGTGATCTTTCTTGTAGTTTTGTTTTGATCCGCAACATCTGACATGGAATAAATACTTGGTCAAATAATAGCACTTCGAGATTGACACGCAAATAAATTTTTGTTCTTTTAAGAAAACTGTAAAAACATGATAGGATAGAAGACAGATTTGTTAGTGCCATTACCGACTGTGACTGATAGTGAAACCCTTGCAAAGGTTTCTTCGAGCTGTTGACCGCCAGTCACAAAATAATAGTTTATAGTTAGCTGCAGGAAAGTGGTACTGCTAATCCTAAGCATTAACAATAGATATTGACCCATGTGCAGCATTGGGTGCTTTCTTGGCTTACATTACATGTACTCCAGTATTCGCTATGCTTAACTGTTACTAAGATCGTCAAAATCCCCATCTGGTTGGAGGGCCTTCCCATAATGCTGCTAACGTTCTCAATTGGGGAGAGATCCGGCCACCTCGCCGACCAGGTTTGGATTTGGCATGCACGAAAGTAAGCAGTTGAAACCCTCGCTATGTGCGGCCGGGCATTGTCTTGAAATGTAAGCCCAGGATGGCTTGCTATGAAGGGCAACAAGACTAGGCATACAATATTGTGGATGTATAGCTGTGCAGGAAGGGCGCCGCGGATGACAACCAAAGAGATCCAGCTATGAAACGAAATGACACCCTGGTTGTGTGGACGTATGGCAGGCAACAGCCAGGTTGGTGTCCTACTGCTAGCCTGGTCATCTCAAGACACGTCTTCGCCAGGAAACTCATTGACTGGAGTAGAATTGTCTTCAGTGCTGAGTCCCGCTTCGAACTGAGCCACAATGACCACTGAAGACATGCCTGGAGACGCCCCAGACAGTGTTGAAATACTGGCCTGAGTTACATCAGGGCGATATGTCAACGACATTCCACGTCCCATATTGTTGGCGTTCGTGGCAAGCCATCCAGAGCGTACATTGCAGCAAGGTAATTCATGTCGACACACGCCGCGAATTCCTAATGCATGTCTTCGTGCTTGCCAAACCCTGCCCAGACCAACAAGGTCACCCGATCTCTCCTCAGTTGCGAACGTTTGGAGCATTATGGGCAGGGTCCCCCAACCAGCTCGGAATTTTGACGGTCTAATCCGCCAATTGGACAGAATTTGGCACTATATCCCTGAGGAGGAAGCCGAGCCGAATAACTGCTTGCGTAAGGGGCAGAAGTGGACCAACACATTATTGACTTGCTCAATTTGTGAAGCTCTTTGTCTTGAATAAATGATCCATTTTTTCTGAAATTGTAATCATTTGTTTGTGTACATGTACATCACATATACCGATTTCCGTCCCATTCTGATAATTCCTTCGTGATGAGGAGTGTAGGTAGATACATTGCTGGACAAAATGAAATACCTGGACGGGGAAGGGTATGTGAAACGAAATTCACAGGTTGAAAGGGATGTGAGATTATTTCGGTGTTTACAAAATAGTCAAATTAACAAAGAAGTTGACTGTATGAGACCACTTATCGCTATGACGTAGCTCGCCTTCTGGACTGAATTCAAGCAATGATTCGGCTGGGAATCGTGTCACAAAGCCACTGTATCCTCTCCTGAGGTAAACTGGCCGACAACAGTTATAACTGGTACCTTATGTCCTGAATACTGGCACTGGGTCGGACAGATCTGGGAATCTTGCTGGTTATGGTACTACATCAACATAACACAGGCAGATACCGAGCGAGATGGCGCAGTGGTTAGCACACCGGACTTCACATTCGGGAAGACGAATGTTCAAACCGGCGTCGTGCCATCCTGATTTAGGTTCTCCGTGATTTCCCTAAATCGCTTCAGGCAAATACTGGGATGGTTTCCTTTGACAGGGAACGCCCAGTTTCCTTCCCCATCCGTCCCTAATTAGAGATTCTGCTCAGTCTCTAACGATCTCGTTGTCGACTGGACCTTAAACCCTAATCTCCTCCTCCTCCATCACGCAGACAGTCCCGGAGACAAATGCCAAGTAGAACAACATTATCCTGTTGAAAAGCAGCACCAGGATATTGATGCGTGAATGTAACCCATGAGGACGCAGAGCGTTCATGACGTAAGGTTGTGGTGTCTGTGTTCGTGCCTTCAGACACTACCAACCGTGACCTGAAGTCATAACTGATGGCTCACCACTCGGTGACGCCAGGAATAACACTGCTGTGCCTCTACAGAACATTCAAACAATGGAAACTCTCTCAAGACCGCCGCCATACTCGCCGAGCATGGTTATCCGGGGTAGTGCAAAAATTCAAATGGCTCTAAACACTATGGGACTTAACATCTGAGGTCATCAGTCCCCTAGGACTTATAACTGCTTAAACCTAACTAACCTAAGGACATCACACACATCCATGCCCGAGGCAGGATTCGAACCTGCGACCGTAGCAGCAGCAGCGCGGTTCCGGACTGAAGCGCCTAGAACAGCGGGGTAGTCCAGAACCGACATTCATCGTTGACCACGATACGACGCCATTCAGCGGCAGTCCATCCTTCCCATTCAAGGCACGGCTCCAAACGCAGCCGTTATTGTTGTGTTAACGGCGTACTAATGGAGCGGTGATTCCCCAGTCCGGGCTGCTGTTAGTGTGACGAATGTTGCGTGATGACAGATAACGTTGCAGGGAGTCCATTACTTGTTTTCGGACGGCAGGCAGTGACGTCAAGGAGTTCCGATGTGTTTGATGCACGGTACGGACGTGGTCGACCGATACCTTGACGACGAACATGCCTACCCTCAACGTCCAAAACCAGGCCACCCATACATCGGAAAGCCCCACAAATGTGGATGATGTACCATTCAACCAGCTGGCCAAATGGAGGCCCACTATGCCGCTTCCTCCAAGCTCTGTCAGGTGCTGATAACGCAGTGTCAGGCGAGTATACGGCGGTTCAGTGCCCTTCAGTGTTCAGTCTATGTCTGACTCTGTTCTCGCCTCTTGTATACCCTACCAGGTCTACTAACAAATAAACGCGAGCAGTACTAATACACTCTGCTAGCATCCCTATCTGTCACAGAGAACTACCACTCTAATCATTTACATACTTGCTGACGGTGTGTGAACGTTAGAAATTAAATTGACATCCGACTGTGTCTTGCGGGTGCTTCACTTTCAGGCACTGTAAATCCCACAGTATGGTCTGAATTACTGTCCGCCACCCTGGTTTTCCTTTTTCTGCTATTTATCTAATCTCCTGTTTTCCAGACAAGATTCCGATCAACAAATCTTCCAAATTCCTTGTCGCCTGTGACAGAATTACTATTTCATTTGCGAACTCCAAAGCTTTCGTTCTTCTCCTTACGCGTACCCTATCAAAACTTTTATTAGGTGTCGATGACTGCAATTTGCTCACTGCAAGGCAGTGTGTAATGTTGGAGTCGTGGCGTGTCATCAGGTCTCGGAGACAATACCGGGGGCAAGCTGCCATATTCTATAGTACGTAAAGAGCTATCCCAGTTCGTGGTTCCACTTACAGATTGCCTGTCTAAAGGCTTCCAGCAGCAACTGAAATGTGATTTTCAGTATTTCTCGAGATTATCGTGCTGATTTAAAAACGTAAAATGCTGTCGTAATCTACTCATTAAGAGATGTAATCTTATGTTAAACTTTAACGCAGTAAGACAAGTACTGCATTTCATGTAGAAACTGTGTATACTGCATGTGGCTTGTTATGTTCTTCCAGTATTTGATAGTGAGATCATTTAGTGACTTGCAAGAAACTTAATGAAAGATATTTTCGCTCTCACCCCCCACAGAATGATGAAAGGAGAAAAGTGTATCGCTTACTATATTTTCACTCTTCACGCTGTGAATTTGCCGCATCAGGCATGACGGCTTGATTTATTTCTCTTCATTAGTAACTCTATTCACAATGCATTTAGCAGATAATATCCACGAAGTCGTGACATTCCATGGTGTGACTGTTTTTATCGTTTGAGAGACACTAGCGCTCCAAGCGGTGAGAAAGGAGACGTGACATGGGTCGTAAGGATAAGGCGTGTTTTATGTACCTTTCTACGTAATTAACGAAATAGTTACATGTTTTCGTTCAGTGCATTAATAAATTACCAAGGTATGTGAACCATGGTGAAGTAAATGTAAAAACATCCGAATTTCACCGACTGAGTCAAATAAGCTACAACTAATAACACATATTTCATGCCTACGAAGCATATAGGCCTATTTTTGTTGTTGTTGTCCTTATTATGATAGGCACTTTCCTTTATACGTAATTTTTTTTTATGAAGGCTAATATTCGCCCATTCATATACTTCACTCGACTTTCTGATACGCGAAAGTTTTTAAAAAATAGATAAGTTTGCTTCGAAAGCGAATATGTTGAAGATTGTTGCCGTTTGTGACTGAGTTGTAACAACAGTTCTGCAATAAGTTTCTTCTCTCTCGATAAACAGTTTGATTGCTTTTTACGTTTTATTATGGCTGTTCGGTTTTCCCTTCAGCTACTCGTGTGGTGGGTTATTTGATACTTTAAATATTACATTACATGCAAATTTCCTACGTTCCACATTCACTAATTCGGTTGGAAGTGTAGCGAACAAAACTTCGCGTTGTTGGGTTGATATACAATATTTGTAAACTCAGGTAAAGGGGGAGAAAGGGAAGGTAAGGGATCGTCCGAAAGAACGAACACCACACATTCGTCTAATGGATTCGCCTAGACGAGCAGTGGATTCAACTTTTTCGGTGCGGATGCACAAGTTCGTCCGACCTCCGGCGGGAATCTCCCAAGGGAAACTCTCCGTCGCACGCCCCTCACCTTTAGTGATAAGAGAGCGCAGTGGACAGCCCGTCAAAAACAAAAACGGCATAAAAACAAAACGGCGTAGTCGACTGTTAAAAAAATAAAAAATAGTTAACGGTCCAATAACAAGAAATACGATATAGAGTACACAGGATGACAAATAGCGTCGTGCTTAAGTGGTTACGGAGTAGGACTGTGCCATGCGCGCGCTGTGTTCAAACCTACCTCCCGCCAAAGATTATTGTTATTATTTCTTTACTTTCTCAGACGTTAGGTCTGGTTAAAAATGGAAAATGGCGCGGACCTTGATCAAGCGTGACTTCCTTTTAACTGTACGGTATATGTTATATTGCATTTAGGAACTTTCGGGTCATTGAACATGTATCAATAATTACGGATTTCTGTAACTGTATATATAAGTTTGGATGTAGCTGTATTGCGTTGATGTACTGGTGGATACTGTGTGGTATGACTCCTGTAGTTGATAGTATAATTCGTATGATGTCAACTTTATCCTGATGCCACATGTCCTTGACTTCCTCAGCCAGTTGGATGTATTTTTCAATTTTTTCTCCTGTTTTCTTTTGTATATTTGTTGTATTGGGTATGGATATTTCGATTAGTTGTGTTAATTTCTTCTTTTTATTGGTGAGTATGATGTTAGGTTTGTTACGTGGTGGTGTTTTATCTGTTATAATCGTTCTGTTCCAGTATAATTTTTATTCATCATTCTCCAGTACATTTTGTGGTGTGTACTTGTATGTGGGAACGTGTTGTTTTATTAGTTTATGTTTTATGGCAAGTAGTTGATGTATTATTTTTGCTATATTGTCATATCTTCTGGGGTATTCTGTATTTGCTAGTATTGTACATCCGCTTGTGATGTGATCTACTGTTTCTATTTGTTGTTTGCAAAGTCTGCATTTATCTGTTGTGGTATTGGGATCTTTAATAATATGCTTGCTGTAATATCTGGTGTTTATTGTTTGATCCTGTATTGCAATCATGAATCCTTCTGTCTCACTGTATAAATTGCCTTTTCTTAGCCATGTGTTGGATGTGTCTTGATCTATGTGTGGCTGTGTTAGATGATATGGGTGCTTGCCATGTAGTGTTTTCTTTTTCCAATTTACTTTCTTTGTATCTGTTGATGTTATGTGATCTAAAGGGTTGTAGAAGTGGTTATGAAATTGCAATGGTGTAGCTGATGTATTTATAATAATATTATTATTATTTATAATATAATAATAATAATTATTATTATTATTATTATTCCCTCTCGCTGTTCGCTTTATTCAAATTCTGTGTCGCGATGTGATGTCAGTTTGCAACAGCGAGATGTAAGGAAGGGACCTATAGTGACAGTTGATTCTGCACAACTACTCTATTCGCAACCGAAAGAAAATGGCTTTCAAATGGGAACCGCAACGATTGGAGAGAAGGTGACAATCCTCCACCAGAAAAAACGTCTGGTGTGTCATCCAGGGCATTAGTTCAAATGGCTCTGAGCACTATGGGACTTAACTTCTGAGGTCATCAGTCTTCTATAACTTAGAACTACTTAAACCTTACCAACCTAAGGACATCACACACATCAATGCCCGAGGCAGGATTCGAATCTGCGACCGTAGCGGCCGCGCGGTTCCAGATTGTAGCGCCTAGAACCGCTGGGCCATCCCGGCCGGCCTCGGCATTAGTGACAGTACGTATATCATATGATGGGAGTCCCTTACCGACACACCTAATTTGTTCGACTGGTGAGTGAATAAGATATGCCTCCTTGCCCGGTATAGGTGGTCCTATGAAAGTGAATGTGATTACTCGTAAGGAGAGCATAATAGTTTGTCACATAATCTGCTACAAATGGACGCAACAGACACACGCACATGCGCGCGCACACACTCACACTCACACACACATTCACACACACTGTCTCTGTGCTCTGTCAAAACACATGTTTTTAACGTGTTTTGAAGCTGCGTTCCGCTTTGGAAGTCTTGATTCTTGAATTCTTTTGTTATAACATAGTTCACACCCGTTAATTCGTTGTTTTTTTATTTCTGTGTGACGTCGATGTGGTGTCTGGGCTGCTCTCATTATTCATCAGTTACTTGCAACGGTAACGTATTCTTAACACATGACTCATATCCTTTAACCGATGTGTAATAAGACAACAACCAAGACTACAGAAAGTGAACAAACATTTCAATGACCGGACTGACAGTTCATAATTATGTGGAAAAATATAAAATAAATAGCACGGAGAGTTCCGAACATGGCTCGCCTGCATGGCAGTCAAACACCATGACCACTTACCCATGACACGGTTGCTGCTTATGGCTGATTTTTATTGCACTTCTTGTTTTTGGACCATTCACTGTTTCTATTTTGCTATTTTTTTTTCATAATTCGGTACACCTTCTTCCTGTTTCCATTCTTGATGTGTGTTCAGTTTTTCTGACCATGAAATCTGATGGTTGTGCTATGAGGAGTTTCCCTTGTCAGATGAACAAGCGTGGACGAAATGCACAGGGACTGCAGATAGGTGGCGCTTGGTGGGGGAGTGCGTCGTCAATGAGGCGTGCCGAGATATCCTTCTCAGCTGCAATACACACTGTGTCCCCGGTGACGCAGCGGTTAACGCAACTGGCTTGTAAACAGGAGATCCCAGGTTCAAGTCTCGGTCAGCCACACATTTTCACTACCGCTGATACCGCGTAATGTCCAGATGCAGCTAATATCAATCATCCCTTTACTGTCTTTCCTTTTTCCCCCTTCATCTTCAATTGACATATAACACAACCACGGATATGACATACGAAGTCTTTCCGCAAGTCTTCTGGCGTTTACTGGCAATTTTTTCTTTATTTTAAAAAAACTAGATACTTCAGTAAGTATGTGTACGTTAGAATAGAATTGCAAATGAAGTGTCCTGACCGGCCGTGGTAGCCGTGCGTTTCTAGGCGCTGCAGTCTGGAACCGCGCGACCGCTACGGTCGCAGGTTCGAATCCTGCCTCGGGCATGGATGTGTGTGATGTCCTTAGGTTAGTTAGGTTTAAGTAGTTCTAAGTTCTAGGGGACTGATGACCTCTGATGTTAAGTCCCATAGTGCTCAGAGCCATTTGAACCATTTTTTTTTGAAGTGTCCTTTACTCTACCGTTTCTTGCTCGCTGTGTCCTTAGGAAATGAAGAATGGCGAATGTAGTGTCATGTTTTAGTTACCATCAGTTTTGATGGCTCTACATGCGCCCATTATTCTAATAGTGTTACAAGTAAATACAAACGGCAGTATTCGCAGTCACCCCATATCGTACTCAGAAGTGTCCCTTGCTGGCCGCTTGGCGCGCTGCTGTCGCAGCGATAAACGAAAACGAAACGGAGTGTCGCGACTGTGACGGTAGCCGATGTACCACTGAAAGTACCTGCAAAATTGTCTAACTGTAAGAGACAAAATTCAGGAGATAAGACAAAATATAGGTGGAGATGCTTCAAGACCAGCTTCTGCTTAAAACGGAGCTCTAAGTACCCAGAACATATTCGTCCGGCACTTAGCTACTTACAAAGCAGGTCTTTCCTAAACATTTGGATGCTTGCATATTTTACGTCATATATTTAACACACCAGCTCATGTGAAGCATAAAGAAGTTTGGAGTTGTCTTACTCATGTCAATTCTTTTCTTTAAGAGAATTGGGCATTGCTGGACAAAAGCTGTTTCGTTGATGTGGTTGTGCTGGTTGATCCAACTGTAACTTAAATCGCCGACATAGGAGAAATAACATCACACAGAGACATCTACATCTACATCCATACTCCGCAAGCCACCTGACGGTGTGTGGCGGAGGGTACCTTCAGTACCTCTATCGGTTCCCCCTTCTATTCCAGTCTCGTATTGTTCGTGGAAAGAAGGATTGTCGGTATGCCTCTGTGTGGGCTCTAATCTCTCTGATTTTATCCTCATGGTCTCTTCGCGAGATATACGTAGGAGGGAGCAATATACTGCTTGACTCTTCGGTGAAGGTATGTTCTCGAAACTTTGACAAAAGCCCGTACCGAGCTACTGAGTGTCTCTCCTGCAGAGTCTTCCACTGGAGTTTATCTATCATCTCCGTAACGCTTTCGCGATTACTAAATGATCCTGTAACGAAGCGCGCTGCTCTCCGTTGGATCTTCTCTATGTCTTGTATCAACCCTATCTGGTACGGATCCCACACTGCTGAGCAGTATTCAAGCAGTGGGCGAACCTAGGCTAGGGGGACCTCGAAACGAACATATTTCCGCAGCATCGCTCTATTACAAAGAGAAACGGGTTTCACATTTTGAATGAACCTTGGCACTGATTAACGGGTCTCAGAAACGAGGGAGTGAGTTTGCAAGCCAGTAAGTTCCCAGGCAGCCAGGAGGAGACGCGCTGCTGGAGTTTACGTATATCCTTTAGGTGCTACCGGTCGTCGCCAGGGGCCAAATACCAGCTATCAGTGATTGCGGGCGGCGCTCAGCTGATGACGGCGGAGCGACTGCTGACGCAAACCCTGCCCTCTTCGGCCCGACCGCTATTGAGACTGACAGCCAGGCTCCCGGTCCATGCGCCGATCTGTAACGCCACCCTTTCCACGCTCACTTGACGCTGCCGCCAGCTGTCACGGTATGCCTACCGCAGCGCATCACGTCAAATTGTTTCGCGTGGCGATACATCAGCCCTGCTTGAATCACTCTGAAAGAGCACCGTCATTCCCTACAACCATTTAGTTCCGCCCGAAGGGCAACAGACAAGTCTGTTCGTCAAGGAGCTTACAGTGTTAATCAGTACAAGCGTTCTAAGGTTGTTCCGGGATACGTTTAGAATATTTTGGTACGAGGCAGCGATTGTCAACCTGAGTGGCGCCCACTCCCACCTCCGCCACTCTAAGGGGGCACTGATGAAACCAAATGGGGCCCGCGACATTCTTAAAGGGGGGGAAAAAAACATCGATTCGCGATTAATTTACTGAAAGGAAAGAAAAAGCAAAGAACGTTCCGACATAATAAAAAAAATTAAAGCTCACATCTACACTGATACAATACACTTATAAGTAGGACTGTAACAGTACTAAATTAAAATAAAGTTTTACGATTATTAGTGACTTCCTTGGGCCTCGCTTGCAGAGCATGGTTTTTGAAGGAGTTTCTAGTACTAGAAATAGGCACTCTTGAGTTCTTTTTCTATATTTATCTGACATCCATATTTTGTCTTCAATGCAGCCAACGCAGAAAATTCGGTTTATCAAAGTTAAACGTTGTAAATGGGAATAACACACAAAATGCTCTTGTTTGTTTTTGGTACATATAACGTACCAATTTGTCTTTCGATTTCGCCACTTGTCACGAATTCTGTGGAGACTTCCTCTTCGGCAGTTGAGAGACCTGCTACAGCATTTTTGCGCACTGCGTGTAGGAGAGAGCAATAGAGGGTCACCGATTCTGGTTTTGTCAATGTAGTGGATCGATGTTGTGAAAAAGCAATAAATTTTCTTATTCTTGGTAACTGATAATGTATGTAACGTTGTAGCTTTAGCGTCAAAATTATGTACAAGGTCTTTCAGAAGTGATGGACAATATCCAGGGATATGGCAGGAATGATCATTCGAAATAAAAAAAAGTCAATTGAACATCTGCTTTAAAACGCATACCTTCAGTGTCATGAGCAATTCTTGATCTTCATAACTGTGAAACAAAGCTCTGCTATGGCAAGCTCTCTCCTTTCCATATTTTGAAAAGTGGTAGTATGTATCAAAACAAGAAGAAATGTCCAGTAAAAAAGCGCTCTAAAATTCATATCTTAAAAGTTATCAGCAGTTGTTCATTACAAGAGTTATGTTTCAAAGTGGCGAAGATGGAAAAAGTTCTCGTAGCTCTTAACGTATGCATTTTACAGCACATGTTTACTCGACATTTTTTCGTTGTTTTGGTTCATCCAATCACATTCTAAAATATGGAAAGAAAAGAGCTTGTCGTAGAAATGATTTGCTTCACAAAATCGAAGACCAAGAATTGCTCGTAGTTCTTAAATGTAAGCGTTGTAGAACCCATGTTTACTTGACTTTTTGTTTCGAATGATCATTTCTGTCGTATCCCAGAATACTGACCACCATATCTGGAACACCTTGTCTATATACACTGAAAAGCCAAAGAAACTGGTACACCTGCCTAATACCGTGTTGGGTCCCCGCGAGCACGCGGAAGTGCCGCCACCTGACGTGACATGGACTCGACTAATATCTGAAGTAGTGCTGGAGGGAAATCACACCACGAAGCCTGCAGGGCTGTTCATAAATCCGTAAGAGTACGAGGGGGGAGGGGGGGGGGGTGGAAATCTCTCCTGGACAGCTCTTTGCAAGACATCCCATATAGGGTCCATAACGTTCATGTTTGGGGAGTTTGATGGCCAACAGAAGTGTTTAAACTTCGAAGAGTGTTCCTGGAGCCACCCCATAGCACAATTCTTGACATGGGGGGGGGTGTCTCATTGTCCTGCTGGAATTGCCCACGTCCGTCGGAATGCACAATGGACATGAATGGATGCAGGTGATCAGACAGTACGCTTACATACGTGTCACCTGTCAGAGTCGTACCCATATCACTCAAACTGCACACGCCCCACACCGTTACAGAGCCTCCACAAGCTTGAACAGCCCCTGCTGACATCCAGGGCCCATGGATTCATGTGGTTGTCTCGATACCTGTACATGTCCATCCGCCCGATACAATTTGAAACGGGACTCGTCCGACAAGGCAACATGTTTCCAGTCACCAACAGTCCAATGTAGGCGATGACGGGCCCAAGGGAGGTGTAAAGATTTTTGCCGTGGAATCATCAACGGTATACGAGTTGGCCTTCAGCTCCGAAAGCCCATATCGACGATGTTTCGTTGAATGGTTCGCACGCTGACACATGTTGATGGCCCAACTTTGAAATCTGCAGCAATTTGAGGAAGGGTTGCACTTCTGTCACGCTGAAAGATTCTCTTCAGTCGTCGATGGTACCGTTCTTGCAGGTTCTCTTTGCGGCCGCAGCGATTTTTGGAAATTTGATGTTTTAGCGGATTCCTGATATTCACGGTGCACTCGTGAAATGCTCGAACGGGAAAATCCACACTTCATCGCTACCTCGGAGATGCTGTGTCTCACCGCTCGTGGGCCAGCTGTAACACCACGTTCAAATTCACTTAAATCGTGATAACTTGTCACTGTAGCAGCAGTAACCGATCTAACAACTGCACCAGACACTTGTCGTCTTACATAGGGTGTTGCTGACCGCAGCGCCGTATTCTGCCTGTTTGCATATTTCTGTATTTGAATATGCATGCCTTTACCAATTTCTTTCGGGGCTTCAGTGTAGTTGTCGTATGAGGAAAAAAGGGGGGGTAGGGTTAAAATTATAACTGAAACTGGGGTCGCGATTACTGATAAGTTGGTAAGTGCTGGTATAAGGGACCCACGGTCTTGAGCGACTCTTTACAGAGTAATATTGTAATTACCATTTATTTGGTTTCTCACTAAGTGCTTCGCGAATTTTAGAATAGGTGGAAAGAGTGCATTGAAACAGTCTATGAAGCTGATCAAAGATCTTCCCATCTGCAAGTTGAGAAGAAGGCAGCAGTAAACGAAGAACAAAGGGGAGACTTTATCCTAGGGTCAGAAGTAAGTAAGGCATTGGAGGAAATGAAAAACAACAAAGCATGTGGCGTAGATGATATTTCACCAGAATTCTTGAAGGTTAAGAGAAATAGGAGGAGTAGTTTACCTCTGTTTGGAGTTAACGTCTACAACAAAGGGAAATGGCAGGAGGGTGAATTCTAAAAAGTTTGAAGACACAGAACCATCGGCTTTATGTAGACGGCACCAAAAGTTCTTCGTAGAGTTTTGATTAGTAGGCTATACGATACGCTGGAAGAAGCAGTATAGCTTCAGAAAGGGGAAAGGGAACAATAGATGCTACTGGGGTGCTAAGGGCTGTTGGTGAAACATGTGTAGAAAAGAGTAAAGAAGTATATGCTGCCTTCATAAATCTCGAAAAGGTCTTTGACAGAGTGCAGTGAGATAAGCTAATGGGTATCTTGAGGAGGAAGGGAATTAAGTGGAAGAAGAAAAAAACCCATTGCAAATCTGCACTTGAATTAGAAGGTGAGGGTGTGCACGGAAAATGAGACATTAGGAGACAGCAAGTCCAGGAGAGAGACAGGACTGCTGTCTCTCGCTGATCCTATTTAATATTATTTGTGGTGAAAACAGTGAAAAGTTGCTTGGAGGGAAAAGAGGCGTCAGGTTAGATGGATGGAAAAGAAAATCCTTAAGACTCACAGATGAAATGGTGACGCTTGCAGAAAATGAAGAGAATGATTCAGATATGCTGAATGAGCTGAATGAAGCCTGTGTAACATGCGGTATGAAAATAAATAAAAAGGCATAGTTGTAAGCTTACAAAACAGAAGAGCAAAGTATAAAAAAAGTGTGTGAAATCTTATGGGACTTAACTGCTAAGGCGATCAGTCCCTAAGCTTACACGCTACTCTCGAGCCGTAGTTGGACGACAAATGGTCTAAAGCAGGAGTCGTCAACCCTTTTTACCTACCGCCCACTTTTGTTTCTCTGTTTGTAATAAAATTTCCGGACTGCCCACCAGTTCCACAACAATGGTGATGTACGAAGTAGGGAAGTAACTTAATGTTTACAAAATGTATAAAGCAGAGTTGCATCAGGTTAAAAGTATGTAAAATAATTACCAAATACTTAATGCAAAACTTTTATGAAAACCTAATGAAAACCTCGTTTATCGCCTATCGCCCAGCGCGAGACTTGCAACGCCCAGTAGCGGGCCCTAGGGACCAGGTTGACTACCGTCTACATGTAACGCTGTAGTCACCGCGGGAACTGCACTTAAAATTAGAGGCTCACAAACCCTAATAAATTCAGCCTCATTTTCCATTTCTTGAGTTTTTCTGCGCAAGGTGCTCGTCTTCTAGTTCAGGATTTGTAATTTTTTTTGTTTTATTCCATTGGTAGCACAACAAACTTGTGATAATTCGTGACAATCCCCTTTTAAGACTTTTATCCATTGTGGATGTGGAACACTGCGACTGTGGTGTGAAAAGGTTTTCAGAAATTACTGCAACCAGTCGCCTTTTATGTAGATGTATTTTATTTAACCATGACCGGTTTCGAGCTGCCTAGCAACTCATCATCAGATGGTATATACATTTAGTGCTTTTTTGTACCCATTGTGTGGGTGGTTGAGTATCTGTGGCTAAACAGAAACGAGAACAAATAATCGCTACATGTGGTACAGTAACACGAAATATTTACAGAATAATTTATGTTTAACGTATAAGAGCAAATAATCACTACATGTGGTACAGTTACATGAAGTATTTACAGTTTAATTTACGTTTTGAGGTGTTACTTACAGATAAATCTTTCTGCAGGTATATATATCTCTTTTAGGACGTATTTTTGAAACCATTGTGTCTTGTTTTTCACAATTACACAAGTTAAAACTTTCACTAGATGTATATTACTTTTATGAGGCACTGTTGGAAACATATATCTTGTTTTTCGTAAACATCGCTGAACACACTTAGCCACAGATACGAATACAGGATTTACACATTATAAACAAGCCAAAGATTGCAATATAACTACAGTATCAAAGATTTCAAGTTGTTGTTTTGTTACCGAGGGAGATGGCGCAGTGGTTAGCACACTGGACTCTCATTTGGGAAGACAATGGTTTAAACCCGCGTCAGTCCATCCTGATTTAGGTTTCCCGTGATTTCCCTAAATCGCTTCAGGCAAATGCCAGGATGGTCACTTTGAAAGGGCACAGCCTACTTCCTTCCCCATCCTTCCATAATCCGATGGGACCAATGACCTCGCTGTTAGGTCCCCTACCCGAAATCAATCAACCAACCAACCTCTTTTGTCCATTTCAGTGTCATTTATTAGTCTAACATGATCAAACGCCCTAACACTTCAGTAATTCTCAGGTTAAGACACGTGTTTTGTTAAGCTGCTTCTTTTGCAGCAAACTGCAAGTTTCCCAGAGTCGTTCCAATGAATCGAAGACTGCCATTCATTTTACATACGACAGAGTCTGTGTGATAATGCGACTGTGAATCTCCAGATGTGTGCCTGACTCAACAGGGTGTTTAAAGGCTACTACATTTTAAAGTTTCGTGAAATGCACAACTATTCCATTTCTTCAAATTAAGATCTAGTTGGGTGCCTCTGCACCAAGCTCTTGCTTTGCTAAAAGCTGACAGGACATTCCTGCAATTTTTCTAGAATCATTCTAGATAGATACCGTATTCGGAATGTCTGAGATTTCAGAAAACACATTATTGTAAGAAACCCAGGGAGCTGCTTCTGCGCAACACTTCTTGCATTACGAGGCAGGGCTGTGGTGCCTGTATAGCAGAAACAAAACAGTCATCCCTAGAACTTCTGGTCTGTTACCGTTTCTTTGACCTCTCGTGTAGATTCTTTAACGCGAGAAAAGCCAAATTACAACATGCTTACGTGGCCACTTTAAATTATAGATCCCTTCCCCACAAGTGACTGTATAAGCATGTTCAAGGGTGGGAAGAAGGCAAGAGCACACGATCTTCAGTAGGAAGATCTCTTGCATAGCACTGCGGCGCTCAAATCAATAATAGAGTTGTATATATACTTATTTTTGTAACGCTTCTGCAGCGGGAGATTAGCCCAAGAATTCACCCGATATTACGTACACGGCTCTCTTTTGCCGAGTTTCCATACTGCTTCAATATTTTTTCTCTTTCGATGGCTGTTGGAATAGATTCTGAATAAGGAACTCACAAAAGACTGCAGTTAACTGTCAAACCATTCGAATGTGGTACAGGGAATGTTTAGTCTCTGGATGGCAAGGGACGGTTTTTGTTGAACCACTGATCTACTGTCGCTGGCGACTAAAATTGTACCGAAAGGCAGGATCTTGCAGTTGACGCGTTTCCCATGTAACTTGTTAACAGCTGAAGCAAAACTGACAAGAAGAGTTTGTTGGTGGTTTACACAACTGATAAGGGCAGATTTAAACGTACATGTATGGTAAGCAGAGGCAAAGATCCGAATCTAGTGTTTTTCCTACATGTGAGTGTAGTGTGGCAGCCCTGCATCTTCAGTTGCGAGCTTTTATGGTGGAATAGTCAGATGTGTTATTAGTGGTTTGCGCTTTGAAGCTTTCGAGATAGGTCAGCTGGCTTTTTTGAAATTTCCACGTAAGCACTTACCATGTAATTGATGATTATCTGTTTCGCTGTAACAAAACTCCAAAGAACTGCCAATACCTAGTATGTAAGTATATCACCTAACACGCCGTTTGCTTGGTTGTTAGTTTACGACAGCTGATAACAGAAGTTCAGAAATCAGCTCCACGGGGCACAGATAGTACGAACTAGCTGGGAGAAATGTCCTAATGCCTACCTTTGCCCCAAAACGTTTGTCTTTTCTTTCTTTAGTTTCAATCCTGAACGCTTATGTATATATCACATATTTAATGGACCTTAATTTATAGTTCAATATTTCACATCGACTGATACAATGGTAATAAGACTAGTTCTACTTCATGTTACAGAAACGTCCGCCACACAATTGTCCCTTAAAAAATTAGAGGAAGCTAAGAAGTTAACAGAAAATGGATCTTTCATTAGTAATGCAGTTAAAGGGTGCAATGAACCCATAACTGGAGTAGAGAGGACAGATTTTTGACTCTCCAGGTAGAAATAGTGAACGATTGGCCTTCGCCCTATGATTTGCTTGTGTTTACGTCGTGAGGAGGTAAGTTTCTATGACGCGTGCTCGCTGCCTACGCACAGTGTGGTCTGTTTCCGATTACGGTTCTTTGATTACAGTTTTAGCTGACGTCTGCCGGCGCACAGGAATAATCACACCAGGATGGAACACGCTCTGTACACTTCTTAGAGTTTCCCAGCAGTCTTTTCTTCAGCTCAGAATAATCTATTTACGTGTAAAATAAATATTAGTGATTTTAATAACGAGGTTTGACCTCGAAAGCAACAGGTTTTCCCTTCAGTTACAATTAGATACCTAACGGATGAGTTGATATGGCTTTTACGCTAATAAATAAAAAAAACTGATGGTGTATCATTTCACTAATTAACCCTTTGACCCCAACAATTTGAAAACAAATGTAATTTTAAAATGTTTCGCAAAAGTAATTGTTATGGTCATGGTAAACACAGAATACAAGAAAAAATTAGCAAAAATAAACGCTCATTGTTTGAAGGTAATTTGACTTAGAAATGTAATTTTCAAATTCTTCGCAAAATTAACCTTTCTTATCATAGAAAGCGACGAATGAATGAAGAAATTGACAAAAAGTAAACAGTCGACTCATGTCCATTATAATTATCCGGGCTGTTATGCCGTGGTCGGTTGATGAATTCTGTGGTGATTCCCAACGTTTCGTCTCCGACTGCGGGAGACATCTTCAAGGGGGTCCGTAGCTTGATGGAAGGTCCAACACACACACTGGCTCGCTACTGACTGCCGCTAAATTCCGTGTCCGCGCGCCCCCGCGCCGCGGCGTGACGTCACGTGTTTTGAAAACGTCAGTGCAATTGGCCGCTGTCCGTCGCCGTCGATCGCCGTTGCCATCACCCAGTAGTGGACGAGTGGTACACATCTTCTTTAACACCGGCATCCATATACCGTTTAATTTGACGCCCTCCTCCTTTCGGTTGAAATTATTTGGGTGTTTAGCGATTTCGATTGCCTCCCTGTAGAGCCTTTCGTAGTATCCGCTCGTGGCCGCTAGTACTTGCGTCTCCTCGAAACGAATATTGTGGTTCCCTGGCTGGAAAGCATGCTCCGCAACAGCTGATCGTTCCGTTTCTCCTCTTCTACAATTTCCCTTGTGCTCTTCCAAACGTGTAGAAACAGTTCTTTTGGTGGTACCGACATAAACATCACCACAGCTGCATGGGATCCTATACACTCGAGATTTTTCCAATGGTTTGCGAGCGTCCTTGGCAGGCCTAAGGTATTTCTGTATCTTCCTGGTGGGCTTGTAAATTACGGTAATATTCCGCTTCGTCAAGATCCTCCCTATTCTTTCCGTTACATTTTTAACAAACGGCAGGAAAACCTTAGATTTTGCAGTAGCCTGTACGTCAGTATGATTTCTGCGTGGCTGCCTCAACGCACGTTTCATTTCGGCGGACGAATATCCGTTCTTCGTTAGTGCATTGTGGAGATGTTCCATCTCAGCGTCGAGCAAGTCAGGTTCACAAATACTTCTAGCTCTGTCCGCTAACGTCTTGATAACACCCCGCTTCTGTTGTGGGTGGTGGTTCGAATCCCGGTGCAAATAACGGTCCGTGTGCGTGGGTTTGCGGTACACTGAGTGGCCCAAACTACCATTTCCGTTTCTAAACACAAGCACATCGAGGAAATGTAGTTTGCCGTCTACCTCCTCCTCCATTGTAAACTGAATTCTTGAGTTTATACTGTTCAGATGTTCGTGGAACCGGCTTAGTTCCTCCCTACCATGTCTCCACAACACAAACGTGTCATCCACGTATCGGAACCATACATTTGGTTTCTTGCTGGCAGTACCTAAGGCCTGTTCTTCGAATTTCTCCATAAAGAAAGGACTTAGGGGGCTTCCCATAGCCACGCCATCCGTTTGCTCATAAAACTGTCCATTCCACTTGAAGTATGTGGTCGTCAAACAACACTTAAACAGCTCTAAAATATCGGCATAAAGAAAACGTTCCGTTAAGACCGATACTAAGTGCCATTGGTTCGCCCACCTACTCGTTAGCCAAGTTTTTGACTACGCTGTTAAAACCACATGTGGGCCGTTCGGACTCTTATATTAAGAATTCGACACATTTCATCAGCAGATTGAATGGCATAGTGGTCCAGCCGGAGGACATATTGGTCAGCTTCGATGTGGTATCGCTGTTTACCATGGTTCCACTTAATGATGTATTGGAACAGCTGGATCGAATTTTTCCTGCCGATATTTTAGAGCTGTTTAAGTGTTGTTTGACGACCACATACTTCAAGTGGAATGAACAGTTTTGTATAAAAACTACATACTGCCCATGTGGTTTCATTTCGAAACTTTTCTTTCGCAAGCCAGCTTTAGCGCTGAGGCCGCCATAATTAGAGTTCCTGACCATACTAAGACGAAAGGAGATATACAAATAATCGGGATCATAATCATTGACAGTAGTGAACATTAGTTGCCGTTTACATGCAGCGATAATGTCTTGACTTGACCGACTATTGGGATGTACGTATTTAATTACAAAGCAGGTTGCAGAATGAGATTTTCACTCTGCATTGGAGTGTGCACAAAACAGGTTACGGGACAGCCTGCGAATAAACTTTCATGTAACAGCGGAAAATTTGCCAGCAAATGACATGACGATGGCTCACCATGTCAACAGTGAGTGACATTAGATAAATACCTCGATTCTTGTGTGTGGTGCCTTATAGAACTGCCTATGATCTCCTCTCCTGTTCTGTTACCTGTGGGGCACCAGCGTTAGTCTGAGTTGTCAGTTCTTAGAAGTGACTCGTTTCTCTGTCTACGGTGGAGGCCGTTATTAGCCGTTCAGACTTCCTGCTTCCATTCAGCATATTGGCGATTTTCACCTACCTCCATAGCTTGTTTTTATATTTGACCTACGTCTGTAAAAGTAACAACCTGGATGATCCCCATTAATTCCCAGGTGTTACATACGCTTCACTAGCAAGCTTCAGTAGCCCTGTTCTTCGATTTAGCTTTTTACTGATGTCAGGCACTGCGAGGAAAACTTTTATACTTACCTCTTCTCGAGATGTGCCTACTAAAGCGTGATAAATTAAGCTAGAACAACTTACTACCACGGGCTTTTCAGCTACGTTGCTACCTCTGGATCACGGGGTCCCGGGTTCGATTCCCGGCCGGTTTGCCCGGGGACAAGGTGTTTGTGTTGTCCTCATAATTTCATAATCATCACTATCATCATCATTCGTGAAAGTGGCCACACTGGATTGTGAAAAAACTGAACTTTGTAAAACTGGGACGCAGTTGAGCGCCCCCCACAAACCAAACAGGCTGTTCATCTTTTCTTGGACGCTTGTGCTTGATTGGTATACAATGTATTAACCCTTGAAGGAACAGGTCTTGCTTATTCTTCGAAACATTTTCTCTTGCACCTGGGAAAATACAAAGGAATGCAGTTACTTTCAGGAGAATATGCGAGCAAGAATTTAAAACACGACAGTGTTCCCCGACGGTGTGTAGCTTAACATGATGCGATAACAAGTAAGAGTTGAAACATACATATCTGTAGACGATGCATAAGCAAATTACCAACTTAACTGCAAGATAACTTGAGCCGCTTAGACCGAATTTGATTCCCACTGTGATTTACGTAGGTTTCGCCTTTCAACAGAGATGCTTTTATTTTCGTACTCCTGCAACTAAGTGAATTTCGACCTTCCCTTCTTTTTCCTGTCGTATCATCTGTATCACTATAAACATAATCATCACATATTGTTCCTAGTAAACATACCCAAGCTGGGAATACACGAGCCACGCGGCAGCCAGCTCTTCAACTGTTTGCACTCACCGGACCATTGCCAACTTCGCAGTTTTAAATGGGCGCACGTCAGTGACTCAGTGTACCCATTTAAAACAATATCTGATTATCAGTTCCATGTTACAAGGCAACCGGACATGTTACAGACATCCTTTTAAACGCAAACCCTTCAGTATAGAACGCGACGTAGCGAAAGTAATGACGCCCTTTTAAAAAAGACCGATTCAAATACTGAATGTAACATTCGCTGTGAAAAGTAGCATCTACTACTTCAGGGCGTGTGTGTGTGTGTGTGTGTGTGTGTGTGTGTGTGTGTGTGTGTGTGTTGGTGGGGAATTAGAGGCCAGAGGGAATAAAGAGCGTACCATGTGCATCAGGACCATACCTAGTGAACCAATGCGGTGTTCAAACCATCGTTCGGATTGAAGAGAGCTTCATCCTCCATCTAAGAGGCAACCTAGTAACAAAAGGTTGCCGGTAAGGCTTGATGTTTGAGTGAAAGCCCTGGAAGGAAGGAACTATTCCAGGACAGACAACCACTTCATGCTTGTGATAAAACAAGAGCTTCCAGAATGTAAAAACCGCAGTCAGACACTAGAAGTAGTCTCGATTAAAAGCAACCGATAATGAGAAGGCTGATGTGCTAGTAAATGGATTATGCCTTCATTTTAAGATTCCATTTAAAGATCTTTGTATCTCCAGAATAAGATTTTCACTCTGCAGCGGAGTGTACACTGATACGAAACTTCCTGTCAGATTAAAACTGTGTGCCGGACCGAGACTCGAACTCGGGACCTTTTTATCTGATTCGCAACATAGTGGCAAGAATACGTCAGTTCTCCTGCGGAGGCACAACCTACCATCCTATCCAAGACCTGGTATAAAAGTCGCAGGTTGCAAAGATGAACCATCACCACGATTTGCAAGAGGAGAATTTTTGGACATGGATGTTTTCTGTCTCCTCTGTATAGAATCAAAATCATTGCGACGCCATTTTATGACTGACAATAAGTCATTCGGAGGTGTGAATCGTGGTTGTTGTCTTGCAGCACTTGTGAAGTTACGAGGAGAAATTTATCTGCAGCACTTGAGGTCATTTCATCTCTAATTCCCACAGAAATTCTTCCAATGATAATTCTTCAATCAATCATAGAATTGATATTAAAAAGCAATTAGAATTGGAGTGTAATTTGATTTGTAGCTAAAGTACCTCGGAGACGATATTCTATACTGTTTTAATGTTTATTTCATCGTATGTTAATACCAGCGGTCTGGCTGTTTCACTGAAAGATGTATGTCCTGAAGAATGGCTCTTAAAACTTTAACGTATTGTAAACAGAATAACAATAATTGTAATGTGCAGCTGTCAATAATCAACTGTTTACTGTGCACGTCACTGAATTTCTGCTCTTGTATTTGGAACACGAGTGATACGAATATCCAAAACTGCAATAATTGAAATTTCAAATAACTAAGAACTTAGTTATTTCACCCGTTTTTAAAATGGAAAAAAAATCAAAGTGGTTCCACCTACTTGTTAAAAGTAAAATGGTTGCATGAACGTAAATGTGAAAATATCAGTAAGATAGTATGCGATGCGTTGAAGTAACCGTCATTATCATTAGACGGTATGATACTCGCGTTACATGGTAGGATACTACGCAGTTCAACCCTCATTTCGTAGCTATAAGAGATTGGCGGTTACTTGGCTCGTAACAAGTTTTTCAATATTCATAACCTGCATGCAGTTCCCGTAACGATGCCACTGCGCTGGTTAATCATTTCACAGCGTCGAGGGGGCGCCCTCAGTGTTAGGTATTATGCGTCATAGGATATGGTTTGGCACTTAAGCTTAAATTGACGCTCGAACATTCAGGTCGTCTACAATTTTCCAATCACACTTATTAGTGTGTTTATTTTGTGAGAAGAAATAATCGTAATTTTTATCTCTAAATAATTTTTTCCTTGCAGAACTTTGTAGCGCTAATACACCACCACTAATTCATCTGTGATAAATACTCATGCTTATAAATTTATTAGACAAATATGAAAATTGTGTATCAACAGTTCGAAATTAGTAATGACAGTGAGCAATGGAATGGTTCAACATCACATTAGATGTTTCATAAACATCGTATCGTGCAAATGTGGTCCCTTTCAACCTACCTTCAACTGACGAAATACCACTGTCGGTTCTGAGACTCACGTTTCCAAAACACAGTTAACTTTTTTCGTGTTGTTACTTAATGACATCCTGTGATCTTGTTATCCATCATTTGTAGATGACACATTATTATTTTGCGATTTTTAAGCTAGTAAAATCGAATACGAATTTATGTGCTTAGAAGCGATGATATAATGTCTGTGGTTATTGAGTAATAGCTTAACGCTTTAAGCAACACAGGTAAATATACATATCACTGGAACTATCACATATAAATTTTTTGCTCCTCATTCATTGGTATGAATATCAATCACCCCCGTAGCTCATGGTAGACCTAGACGAACATTACAAATTAAGCAGTTTCATAAATTACTATTCCCAAAAAGTATATGTCCACATAAATTTCATTGTTATATCGGTAAAAAATTTGTCTCCTAAAGGATTAATAAACTTCTGGTGCGCAATGACTCGTCAGCTGTGTCGAGACGGGGGCGGGGTGGGGGGGAGATGAAACTGTGAGACGTGTCACTGGAATAGGGGAATATGATGTCCCTCCCTCCCTCTGCCCCCCTCTCTCTCCGCGCGTGCGCGCGTGTGTGTGTGTGTGTGTGTGTGTGTGTGTGTGTGTGTGTGTGTGTGTGTGTGTGTGTGTGGACGCTCGCGCATATGTGTGCATTGGACGGGATTCGTATACATTATGTAAAGTGCATACTGGGTGTCCCAGGAGGAATGACCAATGTTCTGGGATATGACGAAACGATCATTCGAAGAAAAATAAAAAAAGGTGAACATGGGCTCTAAGTGCATGCCTTAAGTGCTATTAGCACGGTGCACTTCGGTCATCGTTGTTATTGTGATATTATACTCCTCCCATTATGCGCCTTTTCAGTGGTGCATTCGGCTGACTACATTTTTATGAATGACGGTGCTCGATCGCATCGAACAGCGCCGGTGAAGGAGCTCTTGGAACGAGAGGATACTAGGCGAATGGAGCGACCACCTCTCCCGACTTAAATCTCTTGGAGCGCGTGCGGGATGGTCGCAGTATGCCCACATGAACCAACGACCATCCAACAGTAGTGAACCACCATATTACGTCCCTGATTAATCCTTATATTCTTCGACCAAGCATTCAGACCTTACACTCATAATCGGTAGGACTGGGTTTCTAATGTAATTTTAGCTTTTATTACTTGTTTTTCATATTGCGCTAATGCCAGGTTCAACAATAGTGCAGCTAGTTCTTCCCCCTTTCGTGAAAGCAGAGCTAATTTTCCGTCCTAATTGTCTTGCTTGAACCGCGCTGCTTAGCCTCACTTTCTGTAACCCCGCAAACCTGAGATGGAAAGTCGTAGTTTCCTTTCCAGCGGATGTTTGTGTTTTGACTTACTTCTGTGAAGACCTATGTGTACGAATAACACTTACAAAAAAATTGCGAATTGTAATACTATCCGTTATTTGTTTTCCAGGGTTATTGCTGCCTCAACGAGATACAGGGGCTCCGCGTGGTAGAGGTGAGTATGTACTGAAATTATGTTATGATTTAATTTTTATGTTACCAGAATTGTTAGTACCTTTTCGGCCCAGACGATATTTTAATTAAAGTCTGATTACTTGTGCCTTAACTCTGTTGTAAATCTGCTGTTAATTAAGTTACTAGGGAATAGCAACATTAGACAAATTAGTATTCGGATTTGCACGATCGTACAATGAATGCTTTCACAAGCTGTTGTCATAGTTGCAAGTGAATCTTCCATGTTGTATGGGCGTTGTCCGTGACACTTTTCTAGTTTCACATTTCTCCCCAACGTCCGACCCGCTAGTTGGCAAGACACAGCGGAACAAGGAGCATCTCTGTAGATTTCCAACACAGCTGCGGATGAACCGTCAGTAACGAAGAAGCTTCATGGACCACAACCATGCAACACGGAAGATTCACTAACAACCAGATCTGAACATAAACGAACAATTTAAGAGGCCGTAAGTAATGACGTGATTTATCGAAATAGAATAGCATATAACACGGTTTGGTTGAAAGCGATAGCTAAACGTGCTTGTATCTTCGTAAAGTATGGAGAAATGAATGTGACGGCGTAGTGTCAACTAGTGGACGATTTAGGAAACAATTTGAGCAACCATCTTAAATTTTTTTGCAGATGCTGCTGCCCTGTACCGTTTATAAAATTATCATAAGATAAAAACTAATTGCAAAATGATTTAGATAAGATGTCTTTATATGTGAAAAGTGGCAATTGATCCTAAGGAACAATATTTCTGAGGTAATGCTGCTCGAGTAGTAAAAGCAATCCTCTAAATTTCGGTTACTCAGGTCTAAATCTGTGAAATCAACTAAATACTTAGTGATTACAATTACGAATAACTTAACTTGGAACGAGTGAATGTTGTAGTGAAAGCGAACCGGAGACTACGTTTTGTTTGCAGAACACGTAGAAGATGAATCAGTTCTACTAAAGAGACTGCCCTTACTACGCTTGTCCGTCCTCTTCTGGAGTTTTGCTGTGCGGTGTGGGATCCGTATAATATAGGATTGATGGAGGACATCGAAAAAGTTATGACAAGGGCATCTGGTTTCGCATTACTGCGATGTAGGGGAGTGAGTGCCACGGATATGATTCGTGAGTTGGGGTGGCAGTCATTAGAACAAGGGCGTTTTTCATGCGGTGAGATCTTTCCACGAAAGTCCAATCGCCATCTTTCTCTTGCGATGCGAAAATATTTTTTTAGCACCCATCTAAATAGATACAAGCAATTAAAGGTCTTTACATGGAGAGTCAGGCAGCAGTTAGAGTTGACGGTAAATTGAGTTCATGGTTCAGAGTAGTTTCAGGGGTAAGACAAGGCTGCAACCTGTCTCCACTGTTGTTCATATTATTTATGGATCATATGTTGAAAACAATAGACTGGCTGGGTGAGATTAAGATATGTGAACACAAAATAAGCAGTCTTGCATATGCGGATGACTTAGTTGTGATGGCAGATTCGATTGAAAGTTTGCAAAGTAATATTTCAGAGCTAGATCAGAAATGTAAGGACTATGGTATGAAGATTAGCATCTCCAAAACGAAAGTAATGTCAGTGGGAAAGAAATATAAACGGATTGAGTGCCAAATAGGAGGAACAAAGTTAGAACAGGTGGACGGTTTCAAATACTTAGGATGCATATTCTCACAGGATGGCAACATAGTGAAAGAACTGGAAGCGAGGTGTAGCAAAGCTAATGCAGTGAGCGCTCAGCTACGATCTACTCTCTTCTGCAAGAAGGAAGTCAGTACCAAGACTAAGTTATCTGTGCACCGTTCATTCTTTCGACCAACTTTGTTGTATGGGAGCCAAAGCTGGGTGGATTCAGGTTACCTTATCAACAAGGTTGAGGTTACGGATATGAAAGTAGCTAGGATGATTGCAGGTACTAGTAGATGGGATCAATGGTAGAAGGGTGTCCACAATGAGGAAATCAAAGAAAAACTGGGAATGAACTCTATAGATGTAGCAGTCAGGGCGAACAGGCTTAGATGGTGGGGTCATGTTACACGCATGGGAGAAGCAAGGTTACCCAAGAGACTCATGGATTCAGCAGTAGAGGGTAGGAAGAGTCGGGGCAGACCGAGGAGAAGGTACCTGGATTCGGTTAAGAATGATTTTGAAGTAATAGGTTTAACATCAGAAGAGGCACCAATGTTAGCACTGAATAGGGGATCGTGGAGGAACTGTATAAGGGGGGCTATGCTCCAGACTGAACGCTGAAAGGCATAATCAGTCTTAGATCATGATGATGATCATGATGATGATCATGATGATGATCATGATGATGATCATGATGATGATCATGATGATGATCATGATGATGATCATGATGATGATGATGATGATCATGATCATGATGATGATGATGATGATGATGATGATGATGATGATGATGATGATGATGATGATGATGATGATGATGATGATCTAAATAGGGAAGAATGAACAACGTGATAAGAGAAATCGGAGCTCGCACAGAAACATTTAAGTGCTTCGTTTTTCCTGCGCACTGTTAGAGAGTGGAACAGTAGAGAAATAGGTTGAAAGTTGTTCGATGAGCCCTCTGCCAATGACTTATTTGTGAATTGTATAGTAGCCGCCTGGACATGTCTACAGACCGACTGGATGAAAACACGGTGAACAGTTTCTTTAACTCTGTAATTTCAGATGGCAGTATGTATTTACCTACTAAATTGTTACTACTTTATCAAGAAAATTCTTCTGAAGTGTCTTCCGGACCTGCAGCTCATCTCATTTTAGGTGGTTTCGTTGTATAGTTATTCTTCAGTCTACGTTCCCCAGGAGTGCCGAACTATTATCTCGACGTAAGAATTATATCGGAGATAAACAGGCGTTTCTGAGATAAGCAGTGATATTTATTAATTTGACAGGAATTTGGTGCGTAATTTTGTGTTATCCGAGGGCGGGTGAAAGATACCAGATAGGAGTTAATAATGCGCCAGTGTATAGGCTTTGTCCTTAACTTTTGCTCGTAGTAATTGCAGCAAATTCAGAAGTTATAATTTTCGCCGAGATGGCGTTTTCCGTTATCATGAAGCCTTTGGTGGTAAGTTTGAATGGTCCTTGGCGGGTGAATACACTGTTGTGGCCGTTAGAAGCAACCAGTGTCTGGCAAGGTAACGTAAAGGCGTAAAAGCGGTTCACTCCGCGCCGGTTGGCTGCGTCCGTCAGCGGCAAGGGACGCCACAAATCAGATGTTTAGAGTGCGCAGTACTGTCTTTGCTTTTCCTTCGAATTCTGAGCAGCCAGCACAAGTGCAAAGCCCATCCATGCGTTATCTAGGTAGTAAAACTTGGCGACAAGAAACATCGGAGAGTTTGACGCCGCTGGCACGACACCGCGCGACGCAGACAGCAGCTAAAAGCAGGTAGATCTTCGCCTTGCAGCGTAATTGGCTGCTTTGTGAGGAATACGAACGCCGCGCCGGGTTCGGACGTCTGTCGGCGGGTATATTCGCGGTAAAGCGATTTTTAACGAACGTCTTTGCGTTCCGTAATTGGACACTCGAAACGACCCACTTAACCGCCGTAGATAAACAGCAGCTATTTGAGGAACGGCGTCGCATTGTGAGGACACGGCTCGACCATTCAGACACAGCACGTAGGGGGGGGGGTGGCCGTGGCTGCCCGCACTGCGAAGGCGGGGGTGGGGGTTGAGACTCCGCTACGCTACGTTAATTAATCACGCCGGTGGCGCCGGCATTTGCATTCGTGGGCGTGGCATTCCTCACCTGGCTCGCGCGTCACTGCGGGCGCCGTAAGTGCTCTCTCTCTCTCTCTCTCTCTCTCTCTCTCTCTCTCTGCTGACCGACAGATTCCTCTTCCTCCTGCAGCCTTACCGATTTTGTTGCATGTCAGCTGAGGGAAAGAGAAAGGTCTCAGAGTTTCTCGCAGTGGTATGCAATAGGGTAGATAGGACGACGTGTACTACGTCAGACCGTCCCCTGAAGTGGGGTCGTATGCAAAGTATAATTTACGAGACTCTTGTGGAGACAGAGGAAGATCTGCTGGCACGAGTTCTGGCCGCTCCGCTAGAAACTGCAAAGACGCGGGTGGGATGGACAGTGGGTACCAGAACATACCTCGTAGGTACTACATTGTCTAACGACGTTGGTGGTCGCCACGTTACTGTTCTGTATGCACAGTATGCTGGGTTCTTTTTTATTTTGTAGTAATGAAAACATACACTACTGGCCATTAAAAGTGCTACACCACGAAGATGACGTGCTACAGACGCGAAATTTAACTGACAGGAAGAAGATGCTGTGATATGCAAATGATTAGCTTTTCAGAGCATTCACACAAGGTAGGCGCCGGTGGCGACACCTACGACATGCCGACATGAGGAAAGTTTCCAACCGATTTCTCATACACCAACAGCAATTGACCGGCATTGCCTGGTGAAACGTTGTTGTGATGCCTCGTGTAAGGATGAGAAATGCGTACCATCACGTTTGCAACTTTGATAAAGGTTCGGTTTGTAGCCTATCGCGATTGCGGTTTATCATATCGCGACAGTGCTGCTCGCGTTGGTCGAGATCCAATGACTGTTAGCAGAATATGGAATCAGTGGGTTCGGGAGGGTAATACGAAACGCCGTGCTGGATCCCAACGGCCTCGTATCACTACCAGTCGAGATGACAGGCATCTATCCGCATGGCTGTAACGGATCGTGCAGCCACATCTCGATCCCTGAGTCAACAGATGGGGACGTTTGCAAGACGACAACCATCTGCACGAACAGTTTGACGACGTTTGCAGCAGCATGGACTGTCAGCTGGGAGACAATGGCTGCGGTTACCCTTGACGCTGCATCACAGACAGGAGCGCCTGCGATGATGTACTCAACGACGATCCTGGGTACACGAATGGCACAGCGTCATTTTTTCGGATAAATCCAGGTTCTGTTTACAGCATCATGATGGTCGCATCCGTGTTTGGCGACATCGCGGTGAACGCACATTGGAAGCGTGTATTCGTCATAGCCATACTGGCGTATCACCCGGCGTGATGGTATGGGGTGCCATTGGTTACACGTCTCGGTCACCTCTTGTTAGCATTGACGGCACTTTGAATAGTGGACGTTACATTTCAGATGTGTTACGACCCGTGGCTCTACCTTTCATTCGATCCCTGCGAAACGCTACATTTCAGCAGGATAATGCTTGACCGCATATTGCAGGTCCTGTACGGGCCTTTCTGGATACAGAAAATGTTCGACTGCTGCCACATTCTCCAGATCTCTCACCAACTGAAAACGTCTGGCCAATGGTGGCCGAGCAACTGGCTCGTCACAATACGCCAGTCACTACTCTCGATGAACTGTGGTATTGTGTTGAAGCTGCATGGGCATTTACCTGTACACGCCATCCAAGCTCTGTTTCCCTCAATGCTCAGGCGTATCAAGGCCGTTATTACGGCCAGAGGTGGTTGTTCTGGGTACTGGTTTCTCAGGATATATGCACCCAAATTGCATGAAAATGTAAACACATGTCAGTTCTAATATCATATATTTGTCCAATGAATACCCGTTTATAATTTTCATTTCTTCTTGGTGTAGCAATTTTGATGGCCAGTAGTGTATAATGTTATATTGTTAATACAAGTAAATGTGTTTATGTGGCAAAGGATGTTTCCTAATGTTTCCTTCCGAATTGTTACCTGCGTGTCAACTGTTTGTATTGCTCTCGAGTGTCCAGCAGAGTGCAGTCGTTTGCGTAACACGATATTTCGACAGTTTACCTTAGCGTCGTCTTCAGGTGATGCCTTCAATATGAGCGTTCACACGGCGCGTCGGTGGTGATGGGGTGGAGTGAAGGGGAGGGTGATGGTCGAATGCTGGGGAGAGAACTCTGGTTCTTTAGTACTTGTACCATCCCCGTCGACGAAAATAGCCCTCGGCTGACATTGTGACTTCACTTGGCTGAGCGCTGGGTTCCATGCTTCGCTGAGAATGGAAACCACTGTCCACATTCCGTCGGCCACTCGTATCAGAACCGCCGTTTACAACACAGTTCCGAAAGGATGAAGTCTTGTCACTTCCGTTTATTCACACTTCATTGACTCTCTTGTAGCCATGCAATGTACTGCAACCGCACAATCTGCCCAATGTATGTCTTCAGGTAGGCACCTGATTTACGGAGTCCAAGTGATCTTGCAGCGGACCTATTAGTGGATGCGGTGTCGGCAAGTGCGGCTGGCATACAGTGCAGACAGTCGGAGAAAGGTGCAAGGAGCCCATGAGAGCACAAAACGTAAGCAACTATCAGATTCTGCATTCATACACGTGACGCAGTAAAATATGAACAAACGTAAGCGCCAACACAGACCTCTTCGTTTTGGGACTGTGCTCTAAAAGCAGACTGTTGAAGTACGAATGGCCGACGGCCTGATCAGCAGTGACAGCGGCTTCACTCTAAGAGTATAAAGGAGACATGATGTAGCAAAGGCGCTCATTCTACAGGTCTCTCCTGAAGATGACGACAAGGTTGCGCTGTCGAAGTATCTACTACACAGCACTGTTGACTAGGCCCGACTGGACACGCGAGAGAAATACAAACAAAGGGTCATTTACTATCCTTCTCTGCGTAGGTAGTAAAGTTCAGTACCACCGACCAGGACGTAGAAATGATCGTATGGGATTGTTGGCCGGGATGTCCCAGTCGGGTTCGGCCGCCAAGTGTAACTCTTATTTCAGTCGGCGCCACATTGGGCGACTTTCGGCCGGTGATGAGGATAGAATGATGATGACAACACAACACCTGGTCCCAGAGTGGAGAAAATCTCCAACCCGGCGGGGAATCGAACCCGGGCCCAGTGCATGGGAGGCAACCACGTTAGCACCCAGCTAAGCAGGCGGGCACCGGGACGTACGTACTATCGCGGTGAAGGGAACAGTTGGCTGGAAACACAGTAAGGTTGTAAGCGTACAATGTCATCCCGTAATGAATACGAAAAGAGAGAAAACAGTACGGAAGACATTAGTCAACCTAATGGCGCAATCTAAGGGCTTCATGTGATAACAGGAAAGTGGGATTGCTTATCAACGGGCATGTTTAAACGCAGATCTGTTGAAGAGGTTCGCACAGGAGACGAAGTCGCGCAGTCTTTAGTGACGAAATACAGGTGGGGGCAAAAGTCTAGTCAAAAATCTGCAAACTACCCCGGAGGCCTTGAGGTGACATCAGCCGTTTTGATTGTTGTCCACGTCAACACTTCCTCGCCACCACCTTGACGCAGGAGCACAAGGCAAATGTTACCCCAGTGGTTTTCTTATTCGAAAAAAAGTCAAAAAGCAAATGGATTTTAAAAAAATTATTAGAAATAAAATTGCAAGTAACGTCATTGGTCAAATGTTCGAGTGGAGCAAAAACAAGACTCCCTTTGAATTAAACAGTGCATAGTGATTAAAATTCTTCTGGGTATTATGCCGCGTCATTGCTAAAAACTAACAATAATAAACTAAAACCGACGTTTCGGCCGAATTGCAACGGCCTTCCTCAGGGCGGCATAATACCCAGAAGAATTTTAATCACTATGACACCGGCCGCGGAAGCCTACGTTCTTATAAACAGTGCATTTTTGTCCGAATTTTTTTAGCCAAACTAAAACTGGAGTATGGACAAATGGGTCGGCAAATTGACCAGCTTGAGGTCTGGTTTTGCAAATATATAAATAAATGCTTGAAAGTAATCAGAGTATTTCGTAAAAACTTTGTGACGTTATTCCAGTCAGTATTGTCAAATACTTTCTCTGTATCTACATACACTGTAAAAGTGCTAGTGGCGCGGAAGTACATGTTTTGGAAGCCTCCCTCACCTGTTGTTATGATTTTGGCTTTCATAACTCGCATAGCTGCCACTAATAGCTATTCGGCCTTTGGGAGTGCAATTAATCAACAGTGGACATTTCACATCGCAAAACACTGTTGGCGCTTGAACTTTTTTTACTGTATACAAAGATGGACGTTTCCACACTGAATTGTGGTTACACACACACACACACACACACACACACACACACACCGCCGAAACGTTACGATCGCCTCCCACCGTGGCATTGTCGCCTGGTGGCTTTGCGCGCACATTTCGTGCCAAGGAAATGTGTAAGGAGAGCAGAGACGAATGGGCGGAATTATTCTAGCAACGATACGGGCTGCAATTGGCGAAATGCATTACATAAGGGACTTTGACAAAGGGCAGATTGTTACGGCCCGTCGCCTGGGAACAACCTCGGAAACGGCGTTCTGCCGTCGTGAGCATCTACAAAAATGATTGAAGGATGGTGAAACCAGTTGTAGGCGACTGGATGTTGGACGCCCACTCTTCACCACAGGACGTGGAGGTGGCAGTCTACACAGCTGTGTAAAGCGGGGTAGGCAGCGCTCTATGTCAGATCTGACGACAGAATACAATGCCGGTGCAGGCAGAATTGTTTCGGCGCACACCGTCCAGCGCACATGGTTGAATATTGGACTCCGCAGCAGTCGATTCCCACGTGTTGCCACGTTGTTCCAATGACATCCATTAAAACTGCACTGGGTGCAGTACCATAGAGACTGGACCATGGATCGATGGAAACGTTTTGCCTGATCGGATGAATCACGTTTCTTGTTACGACCATTCTGCGGTCGTATCCAGATAGGGCGTTATATAGGCGCACTACTGCCCGAAACACATCATGTCATGAACGCAAGCCTGTGGGAGTAGTGTTATGCTATGGGGGACGTTCACCTGGGCCTCTAAGACACCCGTCTTAGTAATCAAAGGCACATTAACAACTGAGAGGGGATGATGATGTTTGGTTTGTGGGGCGCTCAACAGCGTGGTTATCAGCGCCCGTACAATTACCCAATCTTTGCTCAGTCCAATTGCGCCACTTTCCTGGATGATGATGAAATGATGAGGACAACACAAACACCCAGTCATCTCGAGGCAGGTTAAAATCCCTGACCCCGCCGGGAATCGAACCCGGGACCCCGTGCTCGGGAAGCGAGAACGCTACCGCGAGACCACGAGCGGCGGACTCACATTAACAACTGTTGACTACTTGAACATCATTGTGGTCCACCTGCAGCCCTTTATGCTTAAAGTCCTCCAGTCGGCGGTTGCATCTTCCAGGAGAACAACTGTTCATGTCAAGTCCAGAATACTGCTACAGAGGATTGAGAAGCATTATAGAAAACAGGCATTGAGTTACTACCAAATTCACCTGATCTGTATTTCATGGAACACATCTGGGACCTTACAGGCCGCTAGATCCGCCTCCCACAAGCAATTTGCTGGAATTGTGTTACATGCCTGGATATCTCGTTCCGCATAGCCTACCTCCGGAAATCTGGCAAGGATTTTATGCCCTGAATAAACAATGCAGTATGGAATTCTAATGGGGGCCAACATTCTGTCAGGCAGTTAGTCGTATGTTTGGCTCTTAAGTGCGTATGTGGTCTGTCCGTAACGCAGCTTAGCCATGACAATACATATTTAGCCATGCGTGCCTTGGATGGCATATTTTAGGTTGAGATTTTAAAACACACTCTTAAGACAAAAGGAAACGACGCTCCACAAAGGTTTTAAACAAATTGGTGGCAAACTGATATTCGTAAAGGCGACAGAAAATGCAAAATTGTAAACCTTCCCGGCCGATGGATGCACGTGTAACGCTGCAGCGCAGTTTCACCACGCAGCTGGCAAGAATGGTAAACAGGGAACATGTTGGCTCAAATGGTTCAAATGGCTCTGAGCACTATGGGACTCAACATCTTAGGTCATAAGTCCCCTAGAACTTAGAACTACTTAAACCTAACTAACCTAAGGACATCACACACACCCATGCCCGAGGCAGGATTCGAACCTGCGACCGTAGCAGTCCCGCGGTTCCGGACTGCAGCGCCAGAACCGCTAGACCACCGCGGCCGGCGGGAACATGTTGATGCCAGGGCATTAAGTCTTCGCGAATTTCATTCTGAGCACTCAGTTCGACTGTAAACACGAATCGGAGACAGCCCCATGAACAATATATGCAGATGTCAGCATTTGAGACAGCTCGACGATGTAGGCAGAAACGGGAGAACCGTGGCCGAATACAGCGTCAAAAAGGGAAAGGTCGGCTAGAGAGACGACACGATGTGAGGACGGATCAGTCGTTAGTGAGGCTCAGAGTCCTGGATCCGTCATTATCATCGTTCCGACGTGTAACTGGTGCTTGAGTGACCACAAGGACCATTAATAGGCGGCTTACAGAAAGGGGGCTGAGTTCACGGCGTATCTGCGCCGACCGACATTGACCTCTGTACATCAACAAACCCGTTTGCAGTGGTGTCAGGACGGGAACCCAGTCGTCTGGAGTAGGATATTCAAAAAGGTAAAGAGCAGTAATCGGTCGTCGTTTTCGTTCTAGCTTTATTAGAACAGATCCAGATTTCGGCTGGTTACTAGCCATTACCGATGCTAAAAATACAAGAAGTACTTACAAAAGCCACAACTCGTGACACAACCTGTTATCACTTGTACATTAAATTACATACCAGTATTTTGGAGTAGTTATATGTGCCCTAGTACGTCTATACCTGTTGTTCGGGCTCTTGTCACGGTTCATTAAATACTATTGGGTAATGAAGGTTGCTTTTACAGAGAACACATCGGTTGGCTGTATGGCGCGCTCTATACGAACTACGTAATATGTAACGTTCATAATAGAGCAATTATGGTCTCTAATAAAATTTAAGATTTGTGTAGGAATAAAATAAAAGTAAGATTATTAATGTGGCTGTAATAACTTACTGCCACATTTAACATTTGACGATACAAAAAGTGTCACATTCACTCCTTATGAGCCAATCATTTAGTTAATATTTAACAAAAATTTTCATAAAATTTACAAACAGCTCACCGGCACAAGATGTATGCTGTGAGTAATGGAATTTATTTGAATACATACCATTGTCATGACGAGGTATGTGGCTCTTGTTACTTATTGAACAGTTCATAGATGGCGTCCAGTTTTTTGAAAGTGTAAGCACTTGTTTTTCTGTAGAAGTACGTAACATCTGCCGATTTCCACCCTATTCGGATAATTCCTTCGTACACATTAGAGTGCAATGTCAGTATTAATTCTTCATGTACATACATACACGCAAGTCATAGAGGTTGCGAGAAAATAACTTCCAGATTCGACTGAAACTGCAGAAATATCGGGAGGTTCAACTTTCGGTGGTCATCTGGGTCAGTATACAATTGATTTAGAATTGTGCATCTGCCGGACAAAGCTGCTGGTGTATTATTCTGTTAAGTACCTCCTCATCAGTTGCGTGACGTACCCACCCTACCGTCAGTATTTTCCTGTAGCACCACATTTCAAAACGCTCCTATTTCCTTTTCTGCGGCTGCCCCGCGCGGTCTCGGGCGCCTTGTCACGGTCCGCGCGGGCTCCCCCCGTTGGAGGTTCGAGTCCTCCCTCGGGAAGAGGTGTGTGTGTGTGTTTTTCCCTTAGCATACGTTAGATCAAGTTAGCTTAAGTAGCGCATAGGGGACCGATGACGTCAGCAATTTGGTCCAGTAAGACCTTACCACAAATTTCTAAATTTCTTTTTGTCTGACGTGTTTATCAACCACGTTTTACTTTCGTACGTGGGTACACTGTAGGAAACACTTATTATTTAAATTTATATTCAGTGTTAACAATTTCTCTCTTTCAGTAACGCTTCTCATAGTTCTGCTAGTCTGCATTTTATGTAGCCTTTAGTTCGACCATATACAGATAAATTTGCTGCCCAACTCGGAGACTATCTTTAGTTTTTCATTTCCTTATCTAATTTTTTCGGCATCACCTGGTATGTCGACTACGTTTCATTATCCTTGTTTTACTTTCGTTAATGTTTATCTTATTCTCTATTTTCGAGACACTATCTATTCCGTTCAGCTGTTCTTCATAGTCGTTGGCCGTCTCTGACAGTATTACAGTGTCACACGCAATCCTCCTAGTTTTAATTTCTTGTCCCTGACCTTCAATTCTTTTTCCAGATTTGTCTGTTTCCTTTATTTCTGGTTCCGTGTACATATTGAATAACAACGGGAATAATCTGCAACAGTGTCCCATTCCCACCTCAACGCCACTGTTCCCTCTCATGTCCTTCGTATCTTAAAATTGGAGTCTGGTTTCCGTACAGTTTGCAGATAATCTTCCGCTCATTGTACTGTTAGCTTCAGAATTTCAAGGAGTTTACTCCAGTCGACACTCTCAAAAGCTTTCTCTAAATGTGTAAACGTTATAGAGGTAGACTTACTCGTCAGTATTCCCACGTGCGTGCCTATTTTTCTCCGGAGCCAAGTCTGATCGTCCCCAAGGACCTCTACCAGTTTTTCCGTTCTTCCGTAAATAAATTCTCAATATTTTGCAACTGTGAGTTATTAAACAGATGATTCGTTGTATTATACCTATCAGGGCTCGCCTTATTTTGGAATTGGAGTTATTACATTATGCCTGATGTCTGTGGGTATTTCACCTGTCTGATAAACCTTACACACAGTTGGAATAGTTTTGTCACGGCTGGCTCTCAAATGATCTCAAAAATTTTCAAGGAATGCCGTCCATTCCAAATACATTGTTTCGACTGAATGTGGTTCACAGAGATGCATTTAAGTTTTCTTTCCCTCGTATAGCCTTTCTATATATTTCTTCTACTTCTCAGTTCTCCTGTCTTTGCTTAGAACGGACTTAACCATCTGTAATATTCACACAGATGCTTCCCTTTTCTCTAATGATCTCTGTAGTTTTCCCAGACGCGACATCTATCTTCCAGTATTATGCTCTTAGTATAATTACAGGTTAAATGTAAAATCCTGCACTTCACGAAATGTAAAAGCGTGTTTTCACTGTAGGATTAATGAATCGCAACTATAATCAGTCATGTCATGCAAATATTTGAGAGTAACAATGTGTATAGATATGAAATGGTGTATATCGGTTTATTTGTGGGTAAAGCAAGTTGTAGGCAACGCTTAAATGGATTAATTGGTACGATAATTTGAATGAAAAAGAGATAATCATACAGTACACTTGTACGGCCCCTACTTCAATACTGTTAACCTATAAGAGCTAAATATACATTGTTAGTGACAAAGAAGGGCGGATCGAATAGTCACAGGTACTGTATGGGAAACAATCACCGCAAGATGCTGAGGGTGTTTATTTACTTCTCATTATTCTGCGTTTGATGTCAGCCGTGAGTTAATCAACTGGCACAAGCTGGATACAGTGCACAACCGAATAAACTGTTAGTAGTTTGTAGTGGGATTATTTGCAGTAAAACCTCAGTTACGAAGGCTGTGAGGCACGATTTTAAGTCGAAAATGGACGCAGGTATATTTGACTGGACAGAGACTTTAACAAAAAAACCTGAAAAAATGTAATTTGGCGGACTCGTGAACACAAACGCCTCGTATCTCGCGACAACAAGAACCATGTTTCGAGGCAGAATCTGGGTATCTATCCCATGCAGATCGTGCAAATATAGTCAGGCAAACAACTCGCATGCACTATCCGTAAATGGGTCAGGAAGAAACTTTCATATAACGTCCTATAGAAAGTACTCTCGGCCACATGCTCCGTCCTGATCCGCGGATTATATAGAAATCATTAGATCGTAACTGAGAGATGATATAATACATAGTGTGTAATTCTACTAAAGTCATGGATTTAACTTCTGCTACTAATAGTGGCATATATTGAGCTAACAAGCGAAATGGTTTTCTTTCTATCGAGTCTGACTTAAAACGAAGGTTTTTATATGTAATTCATATGTGTCTAGGACAAATCGGCTGAACAATACTGAGGTGAAAAAATCAATGTGATACGCTCTGTTGAGCATTGTACCGCAAGGAAGTAAGAGAGAGGATGGTGTTAGGGTGGCCGGTATGCTCTTTCTAAAACATCAATGCACACGTGGAGTAATAAGATGCTTTATTTACATGATCTGGAAACTTAACTTGAAAAGTGTCCAAGTTCATCAGTAATAGCCCTCTTGCAGACCTGTTTTATAGCAGTATATTTAAGTACTGATTTATTATTAGATATTGTGTAAATCAACAAGCTGGCAGCCTGCCTATCCGCCTTAGAGCAAGAATTGAAAGGACAACGATGGATGTTCACGCTAGCCGATAACCCCTTTGCTAACAATGGTAACTGCCTGTAAGTGGCATAATAAGAGATATCTGATAGGTCCATCGTTCGGTTTAGTCACATACCGGATTTGTCCGGAACACTCGATGTAGACTTTTTTTCCTGTAAACGCCAGGAGATGTAGTGTCGAAATTGCGTGGTAAAGCTAAACGCTGCGGTTTCTGTTTAGTAGCGCCGATTACGTCAGTATTTGCCCTCACACGTCTCCGCCCACCGGAAAGAGCAATCTTGTCATTTAGATTTTCTTTCATTTTCAGCGACTGTTTTTAAGAATGTCGATGGGAAGAAATAGCACGTTGGTTGCGTTAAAATATTTTTTTAAAGGAACTGGTGTGCTATTTCTTCACATCGGAAATCTTGTTATTCCATTCACACCACCAACCCCCAGTACAAACGGAGTTACTCTTTTGTGCCACATACGAGTATAACTTGCTTCTCACAGTCAAAGGGAAATATTGGACTTGATGAAAGCTCGAAAAGTATTAAGACTCCTTCACGCAGGAGAAGTAAAATTATGTCCTACTACTATTTCAAAAAGAACAACTTCAAATATTTCCGAAAAATGTGAAAAAAATATAAAATAAAAATATCGGCATTCGATTTTGCTGTTTTGACATCAATAAGTCGGGGGGAAAAATATCGCCGATATATATCGACATTTTTTGGAAAAAATAGATATTCTGTCAACAGCTCTAGTTTCAGCCCAACGTCGCCGAACCAATACCAGCGCCTAACGGACAGTCACGAAAGTAAAAGTACCGACCACGCAAATCCTGTAGCGCACAGTGTGTGAACATCATTCCCATAAAGTTGGATACCTATACGAGAACTGCAAATATTTTTCCGTCTACACTGACTAGGGCCGGCCGCGGTGGTCTAGCGGTTCTGGCGCTGCAGTCCGGAACCGCGAGACTGCTACGGTCGCAGGTTCGAATCCTGCCTCGGGCATGGGTGTGTGTGTGATGTCCTTAGGTTAGTTAGGTTTAAGTAGTTCTAAGTTATAGGGGACTTATGACCTAAGATGTTGAGTCCCATAGTGCTCAGAGCCATTTGAACCATTTTGAACCACTGACTAGGGTAGCGGAAATTTTATTATAAAACAACCTGTACATTAACGTATATACGAGGGTTGGAACTTTAATAGAGGCAACTATTTATTTACAGCTCGTACAAAATAGATACGTGTTTCAAAGTTTTACTGACCTTCAATGTAGTCACCAGCATTGTGTATAACCGGTTCCCAGCGATTTGGAAGTCTTAGGATACTCTTAGCAGTGCCAATTGTGTTAACAGTTAGAGTGACGCGGTCTATTGCCCGACGAATTTGTAGCAGTTTTGAAGCGAATACCGTGAAGTGTTTCCTTCAGTTCAGAAACCGAGTTGAACTTAAGAGGGCTTAAGTCAGGTGAGTGCAGTAGATGGGATGGCATAGCACTTATCAGTAACAGCTTGCACTGTAGGTGCTTGAGCATTGTCCTGTCATCACTTCTGTCTCTACCCTGTTCATTTTTCGAACACATCACGTATGACCAGCTTAGAGACAGGAGTGATGACACTTTCTACAGGACCTGACCATTTTGCAGGACAATGCTCAAGCACGTACAGTGCAAGCTGTTACTGATTTGTTTGACTGATGGGGCTGCTAAGTGCTATACCATCCCACCTACTGCACTCCCCTGACTTAAGCCCTCGTGAGTTCAACTCCGTTTCTGAACTGAAGGAAACAGTTCACGGCATTCGCTTCAGAACTGCTACAAATTCGTCGGGCAATAGACCGCGCCACTCGAACTGTCAACACAACTGGCACTGCTAGAGAGTACCCTGCGACTTCCACATCGCTGGCAGCGGGTTATACACAATGCTGGTGGCTACTTTGAAGGTCAGTAAAACTTTGAAACACGTATCTATTTTGTACGAGCTGTAAATAAATAGTTGCCTCTATTAAAGTTCCAACCCTCGTATTTGAGTTGTCTGATCTGCCAGACACGCCCGAAACAATAGACACCACAGACAGCACTTGCTATGAAGCGGCTGGGGCCTTCATTTATATGAAATAGACAATGGGGAAAGATAGGGACGGTATGGGTGGGAAGTCGCAACATAGCATTGTGGTAATGCAATGGCGAAAGCCGAAAATTTGTGCCGGACTGGGACTAATGCAGATTTGCCGCTTCTCATGAAGTACGTTGCACTGCAGCGTGCGAAAAGTTGGAAGTTTCAGTGGGTCAGGGTCCGTGCCCGGATGGCTGAAGCGCTACCATTGTATGAACACAATGCCCTGTGCGGCTAGATGTCACCAATGCCCACTCATCCCTTCTCCTTCCTTCCCAATTCTCTGTTTCATATAAACGCTGTAATTGAAACCCATTTGTCATAGTGGAAGAACGAGGTACTCCAAACACATCAATGTCACCACTAGTTCAGTATTGACTTCACTGAAGTTCCGGCTTGACTGCCGACAACTTGTACCGCTGCTGCTGCTGCTGCCACTCACCCGTCAGCTGAGCAGTAGGCGTGTCACTGACAGCAGGGAGGGACCTCGCAGTCGAAGACGCCTGGGACGTCCCGGGTCGGCAGCCCATTCAGCGGCAGAGACGGCATCGCTGCCGGTGCGGGCACGCCGGCTGCATCAGTAAGCGGGGGGCCAGACAGCCAGGCGCCTCAGCATCCTCCCAGGAGCCGCGTAATCCGGCCAGCGGCTGCCAGTCCAGTCTGGCCGTCTCTGGCTCCTCAACGCTCATTCAACATTAACGCGCTGGCCGCGCTCAGGGGGGCATGCGGGTTTCAAGGACACCAGAAACGTTGCTCTCACGTCGCGGTGGCACCAGAACCAGGGTTTCGATACTGCGTTACGAACATGCGCTACCGGGCGGTATTGCAATTTGACGATCGTAATGGATGACTTGGAAAAAATTTCCACTTGCTACAATGAACGACAGCGCTGTCCGACAGTGTATTAAATGCTAGATAATGAATTGATAGACAGCACAAACATTTTTCTGGACGAAGTCTCGCAAGATTTTAAACTGTAGACTACTTTCTTTCTTTCACTTACGCCATAATCCCACAGCGTTCGCAGGGTCGGCGTGATTACAACGGATTTGACAGTGTTAGTGTTGGCCAGATGCCCTTACTGCCGCCACCCCCCGTACCTCCCAATACGGAATCTGTGTACCCCAACTGTGTGCTTACAGTGTAAATCGTTAAATAGTGCGGACGTGTTTCAAATGTCTGCGACGCTTGTAACTGAGGTGCAACGTGGGGACCAGCCCGTTATTCACCTAGCGGAATGTGGGAAACCGCCTAAAAATCACATCCAGGCTGACTGGCACACCGGCCCTCGTCGTTAATCCGCCGGGCGCATTCGATCCGAGGCCGGCGCGCCTACCCGAGTCCAGGAAGCAGCGCGTTAGCGCGCTCGGCTACCCTGGCGGGTGAACTGTAGACTACTGAATACATTAAAATACATTGACGCAATAAAATCTCAACACCAAGAAGGATTTTGTTTAATAAAAATCTTTATTCAAATTAATTACAAGAATACATATCAACTCCACTATCTTACTACATTAGTGGGTCGTAATATTACAATCATATTACAACTACCGCGGCTTAATTGATAACCCTACAGGTATGCTGAGTCTACTCCAAGTATTATTTCTCTACAGTTGTTATTGTTGATGTATATGCTGCTATCTAAACCCAGCTACTGTGCACTACCTGCAACGTTACAGATGTGCTAGCGAATAACAAATCTACGTTGTTGTTGGCCTCGCCCACCTAGCTAACCCCAGTGGGCGTGCCCCTGGCACTGGGCTGGCCGGAGACGTTCATCGCTGCAGTACTATCCTAAGGGGTTTTCCTAGCTTATCCTACAACTAACCTATATCTTATCTATACTGTCATTGTCGGTGCGTGTCATGTTCAGTGAAATGGGTGCACATCTCCCCCCCCCCTCCCCCCTAATCAGAGACATGGCGGATCCAAGCCGCTTCACGGCTGGCAAAGTCCATGTCCCGGCGGAACAAGAAAGGTGCACGGAATCTAATTCGGGTATGACATACACTACTCGCCATTAAAATTGCTACACCAAGAAATAATGCAGATGATAAACGGGTATTCATTGGACAAATATATTATACTAGAACTGGCATGTGATTACATTTTCACGCAATTTGGGTGCATAGATCCTGCGAAATCAGACCTTGATACGCCTGGGCATTGAGTCAGAGTTTGGATGCCGTGTACAGGTACAGCTGCCCATGCAGCTTCAATACGATACCACAGTTCATCAAGAATAGTGACTGGCGTATTGTGACGAGCCAGTTGCTTGGCCACCATTGACCAGACGTTTTCAATTGCTGATAGATCTGGAGAATGTGCTGGCCAGTGCAGCAGTCGAACATTTCCTGTATCCAGAAAAGCCCGTACAGGACCTGCAACATGCGGTCGTGCATTATCCTGCTGAAATGTAGGGTTTCGCAGGGATCGAATGAAGGGTAGAACCACGGGTCGTAACACATCTGAAATGTAACGTCCACTGTTCAAAGTGCCGTCTATGCGAACTAGAGGTGACCGAGACGTGTAACCAATGGCACCCCATACCATCACGCCGGATGATACGCCAGTATGGCGATGACGAATACACGATTCCAGTGTGCGTTCACCGCGATGTCGCCAAACACGGATGCGACCATCGTGATGCTGTAAACAGAGCCTGGATTCATCCGAAAAAATGACGTTTTGCCATCCGTGCACCCAGGTTCGTCGTTCAGTGCACCATCGCAGGCGCTACTGTCTGTGATGCAGCGTCAAGGGTAATCGCAGCCGTGGTCTCCAAGCTGATAGTCCATGCTGCTGAAAACGTCGTCGAACTGTTCGTGCAGATGGTTGTTGTCTTGCAAACGTCACCATCTGTTCGGTAGCGTTCTCGCTTCCCGTTCCCGGATTCGATTCCCGGCGGGGTCAGGGATTTTGCTCTGCCTCGTGATGACTGGGTGTTGTGTGATGTCCTTAGGTTAGTTAGGTTTAAGTAGTTCTAAGTTCTAGGGGACTGATGACCATAGATGTTAAGTCCCATAGTGCTCAGAGCCGTCCCCATCTGTTGACTCAGGGATCGAGACGTGGCTGCACGATCCGTTACGCCCATGCAGATAAGATGCCTGTCATCTCGACTGCTAGTGATACGAGGCCGTTGGGATCCAGCACGGCGTTCCGTATTACCCTCCTGAACCCACCGATTCCATATTCTGCCAACAGTCATTGGATCTCGACCAACGCGAGCAGCAATGTCGCGATACGATAAACCGCAATCGCGATAGGCTACAATCCGACCTTTATCAAAGTCGGAAACGTGACGGTACGCATTTCTCCTCCTTACACGAGGCATCACAACAAAGTTTCACCAGGCAACGCCGCTCAACTGCTGTTTGTGTATGAGAAGTCGGTTGGAAAGTTTCCTCTTGCCAGAACATTGTAGGCGTCGCCACCGGCACCAACCTTGTGTGAATCCTCTGAGAAACTAATCATTTGCATATCACAGCATCTTCTTCCTGTCGGTTAAATTTCGCGTCATGTTCGTGGTGTAGCAATTTTAAAGGCCGGTAGTGTACTATCGATTGTTCCGTAAAAATTCTTTGAGAACTTTACTGGAATTGCATGTGAAAGTTAGTTCACGACGTGAAAGTTGTTCTCATGCCGGAACAGATGGAGCGTGCATGCTTCGGAAGTTGTTCTCCAAGTTCCTCTGCAATGTCGTCGAATTGTGTCACCCATACACCACATGGTCTGGAGCGCCTTGCACGGCACATGTCACATGCGGGTGTAGGCCGCTTCCCGAACCGACACAGGTATGTCGGGAAGGGTCCATGTCCAGTAAGAAAGTGCAGCAGTCCTCTGGTTGGTCTGAGATATTTAAGCTGTAATCTGTCCTCAGTGTCTGGCAACAACTCATACATTCTTCGTCCCGTTTCATCATTATCCCACTCCTCTTGCTTCAATTCTTCCCCCCTTCTTTTTATTCCAGGCTTACTCCCATTCTCTCTGGGGACAGAGTCTCTCAGAAGCATGTTCCGCTGCCCCAAGAAGGATTTGTGCGACATAAACCAAAGTTGGGAGGGACCCGAAAGATCATGTCTATTCAAATTTCTCGCCATTCGCGTTAGGGTGATGCTAGTAGCGCCATTATGAGGATGCAGATCAGATTTCCTTTAAATACATAGTGTAACGCTCATGAGCGTGAGTTACCTTTGAGATTGGACGTGGTGAGCTGATGTCAGTCAAGAATGCCTTTAAGGCGACAGGGACGCCATTATGAACACGTCACAATTTCAACGAGGTCGTGCAACAGGGATACGAGAAGTTGGATGTTTCTTCTACGATCCTGTAGAAAGACTTGGCAGGAACGTTGCCACTGTACATGACAGCTGGTAGCGGTGGCCACCACAGTGATGAACTGTTAAAATTCGGCCACGTCAACGACAGCTCCGACGCAGACGCCCTGTACCAACCGTTCCAGTGACCATATGCCACCGCCATTTGCGACTGGAGTGATGTCACGCGACACCTCATCGATTTACAGGATTCGCGATGCTTTTAAAAATATCAACAGTCCTTGCTGAAACATAGGCATCAGTGTGCATTACAGCTGCAGACAGTCAAGGTGGGCCTGGATAAGGCGAGCAGCAGTTTTATCAACAGCGCTACTGCTCTCCGGGAGTATCGACGCATCAAAAGAGCACACTGAGTTCCTCTGGCCGCACCGGGTTTGGAGACCATGATTCGGAAATTCGTATTAACGGGAGATTTGGGAATTGTTCCTGGGGGACACCGTGTGATTACTGGCTGTGGGGCTACCTGAAGGACATGGTTTATCAACGGCCACTAACACATGTTTGAGGTTGAAGATGAGGACAACGAGGGAGGTAGCCGACATCCCACCTGAGTGTTTCGGGCAGCGGTAGAGCACTGTGTAGTGTGGTTCCAAGCTGTCGCGGATGTAGATGATCGTCACAGTGAGCAACGTCTGAAATCTGGAACGTAAACATGGTGCTCAACTCTCACGTGGCAAACAAAGTGTGTTATTTCTTTCCGCATGTATTTCCGTGTTTCCAAAAAATTTCTTTGTCCAACGACCACTCCTTTTTCATCCCGGTTTTCTCAGGTAGCCAAGGTTTAATTATAGCCATCCTGGATATCACCCCATTCGCAATGATACATTTTAGTGCAGATACATACTTGCATTTCTCCTGAAAATGTGCGGTAGTATTAAATTATTCTTGTCAGTCAGAGCGAAACTACACAATGTGATCAAAAGTATCCGGACACCTGGCTGAAAATGACTTAAAAGTTCGTGGCGCCCACCATCGGTAATGCTGGAATTCAGTATGGTGTTGGTCCACCCTTAGCCTTCATAACAGCTTCCACTCTTGCAGGCATACGTTCAATCAGGTGTTGGAAGGTTTCTTGGGGAATGGCAGCCCATTTTTCACGGAGTGCTGCACTGAGGAGAGGTATCAATGTCAGTCGGAGAGGCCTGGCACGAAGTCGGCGTTCCAAAACATCCCAGAGGTGTGCTATAGGATTCAGGTCAGGACTCTGTGTAGGCCAGTCCATTACAGGGCTGTTATTGTGTAACCACTCCGCCACAGGCCGTGCATTATGAACAGGTTCTCGATCGTTTTGAAAGATGCAATCTCCATCCACGAATTGCTCTCCAACAGTGGGAAGCAAGAAGGAGCTTGAAACATCTATGTAGGCCTATGCTGTGATAGTGCCACGCAAACCAACAAGGGCTGCAAGCTCTCTCCATGAAAAACGCGACCACACCATAACACCACCGCCTCAGAATTTCACTGTTGGCACTACACACGCTAGCAGATTACGTTCACCAGGCATTCGCCATACCCACACCCTGGCATCGAATCGCCACATTGTGTACCGTGATTCGTCACTCCAGACAACATTTTTCCACTGTTCAATCGTCCAATGTTTACGCTCCTTACACCAAGCGAGGCGTCGTTTGGCATTTACCAGCGTGATTTGTGGCTTATGAGCAGCCGCTCGACCATGAAATCCAAGTTTTCTCACCTCTCGATTGTCATAGTACTTGCAGTGGATCCTGATGCAGTTTGGAATTCCTGTGTGATGGTCTGTATAGATGTCTGCCTATTACGCATTACGACCCTCTTCAACTGTCGGCGGTCTCAGTCAGTCAACAGACGAGGTCGGCGTGTACGCTTTTGTGCTGTACGTGTCCCTTCACGTTTCCACTTCTCTATCACATCGGAAACAGTGGACCCGGGGATGTTTAGGAAAGTGCAAATCTCGCCTACAGACGTATGACAAAAGTGTCACTCAGCCACCTGACCACGTTCGAAGTCCGTGAGTTCCGCGGAATGCTCCATTCTGCTCTCTCAAGATGTCTAATGACTACTGAGGTCGCTGATATGGAGTACGTGGCAGTAGGTGGCAGCAAAATGCACCTAATATGAAAAACGTATGTTTTGGGGGGTGTCCGGATACTTTTGATCTGATAGTGTAGATACATCTACATATAAACTTCGCAACACATCCTACGCTTAATGGCAGAGGAGACGCTGTACCACTGCGAGTCATTGTCTTTCTTGTTCCACTCGAAAATTCAGCTATTGAGGAAAAAAAAGCACTGTCTTTACGCTTACATACGAGGCCCGACTTCTCCTGTCCTGTTATTCCGCGGTCTCTTCGCAGGAAGTGCGTTTGTCGCAGTAGAACCGTTCTGTAGTCTGTCACAGAAACACTGTTCTTTAAACTTTCTGCAGTGTTAGGCTAAAAGAACGTATTCTACCAACACCGACTCAAAGGAAGGCCTCGGTGCTTGTTAGTGACGTCACGTCAGCTAGGCACGGCGAACGCCAGGTCTGTTGCATACTCATAATGGTGGTGTCTCCCTCTCTGACACAGGAAAATGTGAAACTATAGGCGGTAGTTGATCAATAAACATTGTTCTGAGAGATTTCTGCAATCAATTAATTGTGCAATTCATTACACTTCTTAACAAATAGTGTACTCCTGAACTTAAATTTCCACCTGTTTTAAGGATTGACATACAAAAACAACTTCATGGTCCGGCAGCACAGAATTCGTGCTTCTTTACATTATTTGTAAATCTGAGGAAGTTAAGTTTGTACTGGGTTGCTTTTACAAGAAACTGTGAACATACTGGTGCTCTTCTTTAGGTATCTTGGTTGACTATGGGGTGAGGAGCACTGAATGTTAATGAAATATCTTGCCATTGTACACGTTGGGGGGAGGGGGTCGGGGACAGAAGAAGAGGGAAAAGAGAGATACTTGTTTTATCAAATAAAATTTTTTTATCTTATAAAGTTTCTCCTTTCAGTTGCCAGAGGGGAATATTTATCTTTTCTAATGTGCATGTTTAAAAAAGTTTAAGCTCAGCAGTATTTTCAATGTATGAAGCTATTTTGTTTCCTGTTTAGAATTCCTTTCGTTGAAAACGACTGTAATCTAATCACTGGCAACAGTTGGACATTTACACATGTAAATTAGTTCACATTTCCAGTGACGATCTCAAACGAAAATAAATAAATAAATAAGAGAAACGAGTTCATTGTAAGGGGATTGGGGCAAGTTTCGATAACATAATGGATCAAGTAAATATAGTTACTTGAATGTAAAACTTCCGAAGCTTACAATGGGGCAAAGCATCTTCTCATATTGATCTATGTTTGTTTCGACAGGATTCAGTAATACAGAACTATGATCTTCATTTGTAGCTTTACGATAGTAAGAAAATCTTTCATCTAAATAAAACTGCAGAATCCAAAACGATATCAAACATTTTGTCCAAAAATAAGAGATTTATAGTGATAAGCACGCCCAGGCGTTTCTGCCTGCAACAGACCTGGCGTTCGCCGTGCCTAGCTGACGTGACGTAGCGAACAAGCGCCGAGGCCTTCCTTTGAGTCGGTGATGATTCTACTCTCCAGGGATTCGCATTTGAGTTCATGGAGTATTTCCATAATACTCATATGTTGATCGAATGTACCGGTATCAACTACAACAATACGCCTGCGAATTGTTTCGATATCTTCCTTAGTCAGACCTGGTGGGAACCCAAAAACTCCAGCAATATTCCAGAATGGGTGGCACAAGTGTTCCATGAGCGGTCTCCTTTAGATGAGTTACTACGTTTTCCTTGAATCTTCTCAGTAAGTATCTGTCACATCGGTTACGTGCGAGGGTGGTTTAATAAGTCTATTAAGGGATATCACTTGGTCCATCATTCGACTTCCATATAGCCGACTTTACGAGTTCGTCCCATTTTACATAGAATTGCAACTTTAAGACCAGGTATTTAAATCGGCGTGACTGTCTAACACCATACCACTAGTACCGCATTCTAATATTGGAAGATGCTTTTCCCTATTGTCTGGATTAACTGACATTTTCTTCCGTGTAGAGCACGCTGCCATTAAACACATCAAGTAGAAATTCTGTCCAAGTCAACTTAATGTCCTCTTGCAGTCACTCAATGACGAAACTTGCCGTACACTACAGCATAATCAGCAAACAGTCTCAGATTGCTGCTCCCCGTATCTTTCACATCGGTTAAGTGCGAGAGTGGTTTCATATGTCTGTTAAGGGATGTCACTTGGTCCAGCGATCCTCCAGCTTTTTCATCGCATCGAAAAAATAATTTGTCGGAGTGTCCAACATACTCGTTGACGGCAACTATCACTTCCTCATTTGATGATAATTTCGTCCCAGTAAGGCAAAGCTTCGAGTTAGGGAACATAAAGAAGTCCCTTGGTGCACTGTCTGGTGAATAGGGTGAATTCAAAGCCCAGTTCATGTACTTTTGCCACTGTTATCTCTGGTGTGTGGAGTGGTGCGTTCTCCTGGTGGAAGAGCACTTTTTTGCGTGCCAACCTTGGTCTTCTTTGAGCTGAAGCAACTTTGAGACGATCCAACAATTAAGCAGTTATGGTTCTGCCTTTTTTAAAAGTTATCTGAGGATTACTCCATGTGAATCCCAAAAAAACACAGGTCATCACCTTATCAGCTGACGAAATGGTCTTTGCCTTCGTCGGTGCTCTTTCACTTCTTCTGACGGCCGTTTTGATTCTGGTGTGTAATGACGGATCCAGGTTTCAACAGTAACACATCGCCGCAAAAAGTCTTGCCGAAGGCTATTACACATCGCCAGATATTGTGCTGACACGTTGTGTCGGATGCGCTTTTCGTCGACTATGAGCAATCGCGGCGTCCGCTTCGGACACAGCTTCTTCATAGCCAGTTCTCAGTGTAGGACGTTGTGCACTCGCTGAGTTGAGATGACTATAGTCTCAGCAATCTCACGAAATTTCATACCTTTTCTTGCATTACCATATCATGGATTTTGTCAATGGTTTCATTTGTGGTGACCTCAATTCGACGACCGCAGCGCTCTTCGTCTTCGGTGCTTATCTGATCACTTTTAAATTCCTTAACCAAAAGCAAATGGCCTCCAAAGATGGTCTAGAGTCCGCATGAACTTCATCTGATTCAGTTTTGATTTGTGCAGCCGTCCAATCCATCAAATGGAACTGTTTAATAACAGCACGAAACTCGATTTTCCTCTTTTCTTTCTTTTGTTTTTCTTTTTTTCTTTTTTTATTCCAGTCGGCTGTCAACCATGAACTGAACTGTACGCTGTAAATAGTTGAAATTGCAGTAATCAGGCTTACCAACTCGGAAGGCTCAACAAATATGTTAGATCCTTTCATGAAAATTTACCAGACTTACCAAGTCACCCTCGTATACAGGGTGTTACAAAAAGGTACGGCCAAACTTTCAGGAAACATTCCTCGCACACAAAGAAAGAAAATATGTTATGTGGACATGTGTCCGGAAACCCTACTTTCCATGTTAGAGCTCATTTTATTACTTCTCTTCAAATCACATTAATCATGGAATGGAAACACACAGCAACAGAACGTACCAGCGTGACTTCAAAAACTTTGTTACAGGAGATGTTCAAAATGTCCTCCGTTAGCGAGGATACATGCATCCACCCTTCGTCGCATGGAATCCCTGATGCGCTGATGCAGCCCACGAGAATGGCGTATTGTATCACAGCCGTCCACAATAGGAGCACGAAGAGTCTCTACATTTGGTACCGGGGTTGCGTAGACAAGAGCTTTCAAATGCCCCCATAAATGAAAGTCAAGAGGGTTGAGGTCAGGAGAGCGTGGAGGCCATGGAATTGGTCCGCCTCTACCAATCCATCGGTCACCGAATCTGTTGTTGAGAAGCGTACGAACACTTCCACTGAAATGTGCAGGAGCTCCATCGTGCATGAACCACATGTTGTGTCGTACTTGTAAAGGCACATGTTCTAGCAGCACAGGTAGAGTATCCCGTATGGAATCACGATAACGTGCTCCATTGAGCGTAGGTGGACGAACATGGGGCCCAATCAAGACATCACCAGCACTGCCTGCCCAAAAGTTCACAGAAAATCTGTGTTGATGACGTGATTGCACAATTGCGTGCGGATTCTCGTCAGCCCACACATGTTGATTGTGAAAATTTACAATTTGATCACGCTGGAATGAAGCCTCATCCGTAAAGAGAACATTTGCACTGAAATGAGGATTGACACATTGTTGGATGAACCATTCGCAGAAGTGTACCCGTGGAGGCCAATCAGCTGCTGATAGTGCCTGCACACGCTGTACATGGTACGGAAACAACTGGTTCTCCCGTAGCTCTCTCCATACAGTGGCGTGGTCGACGTTACCTTGTACAGCAGCAACTTCTCTGACGCCGACATCGGGGTTATCGTCAACTGCACGAAGAATTGCCTCGTCCATTGCAGGTGTCCTCGTCGTTCTAGGTCTTCCCCAGTCGCGAGTCATAGGCTGGAATGATCCGTGCTCGCTAAGACGCCGATCAATTGCTTCGAACGTCTTCCTGTCGGGACACCTTTGTTCTGGAAATCTGTCTCGATACAAACGTACCGCACCACGGCTATTGTCCCGTGCTAATCCATACGTCAAATGGGCATCTGCCAACTCCGCATTTGTCAACATTGCACTGACTGCAAAACCACGTTCGTGATGAACACTAACCTGTTGATGCTACGTACTGATGTGCTTGATGCTAGTACTGTAGAACAATGCGTCGCATGTCAACACAAGCACCGAAGTCAACATTACCTTCCTTCAATTGGGCCAACTGGCGGTGAATCGAGGAAGTACAGTACATACTGACGAAATTAAAATGAGCTCTAACATGGAAACTAAGCGTTTCCGGACACATGTCCACATAACATCTTTTCTTTATTTGTGTGTGAGGAATGTTTCCTGAAAGTTCGGCCGTACCTTTTTGTAACACCCTGTATAGAGAAGAAGAACGGTTCAGTCACACTTCCGTTGGGCACTCCCGACGATACCTTTGTCTCTTACTGTCCCGGACAACGTACTGAGTTCTATTACTTAAAGTGTCTTCGGTCCACTCATGTATGTGAATACCTGTTCCGTGTGTTGGGACATTTGGCAGCAATCTGCAGCGTGATGCTGTGCTTTCCGTGTTGATTAACAACAGCTTTCGTATCTTAGTCTGTGCATTCAGTCGTGAATTAGCAAAATTTTTTCTTTGACCTTCTGATTCGGATTCCTGCGTGCTCTCGCAGCAGCTTCATACTTCGTACCCAAAATCTTACGTAACTTTCCACTACTGGTGCTCTCGAAGTTCACGGTGCGTTCGGCGTATGCAATTTTCCCCTGTGTTATCTTATTCAGGAATTTCGAAATAACTGACGTTACAATAAAAAGAAGGGTAATGGGAGCAGGAGAAGAAATTTCCATGGTGTCAGCGACCCCGATCAGAGCAGTCGACGCCCCCTTCCCACTACGCTGAAGCACACATTCAATTTCGCACTCCCGCCTGTCTGTCACATGCATATGCAAGATCACATCACATTGCATTCGTCGCATACTCGCACTCTCTCGAGCATGCATATGCATGACACACGATCCCGTCGACACAGGTAACCACTGGTGAAATATTGGATCTGGGTTTTCGAACGCTGATTAAGGTACAAGTGAAGCGCTACGGAAAAATGTGTTGTATTTTATCAGTACTTTTATCGACTACTATGCTTTAATTTTCAACGCTGAGCTGATCTTTCGCCGGAAATCTTAAAAGCATTAACTGCTCTCATGCCTCTACCTGAGAGAGATAACTGACTTTCATATGGTGTTCTTTCTTAAATCCATCGTGGCTCTATACAGTTACTAAATATTTTGTAGCCTATGTTGCTTCGTCGTAGGTGTTTGATGGAAGTATTTGAGATTTTCTCGATTAGTGCATACCAGCGTCATGGTATTACGTTATTCTGACTACAGAGTGTGTACCTCAGCCGGGAGGTACATTAGACCTTCATATGTCCGCTTAATTTTCAACATTTTTCAATAGTCCTCAAAATTTCAATAATTCTGTTTCTCCGGATTTATCACGTTCCACTTCCTTACATTGCTGCCACTTGCACGCTTTCATTAATTCCTTCCTCAGAACCATATTAATACTTGATTTCACTAGAGCTATTTTATCGAAGGAAACTTTTAACTTCCTGTGCCAACCCAATTTTGAAAATATTCCTTACTTAGGCCACTCTTTGTAATCTTACCTCTTACACGGAAAAATCTACCACTGGCGTTATATTCCTTCTATACTACAGTCTTCATTCTTTTCACTGCTGCGCCGTTTTCAATTTTGATGTTAAGCGAATAGCTATTTTAATATCTACTACTGTTTATTACCCTCGACCATGTTGCTTTTATACATCAGACATAATCCATTGTGTGCTGTCCATTTCTTTCAACCGCTCCTCTGTCGTAGATACATACGGCCAGAAGAGCTACGTCATGGGTGAACCTTGTCTTCGATATCTGTTCCCTTGCACAGTTGTTCGTCCTAGGAAATTTTCTTCAAATTTTTCATAGCTTCTTCAACGTGCTGGTTGAAAAACTAGTAATCTGCAAACTTCTGTTGACCTTTCTTAACACAAATTTGAATTTCTTTCGTGATCTCCCTCTTTTATTACTCCCACTCAGTTTTTGTAGAATATTATCCATCCGTCTGTGTACTTCAGCCTCAACGATTGTGAACGTCATGTTCCGCCTTACATTGTCGAATGCGTTCACTCTTGTGGTGAAATCGTACAATGCGACCAGTCAGTAATGTCTTCGGAACTTTCCTGCATCATAGGGGCCGTGGTCGAACTCATCGCAGTCTGTTTTTCACAGTAAAATTTAAATGATCTGTCACTGAAATGCATAATCAGGAAAAACATATATTAGCTTGGATTTATGGGTGTGGCATACAAATGTCACACGAGGTGATCAATAATCAAAAATTGCCATTATTTGTTAGTCACTTTATTACATTAAACAGTGGTCTGGTTCAGTCCTAACTGTCGACGTTGTTGCGACCCAAATATGACTCGAGGCCCCATATAGTGGTTTGAAAATAACTATAAATCGAAATAAACACAGGTCGTATATGTTCGTAGTTGAGCCAGAGCCACGACGACATGATCTGCAGAATATTTTCAATGTAGCCTAGATTCACAGCATTCGTGGAAAGATGCAAGACTCCACAGACGCGAGAAATTTCAAGTCCTATAAACAATCAGCTAAATCGCTATTCAGATTGAAACGTCTCCAGCGTACTGACCCCAGGCCGAGAAGGTTGCCACCTTCCACAGCCGATACGAGTTTCCCCTCAATTGTGACGAGAGACAGGTAAGATCGTTCACAAATCTGAATTATAACTTTTCGTCCTTATCTGATACCTGTTAAAATTTATATTCGTACATATTACAAAAAATAGACGTAGCAATGTTTTTTGTCTGTCCATCCTTGTGACTGATGATCTGCAGGACTTTTCAGCCGTTCAGTTACTTAATAAAGTGAAACACCGACACCCGTCGTTTTGATGTTATTTTATTGTACCTCAACCAGTTTCGGTGACTCAATACAGCATCTTCATGCGGTAACTGACGCTGAGGAGGTGAACTTCAATCGTATACACAATCCAACCAGTCACCACATCTATGAACTGACTTCCGTGGAATGTTATAATGCTACGGTCGCAGTTTCGAATCCTGCCTCGGGCATGGATGTGTGTGATGTCCTTAAAGGTTAGTTAGGTTTAAGTAGTTTTAAGTCTATGGGACTGATGACCTCAGATGTTAAGCCCCATAGTGCTTAGAGCCATATGAACCATTTTTTTGAATACTGTAAAAGCGATGTTGCGTCTGCGACCATCAACTACTAAACTAAGATTGCACGTAAGGACCACGAAAATAAGATTCGAGAAATTGGGGCTCATACGAAGGCATAAAATAGTCGTTTTTCCCTCGCTCTCTTTGCGAATGGAAAATGAAAGCAAATGACCAGTAGTGGTACGGGGTACCCTCCGCCACGCAGTGTACGGTGGCTCGCAGAGCGTCTATGTAGATGTTGACGTAGAAAGGTAACTTCCCCTCCTCCTCCACCTCTACTGTAAATTACGAATTCAGACTCGTGGTCTGGTAGTGTTCACATTGTCCATACGTGCCTTCTTCGCTAAAGTGATGTTTTTTCTGTAAATGTGATGGTGTGGTAGTAAGTAACCGATAAAAAAATGGTTCAAATGGCTCTGAGCACTATGGGACTCAACTTCTGTGGTCATCAGTCCCCTAGAACTTAGAACTACTTAAACCTAACTAACCTAAGGACATCACACACATCCATGCACGAGGCAGGATTCGAACATGCGACCGTAGCAATCGAGTAACCGATAAACTAACCATAGTACAAACATCTGCATTAGGGGGAGGGGGATTTCTTTTTACGCTAACAAGCCTGCCCCTCTATCTCTGAATCTGTAGGCTGTACGTTGGATGTGAAACTAGAGAGAGACTAACAGCAGATGGGCGTGCTGTCGAGTAAGCAATGGAGCATTGCCGAATCAGATGATAGCTTGGTCCGATGGGCAGCCACGATGTGGAAGATTAAACCTTTTGAAAGTTAGCTCGTGTTCACGCTTGGGGGGGAAATTAACACGTCGGCTTCCCTCTCGGCGCTGTAAATGAGATCAGCCTCCAGCGACTCGTGAAAGGAACCGATGTTCTGTTCTCGCCCGTTCGTCACACGAAGCAGTCTTCAAAGCAGCTATTTCACTCTGTAGTTGTATCCCTTCCGTGTGAAGGGAAGCCTTTGGAAAGATAAAATTAGATTAGATAGTGTTTTTCCACAGGCCCACAGTGAGGAGATTCTCGTGGATGTGCAGAATGTCTGAAAAGCAAAATCGCCATACATAGTAATTATAAGCGTGGTTTTTCCGTGTGTGCCACTATGAATTCTCCCCCCCCCCCCCTCCTTCCTGCAGCCTCATGAGAGTTAAATGCTACCATAGCCCTCCATCTCCCATCCATGAAGGAGGTTTCGGTGGAACTGTAACAGCTGGGTTCGAAGATGTGGTTTTCAAAAGAGGGCATCGCACCGTGGAATTAAAGGGAAGCAGATGAAGCAACTGGTAATAGGGAGCCGAAGTGCCTAGACTGGCTAGAATGTTGGAGACTGATGTAAAATGGTACAGAATATTACAGGAGGTTCGAGAATATTCTAGAACATTGGGAGAGGCTGCCAGTGGTGAACTGAAAAGAAGGAAACAGAAAAAAAACAGCGAAGAACTGGAACAGATGAGGAATGAGCAGCACGTTTAATTTCACAGTGGAAGAGAATGAATAGATTGAGACAGAACTTAACAGATACGCAACAGGATGAAATTAGAGAAGCGGATCGAGTGAGACACTCAGCAAGCAAAGAGAAACGGCTGAAGAAAGAAGATTGCAAAACAAACTAAGTAGCATTAGAGTTAGGTGACAAAAAGCTGCAGAATATGGCACCATTGCCCCCTAATGAGGTTGGCTACAGTTCCTACATTTCTCTGAGTGGGCTAACCACTGCGCTTCCTCAGCAACCATAAAATCACCGATGGAGACGCACCCGGGGGGCCTATTCTGCGGCTGACTGGAGACGGTCAGCCACTTCTTTGCAGGCCTTAGGCGGTGCTTGTTCACAACGGTCTATTGATAGTGTGGAAGTTGCCGCCATCTTTGACAAGAAGCTTTCCATTTCTTTTGGTCCCAAGATTAGCAGTTACAAGGGTTATTCGGAAAGTAAGGAACGATCGGTCCCGAAATGGAAACGACAGTGAAAAACCGAAGTGGTTTTTCACAGGTGTGTTGGGCAGTGTCTCTAGTATGCCCGTCGATCGCGTTATGTCGTTCTTTTTGATTCTGAGCACACAGGGAGCGCACAAAGATACTTAAAACAATAGTGTCTCCTGCCAAGTACGAGGGCCTGGTGAGAAATTTCGCCTGAAGCTATGCAGCCAACATTACATAACTGTCGTGCGGTTTTTTCCTCGAGAGTTCTCAGCGACATTCTGCAGGGGCAATGAAGATGCTCCTGCATCCTTTTCAGTTGGAAATGTTTGATTACCCACAATACAGCCCGTAATTGTCTCCCTCTGAGTTTCATCTCTGCTCACATGAACCGCTGGCTATGAAGACAACATTTTGGCATAGACAACGAGCTATAGGCCAGCGTAGAGAATTGGCGGAAAGCAATGGCGGCTGCCTTCTATAACGAGAGTATTAGAAAGTTGGTACAACGCTACGACAAACGTCTAAGTCGGATCGGCGACTATGGAGATAAGTAGCTGGACGTTGTAGCTAACTGTTGCAAATAAAAGTTTTGATTTTCACTGTGGTTTCCATTTCGCGACCTATCGTTCCTTACTTTCCGAATAGCCCGCCGTAAATACACGAACTCGTAGCTTGCACTGCCGGTATCACGCACTCTCCGATGCTGATGTGGTTACAACAGTTCCGCTTGCCCCCCCCCCCCCCCCAATTGTGTCCGCATCCTCTATTTTTTTCACGGTCAGCCAGAATCTCGCCTATTAGTTCAGGATACTATTGGGACTGGACGATCAGTCATTCCTTGAATTAGTATTTTTCTTGTGTTACTTACATCTACTACGGAATACTGGCTTGTCGACGAGTAATCCAGAATTGTAGATGGACGTCGCCCAAAACTGTAAAGAGTGTACTTTACATTTAATCTGTTCTTCATAATCAGTCTACCCTAATTATTTAAATTTACAGTTTGTCCAGTCTGCGTGTGTTGTGAGAGCTGCCTGCTGCACACTTTGCCACCTGAACGGTGAAAGTGAGGTGTCGGGAGTAATCTTTTCACAATAAAAGAAAGAATTGAAAAATAGTAACAAAATGTAGGAACAAACATTAGCAATAGTTTAATGTAAAAAGAAAAGTTTATAGTGAATGTTCTTGTCAAAGGTCATGTGGTAAATTCTCTCCGGTCTTGAGTACTGTAAGAACAGGGAAAGTGTCGCACGCAAACACACACACACACACACACACACACACACACACACACACACACTCCGGGAATCGGCGAAATGCCGCGGCTAATGAGAATAAGGGGCAGTACATTAGTAGTGTGTTGGTAAGTTTAGAATTTTGATCTAACGGGAGGCGTGCTAGGGTTGTCCGTGCGGCTCCGATGACCACTGTGTTCGAATGGCGCAGTGGTCATGGCAACTGCCGAGTAAGGAGGAGATCCGGGTTCGCTGCCGTTCCGAGCCAATTTTTCAAATTTCCCTGGTGATGTAAATCAGCACCCACTCGCAGCCAATATCTGTAATTCCTTTCTGTCTATATTCGTTTAATTTCTCGAGAAAATTTATACTTGCAAACTTATCAAACGGTATCTAGAACGCGCTAAGTAGTGCATTTTTACTTAATCATTTGTGCCAAATAATATCGAAAATTATTATCTCCTTAATAATTCTGGCTTTCTCACTGCTGAAATAATTTTCATTAAAACGAACCTACTATGCTGTCATAGGAGGCAAGGTGATACTCCTACGTCGCGCTTCCCAAGTGACGGATAGGAAAGTCCTCACCGGTTTACCGGTGAACTCGAGTGAAATAAAATAGCTCTTGGCTAGTACTTTCCCAATGCGACACTAGTGGATAGGGCCAATAATATTTGTGAACCAGGCTACTTACAAGAAGAACTAAATCATTTACGAATGGCTTTTGCGAAAAATGCTTATACGAAAAACGAGATTAACCGAGCACTTCACCCAAGTAGAAAAATGCCTAAAAATAGGAGACAGCAACAATCATCAGCTGGAAAAGTATTTCTTCCGTTCAGCCATAACATCACGGATCGCATTGGGAAAGTACTAGCCAAGTTTCAGGTGGAGACTATTTTCAGACCTACAAAGAAAATTAGTGAATGCGTAAGATCAACAAAAGATGCTCGTCACCCCCTAGCCACTCCAGGGGTATATAAAATTCCGTGTAGTTGTGGCAAGGTTTACATAGGAACTACAAAAAGAAGCATCAATACACGGTTGACGGAGCACAAAAGAAACTGTCGCTTGGGACATATCGACAAATCGGCAGTAGCGGAACATGTTTTTAAGGATGGAGAACACGAAATAAAATTTGATGAGACAAGCGTGCTAGCGAGGACGTCGCATTAATCCACACGTATGTATAGAGAGGCAATTGAAATCCCCAAACATCAATACGATTTTAATCGTAAAGGAGGAGGATTAAAATTGAACAACATATGGAGGTCGACGTTGCATCATTCACGTGACAATCGATTGCCTGCAATCGGGAGAACAGACGATAGCCAGAGATAGCTGCACATCGACGCCACGTGACGTGCGGTGGCGCCCCCTACGATATCCATATAAACGGCGGCCCCAGCTCCTAGCAGCCAGTCGTCGACTCACCTCGGAAGATGTTCTCCGTAGTTGAGAACGAAACGTCAGGGAGAAGAAGTTCTACAGATCGACCACGGCAACTTAGCCCGGAAGTGTTTACTGATGAAGATGCCGGCCGTGAAAGCCTACATGGGATGAGAATGTAAAAATATTATTGGAAGATTTCAATGCTTAGTTGGGAAAAGAAAGGAAATATAAAGATATAATTGGAAAATGGAGTCCACATAAATTCACGAACAAAAACGGTCAAAGACTTGTAGAACTCTGCAGAGAACACAACCTTATATCTAAATCAACATACTTTAAGAGGAAGCCAAGTAAACTTAAAACATAGAAGCATCCAGACTGGAGGAAGGGGGAGTGGCAGCTAGACCATGTCTGTATGGACAAAAATTTTCATAAGGAGATCCACAATGTTAAAGTACTGAGAGGAGTAGACACAGGCTCAGACCATTATATAGTTAAAATTAAAATAAAATTCACTCCGTTAAAGAAGAGGACCAAAAACACTAATAAAATAAAAAGGTTTGACCCACATCAGCTAATTAAAAATAATAAATACCAAAAAATAACACAAACCATCAAATTAACAGATGATCTAGAACAACTAGTGCCTAATCCTAAAAAAGAAGCAGAGAATGTAGCTCCCTTGAACCCCCGAAGGAAACATGCATGGTGGACATCAGAAAGTGACAAATTCCATAGACACCAAGCATGGTTAAAGTTTCAAACGCACACAACTGAAGATAATGCCATCGACCTAAAAATGAAAGAAAAAAATTCACAGAAAATATTAAAAGAATCAAGAGAGGATTCCATAAAGATATTATAAACTCTACAGAAGGTAATTATCATAAAACCAACTCCAGGAACTACTATAAAATCTTTGGGAAACAATTACAACAGTATGCGGCCCCTACACTATTACTGAAAGATGAAGAATGACACATAGTAACAAGGAAATTGCAGAAATCATGGCAAAAGCATTTAACAATCTTCTGAATTGCGAGGAACCCAAAGAACCCTTACAAATCTACATAAATACCCCAATAAAAACCAAACCTAACAAACTAGACCCTCCAACTTTCCAAGAAGTAGAAAAAATTCTTAAAGAACAAAAAAATAAGGCTGTGGAGATCAGGTTTTTGTTGAAATGTGGAAATATGCAAGTGACCGCCTTACACGTGGCTCTTAACAAAAATTTGGGTAACAGAGCGATTCCCCGAACACTGGACCACAGCTATCATCCACCCACTACACAAAAAGGGAGATAAGAGCAACCCAGACAACTACAGAGGAATCTCTCCCCTCGATTGCACATACAAAATTCTATCCAAGATCCTATATGAAAGAATCATGAGCAATTAGAACAGGAGTTAGGGGAATCTCAGGGAGGTTTCAGACCATGGAGAAGCTGTGCAGAGCAGATAATTAGTTTAAAATTGACTATGGCATACTACAAGAAACGGAGCAAACCTCTGGCAATAACATTTGTAGATTTTAAGAAGGCATATGACTGTGTCCACAGACCTTCAGTATTAAAAATTTTAAGAAATCTAGGACTGCATCCAAAACTAATTAAAATAATACAACTCACTCTAACCAACACCAAATCAAAAGTGAAAGTTTAGAGGAGAAATTTCGGAACCATTCCTCATAAAAACAGTCTTAAGACAAGGTGACTGCCTATCACCATTACTGTTCAACTGTGCACTGGAATACATGAGAGAATGGTAAAAGGACAAACCAAAGATGATAAGAATTGGAAGTGCAAAAGATGGTATTAGCTTAAACTGCTTGGGATTCGCTGATGATCTTGCTCTCCTAGCCAACACCGTTCAAGAAGCCAGGCAACAAGTGAAATCACTACAAGAAATAGCAGAGAAAGTAGGCCTAAGCATATCATTTGAAAAAACGGAGATTATGCTAACTGATCCACCATTTGCTAACAAAATTACAATAGGAGAACAGGAGATCAAAATTGTTGATTAAATTTAATTATTTAGGCGAAATAATAACATACAATCTAAATGAGAAGCCATCATGGCAGAATAGAATAAAAAAAAAACTGAACTACGCAAATTACATTACCAAAACTACATACAACAATAAAAGCCTATCTATATATGCAAAATTAAAACACTATAAAACAGTTACACAACCAGAAATAACTTATGCAGCTGAAACATCTTCAAAACAACTAATACAGCAGAAATTGACAGAATACTAAAAATAGAAAGAAGAATAATTAGGACATGTATAAATAAACAGTATAACATAAATGGGCATTGGAGAATAGCATCAAATGAAACAGTATATAAGAAAATAGAACCAGTCGTGAGCACGATCAGGAAGAAACGCATCTCATTCTTTGGACATCTGATGAGAACTCCAGAAAACAGAATTAGTAAAAAAATAATACAAAAATTGTGGAATAGCAAGAGCGACATTAAATGGATCACAGAAATTAAGGAAGATATAAAAGAACTCCTAATTACAAGACAGACAAAACCAGAATACTGCAAGACCCGCAAACCAGACTACAAATGAAAATCAATAAAAGGAGTACAGGAAGAGTGGTCTCAGATGAAGAAAGAAAGAAAATATCTGAAAGAATGAAGAAATATTGGGCAGACAGAAGAGCAAAACACCTTTCATATAACAATAGATTCTAATAAATAAATTACCTAAATATCATATTTAGTTATTGTTGAGCCAAATTTTATCCCTGTGTAACAACTTGTTTACAACTTTGTATTTTTGACTAGAGTGGTCCAATGAAGGCCATAAAATAAATAATAATAACAATAAACTATTACTTTCAGTGCTGAAATTTTCATTAAAACGATTAACTATTACTTTCTTGTTTAAGTGTAGTGTGGGATCCTTCTCTGTAAAACGCACATACCGTTCAGAAATTTCTTCTCAAGTGCAGGACAACAACACTAGTAGGACAGGTATGTGCAGCCTTTCCATTGCGTCACGAAAACAAAACAAACAACATTATAAAGAACAAGAAGACACGAAAGCACGATATTTATTCCTGTAATGGGATTGAGCTCGACCAGAACAGGTTAATTTTCGATGTTCTCAGACGTCGCCACAGCCCGTGCAGTGTGCACCACACTAGGAACTTTAGAACTTCAGATTGGGCACGATCGATAGATTATGCGTCGTCGTACACACACTCGCGACGTGGTTGGCGGCTATTTACATACAGACACGAAACGTGCACACACTTGTAGTAGTAGATTTTTAGTAGAAATTCGCTCGTGTAAAACTGGCTTTTTCTGGCAATAGAAATACGTGTATAAGATGAGAATTAGATATCTCCACGGTGAACGGCAGGCCAGATTGGTTTCATCAGCAAAGTAATAGAGTACCTGGCGTCGGCCGGATATGAATTTATTCCACTCCCCTTGTAACCTCCCCCTCACTTATCGACCTTAATGACAGTGAAAAATTAAACCGCGTGTACCTAATGGAAATTTGGGAAAAGCAATCGTCACCGAGGTTAATTTGTCGGTAAAGAGGGAGGAAAGGGTTACATCTAAATGAAAGGAAAAATGCTAATGAAACTGGTGGAAAATAATTTTGAATAAGGGGTAAAGTTAATAAAGAAAGTAAATGTGCGGCCGTTACGTTAACAATCAACAGCGGTAATTAGATATTTGAGATTTTGGGGAAATTACGGTCGCCAGTCCTAAGGACAATTACTATAGTAACTGAAAAAGAAAGATTATTACACATATAATTAGCACTAGAAGCGTGGCAACTGAAGGTTGACACATGTAGTGTGAAAACTGAAAGTTTGTCAGAAGTAATAAATTTCGCTACGCTCTGACTTAATTTAGCAAAAGAATTAATAAAACCGGAAAATCGAAAGTTAATTTAGTGACTGAAGTTAATAGTGAGCTTTCTTTCTGAAGCACATCGAAATTCAGTAAAACACGGTTAGTCTTGGACTACCTCAACAATCATTTCAAAAGCTACGTGAATCTACGCAATTTAGAAATAAGAGATTTAACTTTGATCTTGAATTAAATGATTCTGAACAATTAAAAATAGTAAAATTTAGTACGTACCAAGCTGAGCTGCAGTCACAGGTAAGCTAAAATACGGTAACAAAACTCGCACTCTTAATTTGTGCTTGTGTAATCTGAATATTGTAGCCAGCTATGAATACCTTAACTGAACTTTTAAATTAAAGCAGTGAAATCGAATGATGCTGGTGTTTGAATTTCAACGACACTGAGGTTCATTCCGGAAAAGGAAGGGACCCTGCTTGGTAATGCAATTGGGACAATGAGCAACAAAGGTTCATGCTAAGTTGCTGTAATTTTGTGATGCAACAATTTTAAAAGTTTGAAAAGCTGAGGTCTGCCATACAGTTCTAAAACTTTACGTGCTTCCAGTCTTCCTTGTTGGTTGATTGAAGGTTTGAAGCCGTCGATCGAGGAGGTGGCGACAGTCACTCATTGTCGGCCGTCGCTGTTGCAGAAGCTGGATGTTGGCGCGCCTCCTTCTCGACACGGTCACCAGGCGAAACGGGCTCTTGATGTGCGCCAGATAATGCTTCCCGTCCGCGACACCATATCAGAAACTATCATCGCAAGTCGAGCGCAATCACATGCTGCCAAACCCCGAAAGCGCGGCAACTCGCGGGAGCTTCACACAACACACCTGCTCCACTCGCTACTCCAGCCAGACTCTCCCTCTGCCCGCGCTCCAAGCGACAGAGTTAACACTACCAAAGATCCTACACACTTTGATTCTTCACACGACCTATCGATGTAATCGGTCGATAGCAGTTTTCCCTAGGCAAGACCCAGCGTAAAAATACAAGTAATATTTACGAAACAAACCAATTATACATCGACATAAATGCATATATATATATATATATATATATATATATATATATATATATATATATATATATATATATATATATATATACACAAATAGTAAAACAATTACAATATGTAAAGACACAGAAATGTCATATATTCAGGTAACAAAATTAAGGAAAACAAATTTATAGTACAATAGATGGAAATAGGAGGATATGCATTTCCGGCGTTACACCCTCTTATTGTTAGTTCAGCTCCTCCAGTCCCTGTCGCTGCCCATTTTCTCCTGCCTCTCTCTTCCTTCGTCTGCCCTACCCCCCCATCTCCCCCCCTCTCTCTCTCTCTCTTCTTTCCCACTTCTCTCTACACTTTACCACCCCCACCTTAGTTGGAGATAACGGGTTCTTACACCCCCCCCAAGTATTTCTCTCCAAGTAGTAACTAGAGTTATAAATATATGACATTGTCAGGTGGAGAGCGATCGTGAATTCAGTGTAAAGAACGGTTCAGGTTTGAAGTTTTTATTGCCTTGATGGCATGTAGGTTTACTGGATTGCCAGTTTAGGCAGGGCTAAGCTGCCATCTTCAGTTCCTCTGCGTACTGGTCATGAAATATTGGTGTGCCCTGAGGGCAATAAAAACTTCCTATATGAAGCTTTCTTTACAGTAACTTCTGTGTATACCAAGTTCGGCGGATTTCGCTCCAGGGGTTTAGGAGGAATTGTGTTAATCTCTGCTTCGCGCGCATACGTACTCCCACATATATTTCTGTATATTAAATATATTTCACATATTGGTACACGCATTTCACCTGTATCTTTAGCGAATTTCGTCTTGTAGCTCAATATTTATCACGCCATATCTCGTGAACTGTGTGTCGTACAATGGTTTTGTAGGAACATTCAGCGGCATACATGGATACTGTCTGCGAAACGTGTTGCGAATAGAGTTAGTAGCGAAGAAGTAATAATTTGAACGTCATACATGATGCAGCAGTTTTTTCACACATCTCAGTGTGTGACGTCATGTCTGCTAAACTGCGCGTCGCACAAAGATATAATTTTGCCTATAGATTCGGTAATATTTGAGAATAATGTCTGCTAAAAGTGTCGCGAATACTGGTAGTAAAGAGTAATAAATTAAAACGTAATCCTTCATGTGACAGTTTTATTGCATGAAAAGCGAAATTGTAGTAAGCGAGATATTATTTCCATTCGTCAGCCGCGCGTGATTAGCCGAGCGGTCTAGGGCGCTGCAGTCATGGACAGTGCGACTGGTCCTGGCGGAGGTTCGAGTCCTCCCTCGGGCATGTGTGTGTGTGTGTGTGTGTGTGTGTGTGTGTGTGTGTGTGTGTGTCCTTAGGATAATTTAGGTTAAGTGGTGTGTAAGCTTAGTGACTGATGACCTTAGCAGTTAAGTGCCATAAGGTTTCACACATTTTCCATTCGTCATTTTGTTGGTTACCAACGAGTAGTAGTTCCGTAAGGGTTTGAAATTATGTGTAAAGTTATTTGCAAGTCACCAAGTGCTCACATTCTCAAATACTCGATGAGTCAAGTCGATTATTCAAGCGTCATGGGATACGTTTTCACTCCGACCTGCGCCCCATTAACAGATACGTGGTTCTTAATCCCACAACGATTCTTTCTAGACAGTAATTGATATGTGTCTAATTGCTTGTCGAAATCGGTCCAATGGTGTAGGAGGAGATATGTAAGATACATAGATACGTATTTATAATATGTATGCCGTGCGTACTAGGCGGTACAGTCTGGAACCGCGAGACCGCTGCGGTCGCAGGTTCGAATCCTGCCTCGAGCATGGATGTGTGTGATGTTCTTATGTTGGTTAGGTTTAAGTGGTTCTAAGTCCTAGGGGACTGATGACCACAGATGTTAAGTCCCATAGTACTCAGAGCCATTATAATATGTATGGGTACGGAAGTCGTAGCAAGCAGAACAGGTAACTCATATACATCGCGACAAAATGAAAGTGCTACAAAATCATAACGATAACGATCGAAGTGTGCCGGTAGGCATGCGACGATAGGGCGATATCGCTAAGCGCTCACGACGTGAATGCGTTTCAGCAACGGCGCCAGATTTTTCATGTCTCGATTCGAGGTAGGTGACGCAGCTGTGCGATACAGCAAGGCCGAGCGACCAATATCTGCCCTCGTGGGTTCTAGTAGTGTGGAGCCGTCTACGTTACGCATCTCATGGTAGGGTTGTACAAAAACCCATGGTAGGGTTGTACAAAAAAACTGTCGAATAAGAGTTATCGTTTTTAGGGTGATTTCGTTCTGATATCGGTCACTTTCCCCTCCATGATGGACTGCAGTGAGTATGTAGACTGGGATGGCTACCGAGTGTCGGCGCCCGTTCGCTTTGGCAGGAGCCGACAGGTCGGATGCGGTCCCCGGGCAGCCTGCCAGACAACTGTTTACCCGCGCCATGAGACAGGGCGAGCGATAAATCAGGCGCCACTCTCGCGGGCTCTTCAGGAGCCCGCTGGCGCGCCGGCCTCAGCCTGTTAGCTGATCCTTCGCCGGTGCGCGTGCCGCTCCGTCTTATCAGCGACCGCTCGCCGCAGCCACCCACCTTGGCCTCGGCGTTCCCAGGCACTGCTCACGGGCTACAAGGCTGCCAGAGACGGCCGTAAAAATAGTGTTGCCAAGGTCATTGGCATGGAGTCACAATACAACTTAGAACGAATCTGTACCACAGGGACTTCTGCTCAGTAGTAGCGACGATACATCTTCCGAGTACTGATCCGTCAGAAAACCATACATTTTTTGACTGTCTCTTTGATATTTGCATATCTTACGTACATTATAGGAGCTATTGGGACAAATAATGTTCCTTAAGATCATTTATTTGAAATGTATTTTAATTCCTTATTTCCTGTAATATACTGGGTGAATCACTTAACACTTGCGCCCAAAGTATTTAGAGCACGGAAGGTACTGTCGATAAGGGCTTCTCACGGAATTGAATTGCAGGCAAGGGTGCGTGTTTTCAGCCAATACACAATTTTGGCTGGCCACTGTGGCCGAGCGGTTCTAGGCGCTTCAGTCCGGAACCGCGCTGCTGCTACGGTCGCAGGTTCGCATTCTGCCTCGGGCATGGATGTGTGTGATGTCCCTAGGTTAGTTAGGTTTATGTAGTTCTAAGTCTTAGGGGACTGATGACCTCAGATGTTAAGTTGGGGTTGGGGTCTTTTGGGGAAGGAGACCAGACAGCGAGGTCATCGGTCTCATCGGATTAGGGAAGGACGGGGAAGGAAGTCGGCCGTGCCCTTTGAAAGGAACCATCCCGGCATTTGCCTGGAGCGATTTAGGGAAATCACGGAAAACCTAAATCAGGATGGCCGGACGCGGGATTGAGCCGTCGTCCTCCCGAAAGATGTTAAGTCCCGTAGTGCTTAGAGCCATTTGAACCATTTGAACACAGATTTTGAAATGTCGACAAAAGTGCAGTTTGCTACAACAATTACAAATTTTTACGTCGAACAACGCCCATTGAAAAAAGAATCCTAAAAGTAGCGTAAATGAGAACGTCAGTGGCATTTGTTGCAAGAAGCTACTGCAAGTAGTTTAAGAGTTATCGTATTGTGAACATTGTAAACATTGACAGCTGTTCGTTGCATCCTTTTTCTGGCACCCACACCTCCAGATGTCAGTCAGTCAGGTCGGTACCAAACGTTGTATGTCAACAGAGTATCAACCGAAACTACGCTTTACTTCGTACTATGTACTGTCGTCCTGCAGAACGGGCGCAAATGGTAATTGAAAGGAACACCAGAACTACGGAGCACAGGAAAAGCATAACTGTAATTAAATAATACCTACAGCATCCGTGCGGAAGTTGGTAATGTGCTGGACCGCTGTACCAAGGATCTTAGGTTCAAAACTCAGTGATCACAATTTCTTTTTACTGTATTATGCTTCAAAGTGTTATACGGGACTATTAGTACTACCCCACGTGCGATGCAAATCTTTCTTCATTTTACTGTTCCAATCGTTTATGTAAAACTACAAATGCATCAGCTGCTGCATCATGAGTGGTGTCTGTTCTGCAGCATATGTCGGACAGAACCCACACCTATCTATACGAATGTTCTCTATGGGTTTGCTACTTTCAACTAACTAAACGAAAGCAGAGTGCCAAATGAGCATTGCAACTCCGAAAAGCCCTTTTACATGTCAGGAAAACGCCGTCCCATATAACAGTTACACGCGTAAACAATTCAACACGAATTGTTCAAATGGTTCTGAGCACTATGGGACTTAACTTCTAAGGTCATCAGTCCCCTAGAACTTAGAACTACTTAAACCTAACTAACCTAAGGACATCACACACATCCATGCCGTCCGCCGCTCGTGGTCTCGCGGTAGCGTTCTCGCTTCCCGAGCACGGGGTCCCGGGTTCGATTCCCGGCGGGGTCAGGGATTTTCACCTGCCTCGAGATGACTGGGTGTTTGTGTTGTCCTCATCATTTCATCATCATCCAGGAATGTGGCGAAATTGGACTGAGCAAAAGATTGGGTAATTGTACGGGCGCTGATAACCACGCAGTTGAGCGCCCCACAAACCAAACATCATCATCACACATCCATGCCCGAGGCAGGATTCGAACCTGCGACCGTAGCGGCCGTGCGGTTCCAGATTGTAGCGCCTTTAACCGCTTGGCCACCACGGCCGGCCAAAACGAATTGTCATCAGTCGGGTTTGAACGCGGGACCTTTAGGATTAGGACCTCTCACTATCAAGTCACAGACGCGAGATCTGCAACACTGTCACTTAAAGATACGCTTTTCGTGTGCTCCGTAGTTCTGGCGTTACATTTAATTACCGTTTGGGTATGGTCTTCTGGACGACAGCACATAGCACGTACTAAATCGGTGTATTGGTTGATAGTCTATCGTCATACAAAATTTGGTATCGATCTGGGAGTGTGACATGTGCAGGTTTGGGTGTTACATGCTACCCGACAATGTTACGTTTGTTTACATTGAGTCGTGTGTACACTGCGATTGCTTTGCGAAGATCGTGGCATTTGCTGTGCGATGTTGGGCGTAGTACGACGTGCTTGGAATGTGGTATTTCCCAGTGCGAAAAAAGCACACATGCTGATGGTTTATGGCGAACGTATGAACTATGCCGCTCACGCCAAAAGATATCCTAATAGACGCCAAAATATGTCCTAATAGACTTCAAACTCTACAACCTATTTAGCCTCTTCAAATAATTACAGATGATATGAAACGGCATATTGCTGCTGCCTGCGCTACAATTTCCGCTGAAATGCTAGAACGTGCGTAGCAGTCGTTGCATGCCAGTCAGCAGCTGGTGGTGATCACTTTGAGCGTGGGGTTTCAGGATGCATTTGGTTCCTTACGTGTCGGACCCCACAGAGGTGCCACGTTCACCTTAGTTTCTCTTTCATTTTTCTCTAGGCAATGTCCCATTTAACATCACGACCCCTCCGGAGACTTACTAATATCTATGTAGGGCTATACTACGCACCCATGTGAAATTCAAATTCGTTAGTGTTAAAACATAAAACAAACACTGTCCGTGTTATCAAAGTTCAAACTAAGATATGTTGTAAACTACTTGCAATAGATTCCTGCAACGAAAACCGTCTAATTTAGTTTGCTTTGATTGTGGTACTGTCAATAGACATTGTTTCATTGAACATTTTTGAATAAATGCACAATTGAAACTCATAATACTCGGTGTGGGCTGCGTAAGAGGGCCGCCGGCTATAGTTCCAGTCTGTGAAATTCGCATATCAATGGCGCCTTCCGTTATCGAAATGTTTGCGGTGCAAGTTTTAGGTGATTCACCGTGTATTGGAAACCAATTTTTTATTTCCGTGTTTTTTGAAAAGAAACATCAATTGACCTATGACATTAAATCTTCTTCTTTCGTCAGTAAATGGCAGGTATTTAAGCATTTAAAATTATTTAGACACCGAAACTTCATTACAAAATTGTACCTAAAATTATTAAATTTCATTCTTCTTATAAAACTTGTTTATGTCTTGAATATCACTTACTCGGTAAGTTCGAAATCAAACTCGTTGCACAAACGAGTAGTGCTGCGTTTGTTTAGTGGGTCGTTATAGTAATAGTCTTTGGGGACTGCTAATAGGGGATAGATGTGGCAACGCACGTCGGCGACTTGCATGCATCTAAGATGGAATTCAAATTTTATCTTTGGAACTACATACTGTTAAAACCAAGTATTAACTTTCGTAATACACCAGTTACGGAAGACAATATAAATACGTCAATCTGGAAATTACTGTTTATTTTCAAAGTCACCATCTATAATCAGTGTGTTGTAGGATAATAGTGAAAAGTGAATTATTGGATGCGGAGGGCATATGAAAGATACTAAGAGAATTTATTTTTTTTAACGACTTGGCATCTTCACGGAAACTTCTCAGACTTTGGCCTCTTATGGATCATACCCCAGCAGATTACTGTAGTAGGAGTTAGGCCACTGGTTCCACGAGAAAACCAAGGTGAGTACTTCCATTGTTTTATGCTTTACGCCATTTTAAAGAGACTGCAGTGCTGTCAAGCTCTACATACTATCGTACATTTTTATGTCAGATTGAATGGACAGGCTGAGCAGGGTAGCGCAGTGGTTAGCACACCAGACTCGGTTTCGGGAGGACAACGGTTCAAACCGGCGTCCAGCCATCCTGATCTAGGTTTTCCGTGATTTCCCTAAATCGCTTAAGGCAAATACCAGGATGGTTCCTTCCAAAGAGCATGGCCGCTTTCCTTCTCCATCCTTCACTATTCCGAGCTTGTGTTCCGTCTCTTAACGACCTTGTTGTCGATGGGACGTTAAACACCTTCTGCTTCTGAATTGACGGAAAAGTGTTCGAAAATTAAACTTCATGATTTTTATTAAAGCTGACTATTAATTACACCACTACTGCATTTGCATCACTACTGTGCTTAGCAGATACACTGTCGAATAGCACGTGGGAAAAATGAACACCTAAATCTTCCCGCACGAGTTCTGATTTCTCTACTTGTTGACGATGGCGTCAACAAAATAAATTCGCAGCCGGCGGTGGAAGTTCGTGATCGCAATTCTGTCAGAATATCTCGCCGCAACAAAAAAACACCTTGGTTCTGACAATTGTAAGGGGTTTCGTGGGCCATCGGCTTTACCGCAGTGGTAACACCGGTTCCCGTCAGATCACCGAAGTTAAGCGCTCTCGTACTGGACTGGCACTTGGCTGGGTAACCATTCTTCTGCAGAGCGCTGTTCGCAAGCCGGCTGCACGCAACCCTTGTGAGGAGCTACTTGATCGAGAAGTAGCGGCTTCTGTCTCGTAAAGTGACATACGGCCGGGAGAGCGGTGTGTTGACCACTTGCCCCTCCATATCCGCATCCAGTGACGCCGTCGGGCTGAAGACGACACGGCGACCTTCATAGCCTGTTCGCGTGGAGTTTAGCTTTTTAGTTTTTAAGGGAGCCATGCCACACTGTTGAAAAGAAAACATGTGATCTCTGAGGTTTTCTTGGTGCTTTTGATTAATAGTATACTTCCGGCTATTCTGCTGAGTCGTTGGTTCCGTTTTGAGCATAAAAAGGAAACGTCTTTAAATGAAGTTGATACGGGACCCTATGCTAGGTCCTAAATGGCCAGATACCTAACGGATGAGTTAACGTGGCTTTTACTCTAAATAAAAAAAAAGTGTGTGTATCAGTTCACTAATTTACCCTTTGAGCCCCGACAATATGAAAAGAAATGTAATTTTAAAATGTTTCACAAAAGTAATCGTTATTATCATAGTAAGCAAAGAATACAAGAAGAAATTGGCAAAAATAAACGCTCATTGTTTGAAGGTGATTTCACTTTGAAATGTAATTTTCAAATTCTTCGCAAAATTAACATTTCTTGTCATAGAAAGCAAATAATGAATGAAGAAAACGATGAAAAGTAAACATTATTAGACTGTTTTAAGAAGGTGGCTTCACTTCGGAACCAATGGGATGTTTTTGTAGACACTGTCCCACATTTCGGAAAGTCGATGAATTGATAATGCCTGAAACAAATTGCCCTAAATAACGAGTAAAAAGGGCCTAAAATTTAATATATTTTGTATGATAGCTACATACTGCCCAAGTGGTTTCATTTCGAAACTTTTCTTTCGCAAGCCAGCTAAAAGCGCCGAGACCGCCGTAATTACAGAGTTCCTGACAATACTAAGACGAAAGGAGATATGGAAATAATTATGACCGTAATCATTGGCAGTAGTGAACATTACTTGCAGTTTACATGCAGCGATAGTGATTTGACTTGACCGACTTTCGACATGTACGTATTAAATTACAAAGCAGGTTAGGGGCAGCTTGCGAATAAACTTCCGTGTAACAATAGCGGCAGATCTGCCAGCAAATGACGTGACGATGGCTCACCATATCAACAGAGAGTGACATTAGTCTACATCTACATCTACATTTATTCTCCGCAATCCACCCAACGGTGTGTGGCGGAGGGCACTTTACGTGCCACTGTCATTACCTCCCTTTCCTGTTCCAGTCGCGTATGGTTCGCGGGAAGAACGACTGTCTGAAAGCCTCCGTGCGCGCTCTAATCTCTCTAATTTTACATTCGTGATCTCCTCGGGAGGTATAAGTAGGGGGAAGCAATATATTCGACACCTCATCCAGAAACGCACCCTCTCGAAACCTGGCGAGCAAGCTACACCGCGATGCAGAGCGCCTCTCTTGCAGAGTCTGCCACTTGAGTTTTTTAAACATCTCCGTAACGCTATCACGCTTACCAAATAACCCTGTGACGAAACGCGCCGCTCTTCTTTGGATCTTCTCTATCTCCTCTGTCAACCCAACCTGGTACGGATCCCCACTGATGAGCAATACTCAAGTATAGGTCGAACGAGTGTTTTTTAAGCCACGTCCTTTGTTGATGGACTACATTTTCTAAGGACTCTCCCAATGAATCTCAACCTGGTACCCGCCTTACCAACAATTAATTTTATATGATCATTCCACTTCAAATCGTTCCGCACGCATACTACCAGATATTTTACAGAAGTAACTGCTACCAGTGTTTGTTCTGCTATCATATAATCATAAATCCCTCGATTCTTGTGTGCGGAGCCTTTTAGAACTGTCTGCGCTTTCCTGTTCTGTTTCCTGTGGGGTACTAGCGTTAGTCTGAGTTGCGTCATTCCTCAGAAGTGATCAGTTTCTCCGTCTGCGGTTACTAGACTTCCTGCTTCCATTCAGCATATTGGCGATTTTCACCTACCTCCATAGCTTGTTGTTATATTTGACTTACGTCTGTAAAAGTAACAACCTGGATGATCCCATTAGTTCCCAGGCGTTACATTCGCTCATGACCCAAAGCATAACGAGCATGGCGTTACGATTACGTGAGGCAGTAAGGAGCGTGTATAAGCTGAGCAGAGGTGAATAGCGAGTCATTCCACCGAAGAACCAGCCGCAAATGACGAAACCCATTGACACTAGCGCCTTTCACAAAGAGCAGATTAGAGTAGCGCAGCTATTGCCGTGATCGTCTATGGGAAGTGGTCGAGGCACGGTGAAACAATGAGTAGGCGACCAGGTGTCGGAGGTCCATGTCTCACCACAAAACGTGGAGGTCGGCTGCTTAGAAGCTCTGTTAAACGGGATAGCCGGCGATAGGTGGCAGATCTGGCGACCGAGTGCAAAGACACGTGCAGGCAGACCGTTTGGCGTACGTTGTGGAACATACGACACCGCAGCTGACGCCCCCAACGTGTCCCATGTTAACCCAACGACATCGTCCATTACGATTGCATTTATAACACCATCACTGCACCGATTTACTATGTCACCATATAGATAATACTCGATTTTAGTGTTTGCATGCAGTATAATGTAACCCTCTGGGAGAATTTTTACAGATTTAACCGTGAAATGCCTAAAGGATTTCGCTTATCGGACTTGAAATTAAAGTTACGTAAAATAAAGAAATGAACGTGTGTTCACTCACTCGCTACCTTATACGCGAGCCGAATCGGTAGTCTCACAGAACAGAAATACGTCGTAAAGAAATCAATAATGACGAGAATGCCGTATTGGTGACACCAGCGAGCCGCCTCTCCTTCGTACTGATAACACTTTCGACCGCCGGACGATTTGTCTGGCGTCGTGATGATAAATTATATGCACAGATATTCACTGTGAATCGGTCCGTTAGTGAAAACCGTAACAAAATCCTACGACTCGTGCACTGTGTGAAATACTTCACACTGCGTGGAGCAGCGAGGAAGCCTCCGTGGCGCGTATCTGGCCGGGGCAGCTGGCGGCGTCCACGCACAGTCAGAGTGCGAGGGGCTGTTCCCATTGATATGAGCTCCGTGGCTCACCGATCCCGGACACGAAAGTTGAGTCTTTACTTAAACTACCAGCCAGCAGAATCTTCTGCCTTGTGGCCGTAAACGTTCCGGTTACCTGCCTTGGCCGTGTATTTTCCTCGTCGTGTTGTGGCTGTCCAGCACGGCGTGTAGTTTGACAGCTGCATGTGTAATTCGTTGTGGGCGCCGATACCTTCTGCGTTGTTCCATTGAACTCCCTGTTGTGTGCTGGTCGGGTGGAGCGGAAGTTATCCTGTCGCTTGGTCCGTTGACTGACTGTCGGTTGGGTTGCCGTCGGATTGAGAATTGTTGGGCCGACTGCCTGTCTCACCTAAGCGAGCGTTAGTGTTTGAATTCTAAGCCGACCCTTGGAAACTTCTGAGCGCCATTTGATGTGCTGCCTTTTCTTATTTGTCCTTGTTGTTTGTTCATGTATGCCTTCTAGCCGATTTTGAATTAAAGTTTATTTGCCCCTGAGGCGTGCGATTGAATAGCGCATTTAGCCGGGAATTGAGTTCTAAAATTAATGTTCGGCTTGCTCTGTTTTTAATTTTTTTTTACTCTTGTGATGTTTGTCAAATGAATAAAGTAGTATGTTTGAGTGCAACTGACAGGTACTCACTTTGACCCCTTTCCACAAGTTAAACTATCTGTCATGTCTACATCTACATCTACATCTACATCCATACTCCGCAAGCCACCTGACGGTGTGTGGCGGAGGGTACCTTCAGTACCTCTATCGGTTCTCCCTTCTATTCCAGTCTCGTATTGTTCGTGGAAAGAAGGATTGTCGGTATGCCTCTGTGTGGGCTCTAATCTCTCTGATTTTATCCTCATGGTCTCTTCGCGAGATATACGTAGGAGGGAGCAATATACTGCTTGACTCTTCGGTGAAGGTATGTTCTCGAAACTTTGACAAAAGCCCGTACCGAGCTACTGAGCGTCTCTCCTGCAGAGTCTTCCACTGGAGTTTATCTATCATCTCCGTAACGCTTTCGCGATTACTAAATGATCCTGTAACGAAGCGCGCTGCTCTCCGTTGGATCTTCTCTATGTCTTGTATCAACCCTATCTGGTACGGATCCCACACTGCTGAGCAGTATTCAAGCAGTGGGCGAACAAGCGTACTGTAACCTACTTCCTTTGTTTTCGGATTGCATTTCCTTAGGATTCTTCCAATGAATCTCAGTCTGGCATCTGCTTTACCGACGATCAACATCATATGATCATTCCATTTTAAATCACTCCTAATGCGTACTCCCAGATAATTTATGGTATTAACTGCTTCCAGTTGCTGACCTGCTATTTTGTAGCTAAATGATAAAGGATCTATCTATCTGTGTATCCGCAGCACATTACACTTGTCTACATTGAGATTCAGTTGCCATTCCCTGCACCATGCGTCAATTCGCTGCAGATCCTCCTGCATTTCAGTACAATTTTCCATTGTTACAACCTCTCGATACACCACAGCATCATCTGCAAAAAGCCTCAGTGAACTTCCGATGTCATCCACCAGGTCATTTATGAATATTGTGAACAGCAACGGTCCTATGACACTCCCCTGCGGCACACCTGAAATTACTCTTACTTCGGAAGACTTCTCTCCATTGAGAATAACATGCTGCGTCCTGTTATCTAGGAACTCCTCAATCCAATCACACAATTGGTCTGATAGTCCATATGCTCTTATTTTGTTCAATAAACGACTGTGGGGAACTGTATCGAACGCCTTGCGGAAGTCAAGAAACACGGCATCTACCTGTGAGCCCGTGTCTATGGCCCTCTGAGTCTCGTGGACGAATAGCGCGAGCTGGGTTTCACATGACCGTCTTTTTCGAAACCCATGCTGATTCCTACAGAGTAGATTTCTAGTCTCCAGAAAAGTCATTATACTCGAACACAATACGTGTTCCAAAATTCTACAACTGATCGACGTTAGAGATATAGGTCTATAGTTCTGCACATCTGTTCGACGTCCCTTCTTGAAAACGGGGATGACCTGTGCCCTTTTCCAATCCTTTGGAACGCTACGCTCTTCTAGAGACCTACGGTACACCGCTGCAAGAAGGGGGCAAGTTCCTTCGCGTACTCTGTGTAAAATTGAACTGGTATCCCATCAGGTCCAGAGGCCTTTCCTCTTTTGAGCGATTTTAATTGTTTCTCTATCCCTCTGTCATCTGTGCGACAATCTAGAGAAGGAACTACAGTGCAATCTTCCTCTGTGAAACAACTTTGGAAAAAGACATTTAGTATCTCGGCCTTTAGTCTGTCATCCTCTGTTTCAGTACCATTTTGGTCACAGAGTGTCTGGACATTTTGTTTTGATCCACCTACCGCTTTGACATAAGACCAAAATTTCTTAGGATTTTCTGCCAAGTCAGTACATAGAACTTTACTTTCGAATTCATTGAACGCCTCTCGCATAGCTCTCTTCACACTACATTTCGCTTCGCGTAATTTTTGTTTGTCTGCAAGGCTTTGGCTATGTTTATGTTTGCTGTGAAGTTCCCTTTGCTTCCGCAGCAGTTTTCTAACTCGGTTGTTGAACCACGGTGGCTCTTTTCCATCTCTTACAATCTTGCTTGGCACATACTCATCTAACGCATATTGTACGATGGTTTTGAACTTTGTCCACTGATCCTCAACACTATCAGTACTTGAGACAAAACTTTTGTGTTGAGCCAACAGGTACTCTGAAATCTGCTTTTTGTCACTTTTTCTAAACAGAAAAATCATCCTACCCTTTTTAATATTCCTATTTACGGCTGAAATCATGTCCTGTTGGTATAGCAGGGGGATCTCAATATCTTTTTTTTTTTCTCAACGCCAATTTAACCGGGCTATTAAAAACGACCAAAAGAGTCGGTTTCTGAAATAAACTGTATTAGATTTTTATTCAAATTTTTTCCTGTAATAAAAGTAGAAATCGAACAATGATTTAAAAACTGAGACTCCCTCACTGTAAAGATACATAAGATTCGAAATGTTAAATTAAATAGGCAAATAAAAATAAAGTTAGTTCGTCCACGGTTCGCCGCGCTGCAATGTTAAAAGTTCTCAACTTTCTATTTTTATTGTAAACTACAAATGAACTGTGAGGCTTTACGTTTTCTCCGAATATCAGGACCTGGTTGTGGCTCCTCCTGTGTTTAATCGTTAAAGCAAATGGAGCAGTGTACTTCGCTGATACCGAGCTCCGTAAAGTACTCCCACATACTAGGGATGGTGCCATTCTGTGATACAACTGATGTCTGACGAAGATAGAGAGAAACTGCCATGAGAGACGAGGCAAGTCTTGCAGACTGCACGTACATGCGTGGCATACCCACGTGACACGGTAACAGTGGCATTATTGTCTCAGCAATGCTGTACCAATTCTTATGCCATGTGTTTGTTGCTTCTTTCTGTCGATGTTGTTCTTAAAATAACACTGATAGCTTTTCCCATTTTCTATAACAACTCAACATTCCAAAACAATGCAAATCACAGGAATAAAAAGTACTCGTTCTTCAAAAAAGGTTTCTTTAAAAACGAAAAATTTTAGCGCGGCTGCTTTGGCTAATTGTTGTTTCGATCATTTGTACCTGGTTGACAGTAAAAAATAAAAACGGCTTTTAAAACCCAGACCAAACAAGTACCAAAAAATACCGAGTATTCAGAACTAAAATACCGGTATGGGTTTTAAGCGATCGCTTTTTCGCATCCGTAAGCTGAGTCCACCTGGTCTAGTCCCCCGCACCTTCAAGGACAAGTCCGTGGCAGTAGCAGGATAGCGGGAATGTAACTCTTGGTGTTCAGCATGACCATCAAGCTACATCAGGAAAACCCAATACAGAAACTTTTCATCCACTTGTCGTGGAAGCCTGTGACATCTCTAGACACCATCACCTGAAAGAGTGCGACTGTCCATAAAGCAAGGACTGCAAGCACGTGAAAGCAAGAGTGAGACGTTTTGAACATTTATTTTGAGTCTGAGTTGATAACATTTCGACGCTGACGGTGTACAGGGTAAGGCAAAAAGATGTTAACATTAAATGGGTGAAACTTCTTGGCAGATTACAACTGTGCCGGACCGAGACTCGAACGCTGGACCTTTGCCTTTCGCGGTTAAGTGCACCAAGCACTTGCCCGCGAAAGGCAAAGGTCCCGAGTTCGAGTCACGGTCCGGCACACAGTTTCAATCTGCCAGGAAGTTTCATATCAGTTCACACTCCTCTGCAGAGTGAAAATCTCATTCTATATTAAATGAGTGTTTAATCACATGAAATTATAAGGCAGGGGTTTCGTGGTGGAGTTTCATTTTGGCACCCATATGGCTCAGTGCACTTCAGAGTCTGTGTTGTTGATTTAAAGCCCACTGGCCAATTTGGACAGGGCTAGAAGCTCAGTGACGCAATACTTCAGGTCCTCCAAGCTTCTAGATTCGCTGGCATAGATACGATGCGCCAGAGCCAAAAATCGCATGGCGTCAGGACGTGAACGTGTGGACCGTGGAAGAGGACCACCTCTACTGACCCATAGTCTACGAACGTCTCGTGCAGATAATCCCGAAGTAATGGGCAGGGGCGCCGTCTCGCTGAAAATACCCTCGCTGGAGAATGGCAAATGGCGCGTTCTCCTCCATGAACGCGGTGAGGATGGCGACGTAATTGTCTCCCCTGAAGGTCTAATCATCAAAAAAGATGGGTCAATGACTGCAAATTTGCTCACATGCACATCAGTGGTTGCATGTGGTATCAAACTTCCAGAGGGTGCTCGGTCACCCAGATGACACAGCAGTGCTTGTTCAAACGACCGCTAATGTTGAATGTTTTTTCGTCAGAAAACATGAATAGAATGTCAGGCTCCGTGTGCACCATTTCCTAGATAATTTGTGCGGCATTCGCACGTACCTGCCCGCGTTTGTGAGTAAAGTCTTATGGCTTCGTTCCTAAATCACGGTGCAAATCTCTAACCACTGACTTTTGCGACATTCTAGTCTCCAGGCCAAGTCTGCATGAGGACTTGGTTGGGCTGGCTACCATTGCTCCCTGGACGAGGATGATATTCTCTCCAGTTAGGACATATTTCTTTCTACCTCTGTTTCCCTATCAATCGTCTTGAACGGGCCAATCCTTATACGAACTTGCCGTAGATACTACCAATTCTCAGGCGCGGTGGTGCATCCCGTTCCGTCCAGGCCCTGAATATTTATTATGCGATGCTTGGAGACTGAAGACCTCCGTCCAGGCAGCTATCTATTATACCTCTGTTCCTGAATGGAATGTCGGGACGCCATGGTTTGATGTGCGAAAAAACAAAAAAGAACTCACCCATTTAATGTTAACATTTTTGCCTCAATCTGTGTAACTGAAGTGTTAAACACACAATTTTATTAAATTTTCGTTAGTAAACTTAAGTACACTACTGGCCATTAAAATTGCTACACCACGAAGATCACGTGCTACAGACGCGAAATTTAACCGACAGGAAGAAGATGCTGTGATACGCAAATGATTAGCTTTTCAGACCATTCACAAAAGCTTAGCGCCGGTGGCGACACCTACAACGCGCTGACATGAGGAGAGTTTCCAACCGATTTCTCATATACGAACAGCAGCTGACCGGCGTTGCCTGCTGAAACGTTGTTGTGATGCCTCGTGTAAGGAGGCGAAGTGTGTACCATCACGTTTCCGACTTTGATAAAGGTCGGATTGTAGCCTATCGGGATTGCGGTTTATCGTATCGCGACATTGCTGCTCGCGTTGGTCGAGATCCAATGACTGTTGGCAGAATATGGAATCGGTGGGTTCAGGAGGGTAATATGGAACGCCGTGCTGGATCCCAACGGCCTCGTATCACTAGCAGTCGAGATGACAGGCATCTTATCCGCATGGCTGTAACGGATCGTGCAGCCACGTCTCGATACCTGAGTCAACAGTTGGGGACATTTGGAAGGCAACAACCATCTGCACGAACAGTTCGACGACGTTTGCAGCAGCATGGACTATCAGTTCGGAGACCATAGCTGCGGTTACCTTCGACGCTGCATCACAGGCAGGAGCGCCTGCGATGGTGTACTGAACGACGAACCTGGGTTCACGAATGGCAAAACGTCATTTTTTCGGATGAATCCACGTTCTGTTTAGAGCATCATGATGGTCGCATCCGTGTTTGGCTACATGGCGGTGAACGAACATAGGGAGTGTGTATTCGTCATCACTATACTGGCGTATCACCCGGCGTGGTGGTATGGGGTGCCATTGGTTCCACGTCTCGGTCACCTCTTGTTCGCATTGATGGCACTTTGAACAGTGGACGTTACATTTCAGATGTGTTACGACCCGTGGCTCTACCCTTCATTCGATCCCTGCGAAACCCTACATTTCAGCAGCATAACGCACGACCGCATGTTGCAGGTCCTGTACGGGCCTTTCTGGAGCACAGAAAATGTTCGACTGCTGCCCTGGCCAGCACATTCTCCAGATCTCTCACCAATTGAAAACATCTGGTCAATGGTGGCCGAGCAACTGGCTCGTCACAGTACGCCAGTCACTACTCTTGATGAACTATGGTATCGTGTTGAAACTGCATGGGCAGCTGTCCCTGTACACGTCATCCAAGCGCTGTTTGACTCAAGGCCGTCATTACGGCCATAGGTGGTTGTTCTGGGTACTAATTTATAAGGATCTATGCACCCATATTGTGTGAAAATGTAATCACATGTCAGTTCTAGTATAATAATTTGTACAATGAATATCCGATTATCATCTGCATTTCTTCTTTGTGTAACAATTTTAATGGCCAGTAGTGTATTTTTGGGCATACGTCTATACGAACTTTTTCCCTTGTCTTGGTTTAAGGAACCTGTCGCCAAAGTTCGTCAAAGTATTTTTGAGTCATCCTGCCTGTATAAGCTACTGCCTCGCAATCGGTGCCGTCGAGGATTCGTAGCGACGGTTGCTGGTTATTGCAAACACACGGGCACTAATTAACTCGCGATCCTGCCGCAGGACCGTTACAAAGCTATGACTCTTGAAAAAAAACTTCGCGCACTCGAAAATTTTCGGTCTGTGAGCCGAGCGGCCGACGGCAACATTCTCGTGTTCTGCAACCCACGATCCAGTCAGTTGAAACGACGGCAGCGGTTCGCGGGCGAGGCTACAGATGCGATCCATAGCGCGCACGCCCCTCGTCAGCAAAAGCACGCACGCACCTCTTTCCCCTCCTCCCGCCCCCTCACGCAGCCACCACTCCACTACTTCCCCCCGCCCCCCTTTCTCCCTTAAACACTTGACTGAGCCGCGCTGAATGTCGCTGGGCTTTCCGCGGTTTTCCCCCGCCGCTCGCGGCCAGCAATTAAACGCGACACGGCCCGATGCTCGTATGAGGGGGAGGGCAGCCTCTGTTGAATATGTGCTCTTCACTCTCCAACCCCCCTCCGTATGCACCGGCGATGCCTGTTATCGGTCGCCCTGCGGCCGCATGGCTTCTGTCTCGCTGTCCCCCTGACGTCACACAGACACACACACACACACACACACACACACAGACACACACACACACAGACACACACACACACACACACACACACACACACACACACGTCTCACCTGCCAACGTGTGCAGCTAGATGACACACACCCCGCGTCCAGTTGTGGACGTTAACGCCTCGCACAAAAAAAAAAGAAAAACAGCTTTCAAACGAAAATTTCATTTTGCTGAGTTTTCGGCTTGGCTTTTCAAAAACTCTCCACCACGCGAGCGTGTCGAGTACGCTGATGTGTGTATGTGGTGCCAATTACGGACGCAAACACATTCGACTAATTTCGGCTAAAAGGACAACTCTCCCGTGCCGCCTTTTAACGCTTCATCGGTTTTGTTTTTGCCGTCGCCGCTTAGGGAGAGATAAATAACTCGCGCGGTTCCACTAAGCTGCCCGATTGAAGTCACGTCGACATATGTGGCTGCTTTTGAATGTGGGGATCAGAATGGGCATCTCGTCATATTTTACTGTGAAAAATGCCCGTGCAGTATAAAATAGTTTGCCAAGTTGAGAAGTCCATCAACTTGCCGTGTTTCTGGAGTTTATTTCACGCTTTTTCGCCCATTATCAATTTCGCTGTAGTAACGAAATTTTTACACGATTTTTTTACTGAGTACAACACGAAGCGTGATGAAAAAAATACGGTGGATGAATTGTTTCAGTAGCAACTGAAGACACTACAACTATTTTATGTAATTTGAACAACAGGCTGATTCGCTGAGACAGGCAGCATCAAGTTGGAACACGTTCTGGCTTGTCAGTCAGCGTCCAGGGATGCTGGAGTAATATTGTGTTTACCGTGTCTGTCACACATCATGGCTTTCGAACAACGCGTGAACATTGTGTTTCGAGTAGCCAAAAAGTGTCAGAGAAACTCATAAAATGTTGTAATTCGTTTATTGCGATAATGCTGTAAGTCTGAAGGCTGTTTACAAGTGGTATGAGCGATTTAAAAACGGATGTGGGTCGGTAGAAGACGAGCAACGTCTGGGACGTTCCACTAATCCCAGAAACAGAACAAAACGTCCAGAAAGCGGCAAAAACTGTCCGTTGAGGGTGACACCGAAGTACTTCGAATCTCGTACGGATCCGTACGAAGCATTTTAACAGATATTCTGCAGATCAGACGAGAGGACAGTTTTGTGGTGTTATCTATACAAATGTATGCTATAGGTTTGCTACTTTCAGCTACCTAATCGAAAGCAGACTGCCAGAGGAACATTGTTACAAATTCCGAAACGTCCTTTTACATTTCAGAAAAATATTCTCTCCCGTATCACAATTCCACGCGTAAACTGTTAAAAAATTCGCCATCAGTGCGTTTCGAACAGTGGACCTTTCGCACGACGATCTGACGCCCTACCTACTCACCTTCCAGCGATTTTCAGATTCACAGCTCACAGATACGCTTTTCCTATGCTCCGTAGCTCTAGTGTTACTTTTAATTACCATTTACACATGTTGTATTGCATTTACACAGCACGAACTAAATCGGTACTTTGGTTGATACTCTATCGACACACACCGTTTGGTGCCGAACCGAGTGCCTGACATCAGGAGCTTTGGCCGCCAGAAAAGAAAGCCAACTATCAAGAGTGAGGATACACACTTGTTACAAAATAAGCTTCCTGTGCATTATTCCTCTCCACTGTGGCACTTGCTTGACCTGCACATTGCAACCCCATTTCAAATCAAACAAGTTCAGATGGGTGTAAGATACTTACTGTCTGTAAATCATTTGGTTGCTGCACTACTTGCTTCTGAACTAGCTGAAATTGGATGACTTCAAGCTGTTAATGCTCAGGCAATCAGTCTATTATCGATAATAATAATAATAATAATAATAATAATAATAATAATAATAATAATAATAATAATAATAATAATAATAATATAGGAGCACTCACTACACTAAATATACACACTAGGCAGAGATCAGAACAAACCAACACACAGAAGAAACGCACAAAACCAGCATGGCAACACAGGTTACAGATCAGAATAGAAAAACTGAGAAAAAACATTGGACAGCTAACACAATTTATAAGAAATGAAATATCAGACAAAAAACGAAAAAGGTTAGGTAAAATCTCACAACAAGAAGCAATAGAGCAATTAGATGAAAAAAAGCACAAATTGCAAGCATTGGCCAAACGACTTAGAAGATACAAAAAAAGTGAAAATAGGAGGAAACAAAACCAAACATTCAACACAAACCAAAAGAGATTTTACCAAACAATGGATAACACACACATTAAAATAGACAATCCACCAAACATAACAGACATGGAACACTTCTGGAGCAGCATATGGTCAAACCCGGTACAACATAACAGGCATGCACGGTGGATACAAGCAGAAACAGACACATACAAGATGATACCACAAATGCCTGAAGTGATAATTTTGCAACATGAAGTCACCCGAGCAATTAATTCTACACACAATTGGAAAGCCCCTGGAAATGATAAAATAGCAAATTTCTGGCTAAAGAAGTTCACCTCAACACATTCACATCTAACTAAATTATTTAACAGTTACATTGCAGACCCATACACATTCCCTGATACACTTACACATGGAATAACCTATCTGAAACCTAAAGATCAAGCAGACGCAGCAAACCCAGCTAAATATCGCCCCATAACATGCCTACCAACAATATACAAAATATTAACTTCAGTCATTACACAGAAATTAATGACACATACAACACAGAACAAAATTATAAATGAAGAACAAAAAGGCTGCTGCAAAGAAGCACGAGGATGTAAAGAGCAACTGATAATAGATACAGAGGTGACATATCAAGCTAAAACTAAACAAAGGTCACTACACTACGCATACATTGATTACCAAAAAGCTTTTGATAGTGTACCCCACTCATGGTTACCACAGATATTGGAAATATACGAAGTAGATCCTAAATTGATACAGTTCCTAAACATAGTTATGAAAAACTGGAAAACCACACTTAATATACAAACAAATTCAGATAATATCACATCACAGCCAATACAGATTAAGCGTGGAATATACCAAGGAGACCCATTAAGTCCTTTCTGGTTCTGTCTTGCTCTGAACCCACTATCCAACATGCTAAATAATACAAATTATGGATATAATATTACTGGAACATACCCACACAAAATCACACATTTGCTATACATGGATGATCTAAAAACTACTGGCAGCAACCAATCAACAACTCAACCAATTACTAAAGATAACAGAAGTATTCAGCAATGATGTAAATATGGCTTTTGGAACAGACAAATGTAAGAAAAATAGCATAGTCAAGGGCAAACACACTAAACAAGATTACATATTGGATAACCACAGCGACTGCATAGAAGCGATGGAAAAAACAGATGCCTATAAATACCTAGGATACAGACAAAAAATAGGAATATATAATACAAATATTAAAGAAGAACTAAAAGAAAAATATAGACAAAGACTAACAAAAATACTGAAAACAGAATTGACAGCAAGAAACAAGACAAAAGCTATAAATACTTATGCTATACCAGTATTGACCTACTCATTTGGAGTAGTGAAATGGAGTGACACAGACCTAGAAGCACTCAATACACTTACACGATCACAATGCCACAAATATAGAATACATCACATACATTCAGCAACAGAAAGATTCACATTAAGCAGAAAGGAAGGTGGAAGGGGATTTGTAGATATAAAAAACCTACATTATGGACAGGTAGACAATTTAAGAAAATTCTTTCTAGAACGAGCAGAAACTAGCAAAATACACAAAGCAATCACTCATATAAATACATCAGCTACACCATTGCAATTTCATAACCACTTATACAATCCTTTAGATCACATAACATCAACAGATACAAAGAAAGTAAATTGGAAAAAGAAAACACTACACGGCAAGCACCCGTATCATCTAACACAGCCACACATAGATCAAGACGCATCCAACACATGGCTAAGAAACGACAATATATACAGTGAGACGGAAGGATTCATGATCGCAATACAGGATCAAACAATAAACACCAGATATTACAGCAAGCATATTATTAAAGATCCCAATACCACAACAGATAAATGCAGACTTTGCAAACAACAAATAGAAACAGTAGATCACATCACAAGCGGATGTACAATACTAGCAAATACAGAATGCCCCAGAAGACATGACAATGTAGCAAAAATAATACATCAACAACTTGCCATAAACATAAACTAATAAAACAACACGTTCCCACATACAAGTACACACCACAAAATGTACTGGAGAATGATGAATACAAATTATACTGGAACAGAACGATTATAACAGATAAAACAACACCACATAACAAACCTGACATCATACTCACCAATAAAAAGAAGAAATTAACACAACTAATCGAAATATCCATACCAAACACAACAAATATACAGAAGAAAACAGGAGAAAAAATTGAAAAATACATCCAACTGGCTGAGGAAGTCAAGGACATGTGGCATCAGGATAAAGTTGACATTATCCCAATTATACTATCAACTACAGGAGTCATACCTCACAATATTCACCAGTACATCAATGCAATACAGCTACATCCAAACATATATATACAACTGCAAAAATCTGTAATTATTGATACATGTTCAATTACCCGAAAGTTCCTAAATGCAATATAACATATACCATACAGTTACAAGGAAGTCACGCTTGACCGAGGTCCGCGTCACGTTCCATTTTTAACCAGACTTAAGTCTGAGAAAAAAAAAGTCAATAATAATAATAAGGCCAGGGAAAAGAATAGGTCTCCGGTATGTTCTGCCAGTCGTAAAAGGCGACGTAAAGAACAAACCACTAATAGGGCTAACCCCCCTTTTAGTGTGATTACTTGGTTCAGGACAGAACTAAAGAAGCCTCGGACAAGCGCCGTCATGGTCGGGGACGACGCTTGAACCTTATGCCCGCCCACAATGGTAACGACACTGCTAGCCAACTGGAAAATGATTTAAATCCAAATAGAGGTGTTTTGCAGGATATGCTTCCTGCAACCACCCTAGAAGGAACACAAAGACAGAGGATGAGATGGTCAGATGAAGTTAACCGACACCTCATGTTCTGTTATTACCAAGCAACAAACCTAGGAACCAACACAACTGGATACAGATCACAAGTATACACAACATTTATTACCAGATACCCGGAATTAAAATTTTTAACACAACAACAACTAGCTGATCAGATCCGTGTAATAATAAAAAATAACAGGATACCCCAGTCAGAATTAGAAAACATCAAACAACAAGTACAACATATACTAGAACAAAATAATGTGCAATCAGAAGAAGAAGAAGAAGAAAATACAGTAACGGACTCAAACATCCCAGAGCAAACAAACAAAGACCAACACGCAACAATTAAACAATCAGAGGAAAACGAAATCTTAAGACAGCCACCAGAACAAGCACAAATAGAACACGAAGTGACACACATGTTAGATATAGAAGAGAAATTTCAGCTGACATATATAGAATACAAAGACACAAATACAGACATTAGACCATTCTTGCATAGACCGCCAAATAACCCACAAGTCGAAACAACAATAAAAACTATCAACACAATCATACACAACAAAATAAATGAAAACACAACTATGGAAGAGTTACAACTACTGGTTTATATAGGAGCACTCACTACACTAAATATACACACTAGGCAGAGATCAGAACCAACCAACACACAGAAGAAACCCACAAAACCAGCATGGCAACACAGGCTACAGATCAGAATAGAAAAACTGAGAAAAGACATCGGACAGCTAACACAATTTATAAGAGATGAAATATCAGACAAAAAACGAAAAAGGTTAGGTAAAATCTCACAACAAGAAGCAATAGAGCAATTAGATGAAAAGAAGCAGAAATTACAAGCATTGGCCAAACGACTTGGAAGATACAAAAAAAGTGAAAATAGAAGGAAACAAAACCAAACATTCAACACAAACCAAAAGAGATTTTACCAAACAATAACACACACATTAAAATAGACAATCCACCAAACATAACAGACATGGAACACTTCTGGAGCAACATATGGTCAAACCCGGTACAACGTAACAGACATGCACAGTGGATACAAGCAGAAACAGACTCGTACAAGATGATACCACAAATGCCTGAAGTGATAATTTTGCAACATGAAGTCAACCGAGCAATTAATTCTATGCAGAATTGGAAAGCCCTTGGAAATGATAAAATAGCAAATTTCTGGCTAAAGAAGTTCACCTCAACACATTCACATCTAACTAAATTATTTAACAGTTACACTGCAGACCCATACACATTCCCTGATACACTTACACATGGAATAACCTATCTGAAACCTAAAGATCAAGCTGACACAGCAAACCCAGCTAAATATCGCCCCATAACATGCCTACCAACAATATACAAAATATTAACTTCAATCATTACACAGAAATTAATGACACGTACAACACAGAACAAAATTATAAATGAAGAACAAAAAGGCTGCTGCAAAGGAGCACGAGGATGTAAAGAGCAACTGATAATAGATACAGAGGTGACATATCAAGCTAAAACTAAACAAAGGTCACTACACTACGCGTACATTGATTACCAAAAAGCTTTTGATAGTGTACCCCACTCATGGCTACTACAGATATTAAAAACATACAAAGTAGATCCTAAATTAATACAGTTCCTAAACATAGTAATGAAAAACTGGAAAACCACACTTAATATCCAAACAAATTCAGATAATATCACATCACAGCCAATACAGATTAAGCGTGGAATATACCAAGGAGACTCATTAAGTCCTTTCTGGTTCTGTCTTGCTCTGAACCCACTATCCAACATTCTAAATAATACAAATTATGGATATAATATTACTGGAACATACCCACACAAAATCACACATTTGCTATACATGGATGGTCTAAAGTTACTGGCAGCAACCAATCAACAACTCAACCAATTACTAAAGATAACAGAAGTATTCAGCAATGATATAAATATGGCTTTTGGAACAGACAAATGTTAGAAAAATAGCATAGTCAAGGGAAAACACACTAAACAAGAAGATTACATATTGGATAACCACAGTGACTCCATAGAAGCGATGGAAAAAACAGATGCCTATAAACATCTAGGATATAGACAAAAAATAGGAGTAGATAATACAAATGTTAAAGAAGAACTAGAAGAAAAATATAGACAAAGACTAACAAAAATACTGAAAACAGAATTGACAGCAAGAAACAAGACAAAAGCTATAAATACTTATGCTAAATGCAATGTAACATGTACTGTACAGTTAAAAGGAAGTGACGCTTGATCAAGGTCCGCGTCACTTTTATTTTTGACCAGACATAACGTCTGAGAGATAATAATAATAATAATAATAATAATAATAACTGCTGTGTCGTGCTGTCAATTAATTTATACAGTATATCTGTTTTGAAGCGAGTAATGAAGCAGTTCCTGGACTACTGCAGATACTATCTACAACATTGAGAAGACATTTTCTTGATACGTATATGTATCACTTTTATCATCAGCAATGTACGGGACAAAGCGCACCACAACGAGGACGTCTCTCTCTCTCTCTCTCTCTCTCTCTCTCTCTCTCTCTCTCTCTCTCCATTTGAGCACAACGCACAGAAACTTCAATACAACCATGTGAAACTGTCCGAAATGTCCTCCTTTTAGATGTCGAACAACTCACTCCTCACATTGGCTTGAATGTCGGTTAAGTCGTAAAAAGCGTTGGCCCTCCATGTAAATTTCTGCACTCGCTTTGTGATGAGTTTATACTGATTATGCCAAGGCGCGTCACGCGCGATTATTTCTTGCAGGGTAGAAGTGTCTGGGTTTTGCATATCAGCAAAGTCGCGGCAGGCGTCCACGCGTCGTTGTTCTTCTTAAAGACATTCTGGAGAGTATGTTGAACGTTTGATTTACAGATGTCGCTCCATTGTGATTTGTGAGATACCACACCGCACGTCCACGACTTAACATGTCTTGCTCGCAACTCACTTGTCGAATGCGCATCTGTTGTTTATACTGTAGTTGTTAGTTCAAGCTACCACGCCAGGAACAAAATCGGTCTCGGAATTTTATGGACGGACGATGCGTATCTCGGAATCCATGGTCTGGTTCACAAAGTGTGACACATTTCTTGGATTTAGCCGAAATGAGGAATATCTTTTATGTACATTTTGAATTTATTTGGAAAAGTAATGAACAAAGTCGCTGTTGATCATACTTTACGATGGCCTGTAACGACCATCATGACGACAGTGGCGATGATGTAGTTTTCCTCTCTCTCTCTCTCTCTCTCTCTCTCTCTCTCTCGCCCTCTCTCGCTTCATCTAGCCGATCGTGGCACACAAAGAAAATGTTGAATAAAAGCAGCGTTGCAAGAAACAGTACTTTATTTAATGAATTGGACCTGTTGTTGTTGTTGTTGTTGTTGTTGTTTGTTGTCGGCGTCGTCATCAGTCCTAAGTCTGGTTTGATGGTCCCCTCAACGCTAGACTATCCTGTGCACGACTCTCCATCTTTGCCTAACTGCTGAAGCCTAAGTCCAGTTGTGGATCTAATATAAAATTTAGGTGTTAAGATCTTTAGGGAGAGGTTCCTCATCAGATGGTGCAGTGAAGATACGACGCTTCATGCTGCAGCCATTAGCCCAGGGAATGTCTTCCTTTGTTGGGAAGCGCTGTGAAAACACCTGTGGCAGGAATGTGGGTCGTCATGATAGCGCTTTCGGCGTCATCAGCAGCCTGTCCTACGAGCCATTAGCCTGTTAAATGGCTAGGAAGCCGGGTCCCGGCGAGCTTTCAAATTTTATGGCCCTCCTGTCTGTTTTACGATTGCCCAGTTACGTCAGCGCCGTGCTGCGCTGCCGGGACCCTGAACAAAGGCGGACGCGCCAATATTTCTGCGTGCGCTAATTTTTGCGGTCGTCAATTACGGCGCCGGTTCAGCGCCTGCCGTGCCGTGTTCACCTTGGATGATATCGAGATTTGTGCTGTAGTGGCTGTGCAAAGGAGGCCATGACACCCATTTCTCTCCTGTCACACGGCGAGTTTCACTCACAGGCTCAAACACAGCTATTTTCTCCGTTTTGCCACTATTTAGTTACTGACTTGCTTTCAACAACTAATTTCGTTGCCCGTGCAGATTAACCAGCAGCGTGTTCGCTTTCAGGGTCGAATACGCGACCCGCATTAATGACTCTTGGTTTCATACACAGGCCAGCCCGAGAGAGACGTTTTACTTGGTTTTCCAAACTGTCTTTTGCCGGGTTGATTCCCCACATCTGCTCCAGCGCAAATTCTATATCCACTCAGAAGAAGTCGTGCCGCCTTATAGGCGTGTCAGCTCGCGCAGACGCAACGGCCTGATCTAGCAATATGGGCATATTTACCAAGGTAACAGTGATAAATTTGACCCTTTTTTCTTGTAATCTTTCACTCCATCTCTGAAGGAGATGGCGGGCTGCGATATGGGACCACACTGAAACGTTATCAAAATCTGACCGAATATTTGTGCAGTTTTTTTTTTTTTTTTTTTTGTCAGATAGCATTCCATTACAGATAATTTCATTATTCTGCTAGGTCATTAATATAGCTACAGGGTGCCCAGGAGGAATGGTCAATATTTGCGGAAATTATAGGAATACTCATTTGAAACAAAAAAAACTTCATATCGAGGTACGCACTATTCTGAGTGTTTTCTGAGATAGAACATATTTAATGTACATTGTTATTTACAGAAATGACGGCATGACACACAACTGGTTTGAAGAATACTTAACGAAACAGAATGCCGAAGGTGTGTTGAATGATTCAAGCCGTGTTGGGAAGATAGAAAATTTTAGCGATTGGGGATAAGTCACCGAGTCCCACAGGGTTCAGTTTTGTGTCCACTCGTATTCCTATGACAGAATGATATTCCGAGCAAAGAGCTTGCAATCGGAGAGGTAGATTGGGCTACAATAAAACATCAAAGAAGTTGGGAACGGAAGACAGATACGTATGCGCCACTAGCCCAAAAACAAATGAACATTAAATATATTCTGTCTTGAAAACCATTTGGAGTAAGTCATAAGTCCATATGAAGATTTTTGCTCAAATGAGCAGTCGCGTCATATCCTCGATTATTGATGATCCTGCTGGGACACCCTGTGGGGCATAAAGAGCAAGGCTCCCGATACATTTCTTTGAAGTTCTAAAATTACTTCCACTTCTGTCGATGACTCGACAATCTAGATAACATGCTGCATCATCCCTACCAAGAAACCCTCCATCCAGTCAAGATATTTCTTACTTTCCATATACTCGTACTTCCGTTACTAAACATTGGAGTCGTACCGAATCAAGTGCTTTTCGGAAGGCTCGTAATAAAGCGTCCACCCGACTGTCTTGATCCATGGCTTTCAGGAGGTCATACGAAAAATGAGCTAATTGGATTTTGCATTGTTGATGTCTTCGATATCCATTCTGAGTGTTCGGGATACCTAATCTCCATCTCCACCTACATACATATTCCGTAAACCAACATACCGTACATGCCGGAGGGTATCTTGTACTGTTTTTAATCATGCCCTTTCCTGCCCCACTCACAAATGAAACGAGAGAGAAGCTACTGATTGTTTTCTTCCTACAAACTCTGATTTCTATGTTCTCTTTACAGCCCGTACACGACTTCTGTGCTAGTGGCCATGCGGTCGTTCTACACTCCGTCGCAAATACCAGTTCTTTAAACTTCAACAGTGTTTTGCGAAAAGAAAGTCTTCTTCCCTCCAGAGAATGAGTTACCGAAGCATTTCCGTAATACTCAGGTGCTGGCAAAACCTAAGGGTATCAAATTTTGCAGCACGCCTCTGAATTGCTTGGATATCTTCCTTTAATCTGAACTGGTAGGGATACCGAGCTGCCGAGTATGACTCAAGAGTGTGTCACGCAAGTATTTCCGTACGGCGTCTCCTTTACAGAATGAGAGAAACTTCCCTAGAATTTTTCTAATAAATTGAAGCCAGCCATTCGCCTTCCCTGTATACTTCATGGCTCAAAAGAAGGAAACAATGTTTTCAAGCTAGTAATATTAAACTTGTTGTTACTGAACTTGTGTCTGTAGTGTCTCTGTTTGTATGTCTGTGAAGGACAATACCAATTTCCAGAGCGGCGTCAACTACTCCCACAGCATACGTAATTTCGTACACGTAGACAAGTTACTCTCGTGGTGTATAAGCAGCTGCCGACTCCGACAGTCGCCTGTAAAGTTCTTTAAATGTAAGACAAAGAAAACTCTTATAGGATCTTCTCGAATTGGGATACTGCCATTCGCATTGGCCATTCGATGATTGTCTGCGAGTGAAATGAGTTCGTTTTAGCAGAGAAAACTTCCTCTATGCTTTTGACCGCATTATTGAAGCAGGTTCTACAGCAGACATCGACCACCAAATGTTGAAGTCCTATACAAGCTTTTCGTACATTACAGTTCATCCCAGAATCTTTCGATCAAAAATAAATACGCGAAATTACCTTTGAAATACACCAGACTGTATGTATTATGGCTGTTACTAATTCCAAATTAACGTTACATATAACTTGTGAATCTCAAAAACCACACTATAGAATATGACGGCTAACAATGTTTCATTGCACACACTTCATACACGACCTCTCGTTACCCTGTCTCGCAACAAAGTCAGGTCACATACCCATTTCTTCGCTCGCCATGGACAACGCGAAGTCAAGGAATAAACATTTCGCTCGCGCAGGCGAAACTTGCCGCCTCCCGATATATTAACATTGTAGGTCGATGTATTTTCCACCTGCAGTCTGCCTTCTGTAGTTCGCTTGATGTTCTGTCGCTTTGCAGCGCAACACCACCTTATTTGATAGACGCGGTTCTGCCTTCTGTGTTCGCTTGATGTTCTGTCGCTTTGCAGCGCAACACCACCATATTTGATAGACGCGGTTGGGTCAGCTCATATCTAATTACGCATTCGAACACTACAATATTGCTCCAGATCACACATGTACAACAGGTGGACGTCAATTAGACATTACGTTAGTGTTGAGAATCACATCGGCCCGTGTAATCAGTGAGTTTTTCTAATAAAAGAGCACCGTCCTTTGTTGGGAATTTACGGTGGTTGTTATGGATTTCAGTCCAAATACCGATTTGATGCAACTCTCCACGCTAATCCACATCCTTATTATTTTCATTTCGGTCATCTGAGGCCCACGTTCATTCGCGCCATCTTTGCTTCTTCTGGTCTTTCTCCTTGCTAATATTTTTTCATTCTCGTACTCCGCAGATTTCTTCACTCTTCTGCCCATGATGATTTTGTCCTGGGTCTAGTTCTGTCTTCCTAACCTGTGAAAGCCTGGATTTTTTTATTTCAAAGCAGCGTTGTATATCGCAGGTTCCTAGATTCCCGTTTTTTTCTAGAACTCTTTCTACCTCTTGGATCCAGCATACTTCGTTTGGCTGTCTTGTTCACCAGATACTTTGTTGTTTGGTGTGTTAACCTTACCTGGTCCATTCTAAGGATGTGTCCGAAGAACACATCTTCCTTTCCTGGTGATATCAAAGATTCTTTTAACCTTGGTATACAGTACTTTGGTTCTCTCTTCTTCCAAACTGGCCATCTTCTGTTCCTAGAGATTCCAGTATCTTCTCGAGAATCTTTTGTTCCACCAGTTCTGGTCTCTTACATATACCTGTTCTTACTAGTTTGTTTCTGCTGCTTGTAAGGCTTTAGGGCGGATCCCTATCTGGTAATGTCCCAGTTTTTCATTGATGGAAATACTCTTCTTATTGTAAATGTTCATGGTTTGTATGTTAAATTCATTTTGTGCATTCGTGCTCATATTGCTTCCTTCTCCGTCAGCCCAGTTTCTATCCGTTCTCCCAGGAATTTAAATCTCTCCACCTTCCGATTTTTCCCTCTTTCTGTTGTCATCCTTATAGGAGCTGCCTTGATGTTTGTCTTATACTGTGTCTTCTAGATAGAGATCAGTAAGCCTGCTTTAGTCGATTGTCTCTCTAGTTGAGTAGTTTGGTTAACAGCCTATTCTAATGATTCCGACAATATCATAATTTCGTCTGCGAATGCTGGACAGTCTACCTACCCTATTTTCTTTTTTTGCATCCCAGTCATATTCCGCTAACAGCTTCTGTTTCTCGTCGCCCCGCTAACAGCTTCTGTTTCTCGTCGCCCCGCTAACAGCTTCTGTTTCTCGTCGCCATTCCTGATGATTCTTTCAGAACACAGTTGAAGAGCAAGGGTCAGAGTCCGTCTCCCTGTATCCGCTTTTAATCTTAAAGGCCTCTAAAAGCTTTCCTCAGAGCTTGACATTGGATGTTAGGTAGCTTAAGTTTGCTTTGAATCTTGTTACTGTATTTATCCGTTGGTCTCTCTCTAGAACTTATACCCCCCACACTTCCATCATAACCAAATTGACTAGTCCTTTATGCATCAGGATTTATTCTGTCAACGGATTCCATCTTTTATTTAAGTCATGAATTTTTTCCCTTCACTTAGCATCTCTTCATTACATACTCGATTTACTCATTTAATCCACAGCAGGTTTCTGTAGCACCACATTTCGAAAGCTTCTACCCTCTTCTTGCCTGAACTGTTGATCGTCAATATTTCACTTCCGTACAAGGCTACACTGGGATCAGATAACTCCAGAAAAGACTTCCTCGCAATTAAAATTAATGTTCACTGTTAAAGATTTCACTTCTTCAGAAACACTTTTGCTTCTGTAACTAACCTGCGTTTTATATCCCCTCAAATTCTGCCGTCAACAGTTATTTTGCTGCACACGTAACAAAACTCTTCTACTACTTCTACTGTCTAATTTCCTAATATGATTCCTTCGACGTTCTCTGGTTTAAGTGCCGTTACCCTTGTTTTATTTCTGTTGGTATTTATTGTACGACCTCTTTTTGAAGACACTACGCATTCCGTTAAGTTGCTCTTGCAAATCCATTTCCGTCTGTGAGAATAATATCGGAAAATAGCAAAGTTTGTATTTCTTATTCTTAGATTTTATTCCCTTTCCAAATTTCTTCTTTATTTCCTTTACTGCTTGCTCACTGTACAGATAAGCACCAGGGAGAGCCCATAATCTGCCTTAGCCCCCTTCTTGACAAGTGATTCCCTTTAACGTCTTTCAGTTAATTGTGATGTCGTTTCAATAGAAGTTTTGGGTAACCTTATGCTTCCTAATTTTGCCCCCGCCTCCTTCAGAATTTCAACATGTATTCTCTAGTTCACTTTGCAAATACTTACTGTAAATCTACTATATTTTATGGTTAAAATGAGTTAACTCGTACTTCAATGCGAGATGCTTTTAATAATTTCCACAGTGAAATTCTGCCTCGAAATCTGGCAGAAAACCCAAAAAGATTCTGGTCACACATAAAGCACACCAGTGGCAAGACGCAATCAATACCTTCACTGCGCGATAACAACTGTGAAATCATTGATGAGAGTGCCACTAAAGCAGAGTTATTAAATACGGTTTTCCGAAACTCCTTTACCAAAGAAGAACAACTGCCAAGATGAGAAACATAGAAGTAGATATCCTCGGTGTAACAAAGCAGCTTAAATCAGTTAATAAAGGCAAGGTCTCTGGTCCAGATTGTATAACAGTCAGGTTCCTCTCAGAGTATGCTGATACAATAGCTCCATATTTAGCAATTATATACAACCACTCGCTCACAGAAAGATCCGTACCTAAAGACTGGAAAATTTCACAAGTCACACTAATACCCAAAAAGGGAAGTAGGAGTAATCCGCTGAATTACAGGCCTATATCAACAACGTCGATATGCAGTAGCGTTTTGGAACATATACTGTATTCGAACATTATGAAGTACCTCGAAGAAAACGATTTATTGACAGATAGTCAGCACGGTTTCAGAAAATATCGTTCTTGTGAAACACAACTAGCTCTTTATACTCATGAAGTAATAAGTGCTATCACAGGGGATGTCAAATTGATTCCATATTTTTAGACATCCATAAGGCTTTCGACACCGTTCCTCACGAGCGTCTTCTAACCAAACTGCGTGCCTACGGAGTATCGTCTTAGTTGTGCGACTGGATTCGTGATTTCGTGAGAAATGTCACAGTTCGTAGTAATTGACGGAAAGTCATCGAGTAAAACAGAAGTAATATCCGGCGTTCCCAAAAGGAAGTGTTATAGGTCCTCTATTTTTCCTGATCTATATTGACTACATAGGAGACAATATGAGTAGCTGTCTTCGATTGTTTCCAGATGATGTTGTCCTTTACCATCTTGTAGAGTCATCAGATGCTCAAAACGACTTGAAAAATTATTTAGATAAGATATCTGTGTGGTGCGAAAAGTGGCAATTGACCCTGAACAGCCGGCCCGTGTGGCAGAGCGGTTCTAGGCGCTTCAGTCCGGAACCGTGCGACCACTACGGCCGCAGGTTCGAATCCTGCCTCGGGCATGTATGTGTGTGATGTCCTTAGGTTAGTTAGGTTTACCATAAGCAGTTGTAAGTTCTAGGGGACTGATGACTTGAGATGTTAAGACCCATAGTGCTCAGAGCTATTTGAACCATTTTTACCTTGAATAAAAAAGTGTGGAGATATTCACATGAGTACTAAAAGAAATCAGCTAATTTTTGATTACGCGATAAGTCGCACAAATCTGAAGGCTGTAAATTCAAGTAAATACTTAGGGATTTCAATTACGAACAACCTAAATTGGAACGATCACATAGATGGTATTGTGGGTAGAGCAAACCAAAGTCTGCGATTCATTGGCAGAACACTTAAAAGGTGCAACAGGTCTTCTAAGGAGACTGCTTACACTACGCTTGTCCGTCCTATTCTGGAGTATTGCTGTGCGGTGTGGGATCCGCATCAGATGGGACTGACGGATGACATCGAAAAAGTACACAGAAGGGCAGCTCGTTTTGTATTATCGTGAAATAGGGGAGATACTGTCACAGACATTATACGTAAATTGGAGTGGAAATCATTAACACAAAGGCGTTTTCCGTTGCGGCAGGATCTTCTCATGAAGTTTCAATCACCAGTTTTCTCCTCCGATTGCGAAAACATTCTGTTGGCACGCACCTACATAGGGAGAAAAGTCATGGACTGTGCGGCCGGTCCCAGCGGAGGTTCGAGTCCTCCCTCGGGCGTGGGTGTGTGTGTTTGTCCTTATGATAATTCAGGCTAAGTAGTGTGTAAGCTTAGGAACTGATGACCTTAGCAGTTAAGTCTCATAAGATTTCACACACATTTGAACATTTTGATAGGGAGAAATGAATCTTTCTTCCTTTGGCTTGTGCCGTTGTCCCGCAGGTACGCAGGGTGAGCATGGTCAATCGGATTTGGCAATGTTAGATTATGGGGTGGCCAGATGCCCTTCCTGCCGCCACCCCGTACCCCCCAGGACGGAATTAGTGTACACAAACTGTCTGCGACTAGTGGAATCCATGAAAGAATGCGGAAGTGTTCAGATGTCTGCGAGCCATGTAACTGAGGCGGGACGTGGGGACCAGCCCGGTATTCACCTAGGGGGATGTGGAAAACCGCCTAAAAACCACATCCAGGCTGGCCGACACACCGGCCCTCGTCGTTAATCCGCCGGGCGGATTCGATCCGGGGCCGGCGCGCCCACCCGAGTCCAGGAAGCAGCGCATTAGCGCTCTCCGCTAACGTGGCGGATCGATAGGGAGAAATGATCATCACGATAAAATAAGAGAAATCAGGGCTTACACAGAAAAATTTAAGTTCTCGTTCTTCCCGCGTGCCGTTAGAGAGTGGAACGGTAGAGAGACAGCTTAAAGGTGGTTCATTGAAACTTCTACCAGGCACTTTATTCTGATTAGCAGAGTAATCACGTAGATGAAGGTGAAGCAAATATTCTACGACTGTGGTACCTACAAGAACAAAAGTAAAAAATTGAAGAATATTGTACAAATAAAGGAAAGGTGCACGACGCTCAGGCGAAACCAGTTCCTTGTCTACAGCGCGACGGCTGGAAGAGCTTAGGCCGTGTTATTCGACGCAGCGCGGTGCATTCTGCCGGCAAGACGGCACAATGCACGGGCAGCGGGCAGCCCGCGCTGCGGTTGCGCCCGTAGGGTTGCGGGCGTGCAGGGGCCCGCCTCCGCCGCGAACAAAAGCCGAGCCCTCATCGGCTGCGCGGCGCTGCCCTGGGCCACGCACAGACGGCCGTCCTTTGTCCTCCCCAGATTCTCTTACCATTCTCTCCCGGAATTCCTCTTCCTCATTCATTTCCCGTCTTGCGGTTCCAATGTTGCGTCAGAAATTCGGACGCCTGCCCATCTGCTGAATTAAAAGGCTGCGGGTTTTCAGCGGTCGATTCACGCTACTGTGATACCCTCGGGAGTGCCCTCAGTTGGGGAGTATAGTCCCGTTTCTTCTTTCTTTTCATTTTGTCTTACATATAAAGCTGTCATTTGTTGATAGTGTGAAAGGTATCTGTCGAAGAATAGAAGAGCCAAACAAACTGGTACAATTGCCTAATATTGTGTCCCCCCCCCCCCCGCCCGATCGCACACAAGTGCCGCAACATGATGCGGCATGGACTCGACGAATGTATGAAATAGTGCTGGAGGGAATCGAGACCATGAATCCTGCAGGGCTGTTCATAAATCCGCAAGAGTACGAGGGGGTGGAAATGTCTTCTGAACAGGACGTTGAAAGGCATCCCAGATATGCTCAATAATGTTCATGTCTGGGGAGTGGGGTGGCCAGCGGAAGCCACTGTAGCAATTGTGGACGTGTTGGGTGTTGCATTGTCTTGTTGAAATTGCCCAAGTCCGTCGGAATACACAATGGACATGAATGGATGCAGGTGATTAGACGGGATGCTAACGTACATCTCACCTGTCAAGGTGTTATCTAGACTTATCACTCCGGCTGGACACGCCCACACCACTACAGAGCCTCCACCAGTTTGAACTGTCCCCTATTGGCATGCAGCGTCACGGATTCATGAGGTTGTTTCCATACCCGTGCACTTAGATCCGCTCGATACAATTTGAAACGAGTCTCGTCCTACCAGGCAACATGTTTACAGTCACCAACAGTCCAATGTCTTGTGCTGACGGGCACAGGCAAGAAGTAAAGTTTTGTGTCGTGCAGTTATCAAGGGTACACGAGTGGGCCTTCGCTCCGAAAGCCCATATCGATGATGTTTCGTTGAATGATTCGCACGCTGACACTTGCTGATGGTCCAGCATTGAAAACTGCAGCGATTTGCGGAACGGTTGCACTTCTTTCACGTTGAACGATTCTCTTCAGTCGTCGTTGGTTCTGTTCTTGCTGAATATTTCTCCGGTCGCAGCAATGTCGGAAATTTATCGTTTTATCGGATTCCTAATATTCATGGTACACTCGTGAAATAGTCACACGGAAAAATTCCCACTTCTTCGCTACCTCGGAGATCCCATCGCTCGTGCGCCGACTATCACAGCACGTTGAAACTCACGTAAGTCTTGATGAGCTGCCATTGTTCTAGTAGTAGTAACCGATCTAACAACTGTGCCAGACACTTGCTGTCTTACGAGGTGCATTCAAGTTCTTAGGCCTCCGATCTTTTTTCTCCTGACTGGAAAGAGATAGAAACATGCGCTTGTGAGCTCTGCTACATCCATGTACTAATTTTTATTGACATGACAAACCCTATTTTCAGGGCTATATTTTAATTTGGACTAATGGATCTATGCAGATATTTGTAAAAACGATACATCATGCCATATTTATGTAAAATTGACGCCTTCTGAAGAAGACAGATTTAAATCTGCCGAAACCTAGGTAAAGATTTCTTTATCCATTGCAACTGGTCGGCTGTTTTTAGTATTATAACATGCGCATTGTTTTAAGATGAGGCCGCATTCATTGTCAATACGTCCCAGAGATGGCAGCACCGTACGGCGGATGGAATTTTACCGCCAGCGGAGAGAATGAGAACTGTTTTAAATACTTAAAATGGCGACGTTTTCCTTACTTGAACAGCGTGCAATCATTCGTTTTCTGAATTTGCGTGGTGTGAAACCAATTGAAATTCATCGACAGTTGAAGGAGACATGTGGTGATGGAGTTATGGATGTGTCGAAAGTGCGTTCGTGGGTGCGACAGTTTAATGAAGGCAGAACATCGTGTGACAACAAACCGAAACAACATCGGGCTCGCACAAACCGGTCTGACGACATGATCGAGAAAGTGGAGAGAATTGTTTTGGGGGATCGCCGAATGACTGTTGAACAGATCGCCTCCAGAGTTGGCATTTCTGTGGGTTCTGTGCACACAATCCTGCATGGCGACCTGAAAATGCGAAAAGTGTCATCCAGGTGGGTGCCACGAATGCTGGCAGACGACCACACGGCTGCCCGTGTGGCATGTTGCCAAGCAATGTTGACGCGCAACGACAGCATGAATGGGACTTTCTTTTCGTTGGTTGTGACAATGGATGAGACGTGGATGCCATTTTTCAATCCAGAAACAAAGCGCCATTCAGCTCAATGGGAGCACACAGATTCACCGCCACCAAAAAATTTCGGGTAACCACCAGTGCTGAAAAAATGGTGTCCATGTTCTGGGACAGCGAGGGCGTAATCCTCACCCATTGCGTTCCAAAGGGCACTACGGTAACAGGTGCATCCTACGAAAATGTTTTGAAGAACAAATTCCTTCCTGCACTGCAACAAAAACGTCCGGGAAGGGCTGCGCGTGTGCTGTTTCACCAAGACAACGCACCCGCACATCGAGCTAACGTTACGCAACAGTTTCTTCGTGATAACAACTTTGAAGTGATTCCTTATGCTCCCTACTCACCTGACCTGGCTCCTAGTGACTTTTGGCTTTTTCCAACAATGAAAGACACTCTCCGTGGCCGCACATTCACCAGCCGTGCTGCTACTGCCTCAGCGATTTTCCAGTGGTCAAAACAGACTCGTAAAGAAGCCTTCGCCGCTGCCATGGAATCATGGCGTCAGTGTTGTGAAAAATGTGTACGTCTGCAGGGCGATTACGTCGAGAAGTAACGCCAGTTTCATCGATTTCGGGTGAGTAGTTAATTAAAAAAAAAATCGCACCTTCGAACTTGAATGCACCTCGTACATAGGCGCTGCCGAACGCAGCGCTATATTCTGCCTGTTCACATATCCCTGTATTTGAATATGCATGCCTGCACTAGTTCCTTTGGCGCTTCAGCGTGTGTTGTGCTGGTGGTTCCCCACAGCTCGTAAATGTTACAGAAATTTCATACTTCAACCTCCGGGAGAGATGGCTCTACGAAGATTGCGATTTCAGTAGTGGCAACTGTTTATTTTGGGAACACAGCCTACGGCCATCTAGGAGAATGAAACGGCGCCACTTTCCACAGGTCCTGTCCATCATTTTGCAGGACGTTACTGGAGCGCATATGGCACTAATTTGTTCGATTGATGGGGCTGGGAAGGTTGGTCGGTTGGCTGATTTGGGGGAGGGGACCAAACTGCGAGGTCATCGGTCTTAGCGGATTAGGGAAGAGTGGAGGAGGAAGTCGGCTGTGCCCTTACAAGGGAACCATCTCGGCATTTATCTGAAGCGATTTAGGGAAATCACGGAAAACCTAAATCAGGATGGCGGGACGCGGTTTGAACCGTCGTCCTCCCGAATGCGAGTCGAGTGTGGGGCTGGGAAGTGCTGTACCATCCGCCACACTCCGCAGATTTAAGCTCTTGCGACTTCGACTTGATTCCTAAGATGAAGGGAGCGCTTCAGGGCATCCACTTAAGAACTGTTACAAAGATTCGGCAAGTAATAGACCGCTACACTCGAACTATCACCAAACTGGCGCTTCTAAGGGTTCGACGACTTCCACATCGCTGCCAACGGGTTTTACTCAACGCTAATGGCTACTTTGCAGGACGGTAAAACTTGGAACAATGTATCTGTTTTATGTAAGTTCCAGTAAATAGTTGCTATTGTCAAAGTTCCAACCACCTTGAATGATTATTTACGCACAACCGCTTCCCATCATTATATTATCTTCAGGTGTCTTAAAATTATGCTCGAAGAACAAGAAAAAAAAAGCGGCGCACACTAGTACTGCTGGATGGCATGGTTTCTTTCGTCACAGGAAGTCAACCTGTAATCGACCTCACTTACTGACACATTAACAAATTTCTTTGCTATCTTGCATGAGATGACACGCTGGCTGTTCATTTTGAATGGTAGCGTGTATTTTAGTACTTTCTGTGCACTATCTTCTAGATTTTTAATAGTCCAGTCTGTCTTTAGAACTATCAAATGCCATGTTCCTAAAAAAATACCATATTTTTAGGTACAAGATGCTTTCTTTTTTCTGTGAGGTATCTGTCCTACCAGACACTATTAGCTATCGCCACGAACATGGAAGAAGTGACGAATATTATTGAATTTTGTGCTCTTTTACCAAGAAAGCTGTAAGCATGGTCATCATACAACTATCTTTTTATTCTGGCTGCTGCAAGGATCTGAGAATAGATGATAGTATTGGTGGCGTCACTTGGCTGTTTTTTTGTCTAAGTCAGAAAGAACCCCCAACAAAGATGACGCAACTTAATATCCTCTTGAAGATTCTGTCTCCAAGCAGGTTTAGAAAACGATGCTTTCCCTTTTTTATCTATTTTTTAATATGGATCAGTATGCACAGATTGCATAAATATAGTTGTCTAGTGCAGAAAACCTCACTGACAGATGGTTTTGGAATATGTTGGTTGTGCTGCATGACAAAATACATCTTACTGGTAGTTGGATTAACTTCCTTCATTATAACATAAAACCACTTTGCACAATGTTTTAGTAATCGGTGTCTAGTTTGTAGTCCATTATTTTTCTGCAGATATGTTTCAGCTTTTATTTCGTTTGCTCCAACCTTACAATTGGAGCAGGTATCTGTATGAGGTGTCTGGAATGATTGAAATGCTTGCAAAGTATATGCTTGGATTTTGATAAGGAGCAGTGTTTCAGCCTTAAATTATTTCTTTCTTCACGGATTCTCTAGAATATTTTATTCACTGTTAAATCTAAAAGCAAATAACCTCTCGTAAATATCTCCCACATTCCTTTGTATCATTCTTAATGGCAAGACTTCAGTCCGGAACCGCGCTGCTGCTGCGATGCCTCGGGCATGGATGTGTGTGATGTCCTTAGGTTAGTTAGGTTTAAGTAGTTCTAAGTTCTAGGAGACTGATGACCTTAGAAGTTAAGTCCCATAGTGCTTAGAGCCATTTGAACTATTTTTTTTTAATGGAAAGAGGTAACTTCTCATGTTCCAGTCCTGTTCTGTCGCCTCCCGTGCTATCCTTTGGGAACCTTCCTCCTTCATGGAATTTACTTGGTGAATAGGATAACCTATCCTTCGATATGTCAGATGGAAAGTGGCAGCACAAACAGGCACTACTTCACCATTCCATTTTGTAATAGTATACTTCATTGTCACTGTGTTCTTCCTTTTTGCCGGTCCAGAGGTGAAGAAATATTTTAAAAAATTGACAGAAACATATCCTGATCCATCTTACTTAATGATGTCACCTGGTGATCATAGTGGAAAACATCTTCGTAGCAGAGTTCAGCAGCTTTGCTTTGTTTCATTCCTTTAGCTTTTGAAGGCGAAACTTCAAATCCATGTTTACATTTAATGATAGGTTCCTTTTTACACGTTTTACTTTACGTGTGAGGTCGATGTAAACTCTTCTTGAGTCAGATTGCTTGGTCAAATAGTGAAGCTCTCTTTACCTTGAATTAAACATACAATTATGCTGAAACTGTTATGATTGGTTTGTCTGTACATGTACGTCACATCTACCGATTTCTATCCCTTTCAGATGATTTCTTCGTGGTACGTCTTTCCTTACCTTTTTTGTATGGGAAAGTATGTAGGCAGTACTGTAATAGCCTAGTTACCCATCTGTAGCAGTTTAATGTTAGCACTGGTGTCGCTAATTGGAGACCGATACAAGTCTGAGGTTCTAATATTTCAGTATTTTTCGAAGTTGTGAAGCGGTAAACGTCGGTACAAATAACATAAAAATTAAAATCATTGCTTATAAATACGCTGCGATTTGCCTGTGACGCCCAAAAATCGCGGTGATCAACAAAAATTTCGTCCAGACGGTGATAGTTGCATTTCTTTTAAAAATTCTTCGAAATTCTGTCATTAGTATCCAAATGACGAAATATCGTCCAGTGTGGTCACCCAGGTGATACTCAGTTATGAAACACAGTTCCGATATGGGGCAATGAGGAGTGGTTTGTGGAGAGCGTAAGGGGTATGTGATGACAGCACATTCTATAGTTCGTCGTTTCTAAAAGATTACTTCAGCGTGCTACTTGAATTCGTCCGAACCGACGGAGCCCTGCACCCCTCCCCTTCCCCTGTCGTCCAAAATTTATTTATGTTCTTGTAATACTATAATAACTGAAGCCAGGAAGTTCAAAATGGTTCAAATGGCTCTGAGCACTGTGGGACTTAACATCTGAGGTCACCAGTCCCCTAGAACTTAGAACTACTTAAACCTAACTAACCTAAGGACATCACACACATCCATGCCCGAGGCCGGATTCGAACCTGCCACCGCAGCGGTCGCGCGGTTCCAGGCTAAAGCGCCTAGAACCGCTCGGCCACCCCGGCCGGCGCCAGGAAGTCCATGCACAATTAAATCATAAAATATGCATGCATTAATGCACAAACAAACGATGAAATACGCACAATTAATGAAAAAACTTGCTATATTAGAATTACATCTTTTATTTTGATGTTTTTTATTTTATTTTAAAACAATGTACAGCAGTCTGTTTCTGCGAATCCCCCGCCGACCGGGATAACTCTGCGCTTTGAGGCGCTGAGCTAGCAATCTCTGGAAATTCGATGCGAAGTGGTCAGAATCCATCTACCAGCAACCGTAAAAACGGATTTGTGTGTTATCCCATTTTGAATTTAGTCAAATGCCGGGGTACTACTGTAGGCCACAGTCGATACCTTTCGAATTGTTTACTTTCCTGACGGTTTCCAGTTCCCTTAAAGATGCAACTCCTCTCCTTGAATGAAAAGAGCTCCATCGAAGGCGAGCCGAACATCTCTTCGGAGACTCCTGGCACTAAAAGCCATACTTACAATGGAAGGTGGCTAGCGATAGTCATTTTGTACTAGGTATTTTTGTATAAAGGTAGCGGTGATATATTGTGTCTTCAGGTTTTAGTATTAGAACGATATTCTATAGTGAAATGTCTTATTCGTAAGATCCTTGGAACAGTGTCCAACCGTCACAAAATTAAAAAATGACTCTGAGCACAATGGGACTCAACTGCTGAGGTCATTAGTCCCCTAGAACTTAGAACTAGTTAAACCTAACTAACCTAAGGACATCACAAACATCCATGCCCGAGGCAGGATTCGAACCTGCGACCGTAGCGGTCTTGCGGTTCCAGACTGCAGCGCCTTTAACCGCACGGCCACTTCGGCCGCCCCCCCCCCCCCCACAAAAATAAAGGCCATACAAACGACAACGTATGGTGTACATAGTAGACGACTGTATAAACATATTATCATGGATAAAAACAAACCCGATTTTCAGTTTGCATAACTAGAAGTCCATTTGAAATCAATGTGTGAATCAGTGTGAAGATGATAAAATTGTGGCTCGCAGTATTTGTGTACTCTGCTTTCTTTTATAAATAAATTTGGTTGATACAGTGTAGAAATAGTTTTAAAAAATTTAATCACTAAAGGAAATACAAGAATTTTATTGAAACTGAAGATACTTCAATAATATCTGAGACTGAGTGGGCATTTTTAAGGTCCTCTTCAACGAATCGGACCCCACTTCCCCGCCACCGCCGCTGCCGTTCATAAAATCCTGTATACGATTGTATCCTGTCGGGGAATGCAAAGCTATTATGAGTTTCTTTCGATTTTCATATAACTATTATAAGTTTCCTGTCTTGTCGCATGTGGCTGATGTCATTACTTCCTTTCATCAATCTTGATAGTTTCCGAGCGTCTCTCATTTTTTCTCCGTGGATTTTTTCTTTCTTCAGTCCATTTTTTCCTCGGTCTGGTGGTGGCTCCATTCTGTCACTGCTTCCCATTGCTAATTTTCTCTGTGTAAAGTGTCTCTTGAAAAGTCCAATGGGCTTATGTGAGTCTTTTCTAAATCCTTCTTGATCTACTGGATGCAGGAGATATACGTCGCAATTTTTTGAGTGAGTCTTGTAGAAAGTGTGTAGATGTGCCCACAAGATTTCAGTCCTCCATTTTTATGTCTGCCGAGAGATTTGGTAGGTTCTCGGAATTGTAGTCTGTATCCAGCTTCTGTTCATTTGGGGTAGAGTATTTTTCTTAGTTCTGGGTTATGTATCTACGATACCACCGTTTCCGTGTAATGTTAATGTTTCGATAGCGTACAGGACTTCAGGCTTGACAACTGTGTTACAGCCGGCCGCGGTGGCCAAGCGGTTAAAGGTGCTACAGTCTGGAACCGCGCGACCGCTACGGTCGCAGGTTCGAATCCTGCCTCGGGCATGGATGTGTGTGATGTCCTTAGGTTAGTTAGGTTTAGTTCTAAGTTCTAGGCGACTGATGACCTTATAAGTTAAGTCGCCTAGTGCTCAGAGCCATTTGAACTGTGTTTCAGTGCCTGACTTCCGCGCGTCTAGACATACATACACTGACGGAAGAATATCGCAACACCAAGGAGGAGTTGTGCTACTTAAACGAAAGTTAGTAGGTGTGTGTCTACATTTGAAAGATGTCTATCCAAGTTCTGCGCTAGTCGCGTAAGAGTGGCATTAGTAGCGCATCTGTGTTGGTGGAAATCAGATTTTCTTTAAATACACGATGTAACGGTCGTAAGCTTTAGTTAACTTAGAGATTGGACATAGGGAGTTGACGTTAGTCAAGAATGTATTTAAGGCAAGGAAACGCCATTATCAGCACCTCACTGAGTTTTAACGAGAAGCTGGCTGTTCCTTCTGTGATACTTCAAATGGTTCAAATGGCACTGAGCACTATGCGACTTAACTTCTGAGGTCATCAGTCACCTAGAACTTAGAACTAATTAAACCTAACTAACCTAAGGACATCACACACATCCATGCCCAAGGCAGGATTCGAACCTGCGACCGTAGCGGTCGCTCGGCTCCAGACTGTAGCGCCTAGAACCGCACGGCCACTCCGGCCGGCCTCTGCAATACTGCAGAAAGTCTTGGCATGAATGGAGCCACTCCACATGATCGCTGGTGACGGTGGTTACGAGAATGTGCTTTCGCAAGAAGACCGAGCTCCGGCCGGCCACGGGGCACTACAGAGAGGGAAGACCATCGTGTTCAGCGTTTGGTTCTGGCGCATCTAACTGCATCTACACCAACAGTCTTGCCACCAGTTGTCAACAAACTGAGACAACGACTGTTACAAACGGGTCACTTCAAGGACCCTGTAGCGTGCGTTCCGGTGACCCCAAACCACCGCCATTTGCGACTTCAGTGATATCAAGCGAGAGCTCATTGGATGGCAGGGTGGAGGTCTGTTGTGTTTTCTGCTGAAAGCCGGTTCTGCATTGGTGCCAGTGATGGCCATGTGTCTGTTAGGAAGAGAACCGTTGAGGGCAACCTGCGTGCTGGACACATTGTACCCACACTAGGAGTTGTCGTATGGGGTGCGCCTTCGTATGACAGCAGGAGCACATCGTGGTTATCCCACACACCCGGGACTGCAAATTTGTACGTCAGTTTCGGAGGGGGGCAGGGGGGGGGGAGCAGGAGGGTGTTTCACAGCAGCATAACGCTCGGCCAGTATCACTACTGTAGCCCAACATGCTTTACATAGTGTTGACATGCTGCCTTAGCCTCTCCGATCACCAGCTCTGTCTCCCATGGAACACACACGGGACATCATCGGGAGAGAAGTCCAGCGTCATCTGCAAACAGCATTAATCGTCCCTGTACTGACAAAGTGCAATGGGCATGAAACTCCATCCCACAAACTTATTTCCGGCACCTGTACAACACACTGCGTTCACGTTTAGATGCTTGAATTCATCATTTCGGCGGTTATACCGGGTGTTAATGTTCCAGCGTTTGACATTTGCAATGGCATATCTCGCGCTTACATTAACTTGTCATCTGGCAACGTTACTTACTTAAACGTATTACGTAAACAAAAGTATTTCCGAAATTTCATTGCTTTACATTGGTTATTTATGGTGTTGCGATTTTTTTATCGTCATCGAATTCGGATGTAGATTTTACCGTAAGTTCTCATAAGTTTTTGCATCCCAATTTCATGCGCCATTTTTCTCCTCCTGCAGGTGTAATGATTTCACTTAAGTATTTGACATGTGGAATTTCTCGATTCATTATATTATCTGATATACATTAGTTAGTGATTTGAAGGGTTTAACAAAACTTTCGATTAATTGAGAGTTCGTTTCAACGAAAGCTTGACTGATCAAGATGGAATCACAAAAAGGGAAAGAGCATATCTTAAGTAATAGTAGCCGTACCTCACTCCTGGCGAGCCATACAGTGCTCAGACTAACGGTGAAAGGATTAGCCTTCCCTTTAAGCACGTGACCTCTGAGTCTGACAGAGACGTTTTGTCCCCTTCGTTGACCGGACCATTTCAGTGTGCATTCCTGAGAGCGGGAGAACTGAGCTCGCGCGGTGCGCTTCCTCCGTCCTTGTGACAAGTTTCCAGGAATCCGAGCTTTATCGCTTCTGGATTGTCAACAGTGGGGAAGATGGAATTCCGAAACTTTTAGCTACGATTTCTTCTTTTCGGTGGACCAGTTTCTATGTAAGAACTGGTTACCTCAAAAAAAATTAATGAATTTTTAAAAAAATTTAGCCGTAGTTGCTCCAGACGCGTCACCGCGCGCCGTGCTGCAGTGGCCGCTATAGAAAACGCCAGTCGACCGTTCCACCGCCCATTGTTAGAGGTGTCTGCAGGGTAATCCGAGAAGGGCTTGCTCGCCTCTCCGTGCAGCTTGCTCCTTGAGTGACAGGTAGCTCGTGAAGAGCGCGCGAAACGTTCCACGTGTTTCTGTTCCAAGCGAAGAAAAAAAATTGGAAATTTGTGGTAAGTTGCTATGGGACCAAACGGCTGCGGTCATCGGTCTCTAAGCTTACTTTTTTATGCTAAGGACAACACACACACACACACACACACACACACACACACACACACACACACACACACACACACACGCCCGAGGGAGGACTCGAACCTCCGACGGGGGGGGGGGGGGGGGGGGGAGCCGCGCGAACCGTGTCAAGGCGCCCTAGACCGCACCGCGCGGCTTCTCCATGCTGCTCCAAGCGAAGAGGAGTTATCCAGATCAGATACATTAAACGGAAAAGGTACTACAGGAATAAAATGTTAGTTTAGGCACAGATAGGTGAGTTGCTTACGTTGCTAGAAGCTACACCTAACGACTCAAGTAATAAACGCGCAGTACGGGTGAAAAAGATGAACAAATAAAAACCGAAACGGAAAACTCAAGTCCACGCATGCTGACGTGAGTGGTCATTACATTTTTATTTTTTAAATTTATTTTAATTTTTATTATAAAGTTCGTTTCAGTTGTATCTTAGTCGTGCCCATCATTCTGCATTATTGAGATAACTCGTCCTGTTTGTCCTCTACTTAGCTCTTCGCATCTTTTGACGTTAGTTTGATAGTGTCTCCACGTGATCGTCAACATTATAGTTCACGTCTAGTCCATAAATATTGATGTTCTACAATTGTTTGCAAATCACATTCTAATTACGTGCATTACGTCTCTACCTGGAACCGGGCAGCCTACAACGTTATGTTACTGCATCCCGCTCCATGTGGATGTTTGGGATATGCGTGTTGGCGTGTTAACAGACACAGTATACGTAGAGTAGTTTAAGCGTCGCGCGCACTGAGAGTGGGTTGATTCTGAATGCTTCGGAATATGCTGTACAGTATGGGCGAAAAGTCCCCGTACGCCGTTCTACCAAGAGACGAGGCGCTCCGTCTTGCTGCAGCCATATGCGTTCTATGAGGCCTATTCCTCAAGCTGAGATGTAAACCACGATTGTATCATGTGTAAATAATTTGCGCCATTCACAGTCCCTTCAAGAAAAGTATGTTCCAATGTCATCGCTGCCCATATCATTACGTGATGCGCGTTCCTTTTTAATTAGAGTGTGTAACGATGATTCTCTTTGGTTCAAACTATATTATTTGTGGTCTCGTGAGCTGCCATAAATGGCACATTCATCTGAAAACATAAGCTTATCACGATTCACTGCATTTGGAAATTTAATTAAAGACAGCTTGCTAAATACCAATCAGGTTTCCGTAAACATAGAAGCACAACATCCGCACTGATAAAGGTGACAGATGACCTGAAACTTGCCATGGACAGACAAGAAGCGACTATCATTTGCTTCTTAGATTGCAGCAAAGCATTTGATACTGTCGACTTCGACATCTTACTAGCCAAACTTAGCGGTCTAAATTTCTCACCAAGTGCAGTGCAATGGTTTCGCTCATACATGATGTCTCGTCAGCAACGCTTCCTGTCCGGGAATATAAAATCACAATGGCGGCAGGTAGTGTCAGGCGTTCCCCAAGGCTCAGTACTAGGTCCCATACTCTTCTCTCTGTATGTCAATGATGTATCATCGGTTCTGACCTATTGCAAATATCATATGTATGCTGATGACCTTCAGATGTATCAAAGTGCGAAACCAAGCAATCTTAAAAAAGCTATTGAAAATTTCAATACTGATCTCGATGCACTATCAAAATGGGCGCAGGACATAGGACTAAAACTAAACCCATCTAAAACCCAAGCGGTACTTGTTGGTCACTCTAAGCTCATTAGCCCAAAACATCGGGAATCCGTACCATCTCTTATCCTAAATGGAACAAATATTAACTTCTCTCCCTCAGCAAAGAGTTTGGGAGTAATAACAGATGAAAATGTAAATTGGACAGAGCACGTAACTGCAGTGTGCGAAAAAGCATCAGCATCTCTTCATGTCCTACAAAAATATAAAAAAAAGCTCTTCCCTTTCGTTCTGAAAAAGAAATTAGTACAAACGTTTATACTCCCAATCATTGACTACAGCCATATTATCCTACAAGGCCTCTCTCAGGAAAATTCGCGACGTCTGGAACTGGTCATGAATGCCTGCGTCCGATATATCTGTGACGTTCGACTTTTTGATCTCAGTTCACCAGCATATGCAAAATTGTCCTGGCTGCGTGCAGACAAACGCAGAGATTTCCATACACTCTGTCTCATCTACTGCCTTATAAATGTACACTGTCCCTCATCTCTCTCCTCGTCCTTAACGCCTATGTCGGAACTACATGACAGAAACACACGTTCCCATCATAATAAAATCCTCTGTTCCACTGCATCGCTCAGTCAGCTTCTCCAAGTCCTTTACAGTAGCGGGAGCCCGACTCTGGAATAACCTCCCTCGTTATGTTAGAGAACTTAAAAACATGTCCGGCATCAAAAAACAGTTAATGATGTATCTACTTAAGCAACAGTAATGCCTTCCTCTGTACATGAATGCACTTCACCCCATTACTTCCCTCTTTCCCCCTCCTTAAATCTCCCTTCCCTAAAACTCGTCCCGTATCCGACCATCCTGATTTAGGTTTTCCGTGATTTTCCTAAATCGCTCCAGGCAAATGCCCGGATGGTTCCTTTGAAAGGGCACGGCCGACTTCCTTCCCCGTCCTTCCCTATTCCGATGAGACCGATGACCTCGCTGTCTGGTCTCCTCCCCCAAACAACCCAACCCAAACTCGCTATAATAGTAAACATCTATTTTACACACCAAGATATTAATTTACATCTGCACAAATCTTCATTACTATTGCCAATTTTTCTCAGGTTTATCATTATTTTTTTTTTTACTGTTACTATTATTGCTTTTATCATAATTTGTATGTATAGCACCTGTTGTAAAAATACTGCCAGCACTTACTTTATTAGGTCTTAGTCATTACTCTTTATTCATATTGTCGCTAGAGTAATCTAATTTTCTTATTTAAACTATTGTCATGATGTAACTCTGATGTGTGAAATTTTGCATGTGTGAAACACTGGTCTGATGTAAGAGAGGGCCTGATGGCCCGAATCTGATCAGGTTAAATAAGTAAATAAAATAAAACGCGCTCATTCCGGTCTGTATCCGATAACTCGTTTACGAACGTCGGTCAAAAAGGTCAGACCTCAAGATCTTTTTTTCATATGATGTCGCATTGTTGTCCTCGGTATACCGACTTCCAAAGCACGTTTACGTGTCGACTTCATAGGAGATTGTTCAATCGAAGCAGAAGCACGTGCTTCTTCTTCTTCTCGTGTTCTCTTCTTTCTACTCCGCGGCCTGTCTTTAACGCTGCCAAAAGCAAAAACACGTCTTTCCCAATCCAGGAGTGTTGCCTTTCGCGGTGAAGGCTCATTAAATCTTTCCTGGACTGCTCCCGTAATCTCTCTCGTTTTTTGCCCTGTGTGTCGTTCACCCAACACTTGTTACTAAGGGCTCCTCAGAAATGTAACTGTGACCACTCACATCTGCTATGACTAAAAATTAAAACTTCACTGCAAATGCGACTACGAAAACACACAAACATGAATTCCAACAATTCATAAGAAGTAACAAGGTTATAACCTGCATAATAACATTTGATACTAAATAGCGGTTACATGGGTCCGGGGACTACTCGCCCCACACTGTACGAGGTGCATTCAAGTTCTAAGGCCTCCGATTTTTTTTCTCCGGACTGGAAAGAGATAGAAACATGCGCATTGTTTTAAAATGAGGCCGCGTTCATTGTCAATACGTCCCAGAGATGGCAGCACCATACGGCAGATGGAATTTTACCGCCAGCGGCGAGAATGAGAACTTTTTTAAATACTTAATATGGCGACGTTTTCCTTACTTGAACAACGTGCAATCATTCGTTTTCTGAATTTGCATGGTGTGAAACCAATTGAAATTCATCGACAGTTGAAGGAGACATGTGGTGATGATGGAGTTATGGATGTGTCGAAAGTGCGTTCGTGGGTGCGACAGTTTAATGAAGGCAGAACATCGTGTGACAACAAACCGAAACAACCTCGGGCTCGCACAAGCCGGTCTGACGACATGATCGAGAAAGTGGAGAGAATTGTTTTGGGGGATCGCCTCCAGAGTTGGCATTTCTGTGGGTTCTGTGCACACAATCCTGCATGACGACCTGAAAACGCGAAAAGTGTCATCCAGGTGGGTGCCACGAATGCTGACGGACGGCCACACGGCTGCCCGTGTGGCATGTTGCCAAGCAATGTTGACGCGCAACGACAGCACGAATGGGACTTTCTTTTCATCGGTTGTGACAATGGATGAGACATGGATGCCATTTTTCAATCCAGAAACAAAGCGCCAGTCAGCTCAATGGAAGCACACAGATTAACCGCCACCAAAAACATTTCGGGTAACCGCCAGTGCTGAAAAAATGATGGTGTCCATGTTCTGGGACAGCGAGGGCGTAATCCTTACCCATTGCGTTCCAAAGGGCACTGCGGTAACAGGTGCATTCTACGAAAATGTTTTGAAGAACAAATTCCTTCCTGCACTGCAACAAAAACGTCCGGGAAGGGCTGTGCGTGTGCTGTTTCACCAAGACAACGCACCCGCACATCGAGCTAACGTTACGCAACAGTTTCTTCGTGATACCAACTTTGAAGTGATTACTCATGCTCCCTACTCACCTGACCTGGCTCCTAGTGACTTTTGGCTTTTTCCAACAATGAAAGACACTCTCCGTGGCCGTAGATTCACCAGCCGTGCTGCTATTGCCTGAGCGAATTTCCAGTGGTCAAAACAGACTCCTAAAGAAGCCTTCGCCGCTGCCATGGAATCATGGTGTCAGCGTTGTGAAAAATGTGTACGTCTGCAGGGCGATTACGTCGAGATGTAACGCCAGTTTCATCGATTTCGGGTGAGTAGTTAATTAGAAGAAAAATCGGAGGCCTTAGAACTTTAATGCACCTCGTATACTCGCCTTGCGATGCTTCTAGTGTCCTAATGATACTGCTCCAGGCTCGTAGGCGTCTTTTGTTATATGAATGAGCTCCTGCATTCTCGTATCCTCCATCATATTGTTCATGCCCTAACCTAAACAACGTTGCCATTCAACGTACCGTGATATCCAACAGGCGTATTCAGAAAATCACCTGCAAACTAGGTATAGTGCAGAAGTTAACGGTGAGCGTCCGGAGTAAGTACTGTATTGGTCGTAGCATTGTTCTGTAGCACTCCAGTTTGTGGACAGACGATAGAGGAAATGAAGCTGTTACATGTTACCCGCACGGAGGTCTTACAAAGAATCCCTCGAGAGCGAGGTCGCAAAAGGTGAATGATGTTTGTTTGCAGCATTCGACGCCCCACATATTGTCTGCTAATGGCAACGGAGGGGGGGGGGGGGGAGGAGACTCGAAGTATCCCATGTTGAGCACTGCATGAGGCTACGGAGAGTAGTTGAACTGCTTAGACGACGAGTAACTCACAACAGTGCTAGTGGTATTGACACAAAGCAGAGTAATGGCAACGATAAAAAAAATTGTATTAATCTACAACAGACGCCGAAGTTGACAGTTGTCAGAAAGGAACCCAAGGAATTTAGTAGAGAGAGAAATAAGTGGCAGATAAAAATGTTAGCGCTTCTGCAAGATGAGTCAGTGGAATGTGTGGTGTCGTATACGCTCTCGACTGTGCGGAGAACGTACTTGAGGAGTACAATGATGACGAAATGCGCGTAACAAGTGAAAGTGATATTCAAACAGATGTCGAGCCATGTAGCTCATCATCCTTGTCAGACAGGGAGCCATAAATCCCGTCTGCAGTGAAACGTAGTAAAGGACCGTGGAGCGGGTACTAAACAGAATTAAGTACATGGAAGGTCATCCGCAGCACAGGAAAAAAAAAGAACGGATTTCAAATAAGCTTGCAGTAGTATGACCGTGTACACTTACAAAAAACTACGGATATTCGAGGGAGGACAAGGCGCACTTGTTACAAAAACTGAAGTTTGCGCATTTTATGGCTGCCCGATACATTTTACAGGACATGCATGATAGTGACCTACTACATTATGCCCATCGAACTGCACGCGACATACGTTACAGTGATTTCAAGGGAAGCTGTAGATGGGCGCATAGCTTCAAACAGTGCTGCAGAATCGAAAGACGTGAGACAACCCAATTTCAAACAAAGCGTCAACTTGACGATGCACAGCAAACTGCGGGATCGGCCCGAAAATTTGTAGACGAGATAAACAAAAGTATCCTATCGTTCAATTAGGAATTTGTTTTCAACTCCAACCAATCAGGATTTGAAGAAGAAATGCATATGAAAGGAACCCTGCACATTAGAGGTACTAAGAGAATTGCATCAAGATTAACATCAATGCCTTAACACATTGATATAAAATTATCCCTACGGTTAATCCAGGTGATAAATTGTGCTGCGAGAAGGTAGATGGACAGCTGCGATTCTTTGTCGTGTAAGTGATATTGCAAGGGCAGTAGGGAATTTTACCTCACAGCAAGGAATAGGGGGGAAAATGGGCGTAAGAGAACAACTACAGTACAAGCAGAGCTTTTGCCCGACAGCTGGCCAAATTAGCTTGCTTTTGCTTGATACTTGCTTTGCGTATGAAAATCGTACTCCTTCAGAGCAAACTATCCGTTTTGAAAAGTGCGTGATATTGAAATTCATACAGTTGCACGATAAACTCCAAAAGGCTTTTCCGTGTTTGGATGCATGCCATCACCTTCCTTCAGTTCTCAGCACCCTGTTACAACAATAGGATTCCATATCCATTCTGTAAGAGTGGATAACTAGCTGAACGTCCTGCACCGTTTGACTTCCAAGAAGTTTGCCTCCGATGTAGATATTGCAAACCTTTGTGATCACTGTGCTGCACCATTGTTCTTTCTGTGGTTATGGTGCAAGTTAACGGATTGTTTTAAAGATTTCTTGAGTGTCTAGGATGCCCATTTTGTGAAGTGTAATACATACGTTCCCTACACGGCTGATCTATGGACTCTCATTTTCTGTCGCCCTCCTGATGCACATGGTGAGTCATTAGCAGCTACTATTTTTCCTGTCATAATTATCAACATAACACTTTCAAATGAGCCGTACAAAAGATTGAAATCGCTACATGGCCCTCAACGGGTTCCTTAGCCAGCGCTATGACGTTGCAGTTGGAAATTACGCAAGCTATGTTGAAACTGCGCTGCTCGGATCTTGTCGTTGTTGCAGTTGTTACGGAAACGCCAGCTTTGGTAGCGAGTGTGAACCTCGTCTCAAGTTGCCGCCCTTTGAGTCACAGAGATTACCGCTTCGCGGACAGGGCGGTCACACACGCCGAGTGGCATAATGAGCGCGCAAAGTAACTGTGAGCCGCACAGGCTGGCGCTCGTTAATCACGCCGGGGTAAACACGGCGCCTTGCTCGCCTCCCGTGCCTCGGCCCTTTGTGCGTGGGAGGACGCTTCCTCGTCCGCCCGCGTGCCCCTCTTAATGAGTGTGTCCGCGACCTGAACGCTTTTGTCGCGAAGACGACGCGCCGCGCCTGGCTCCTCTAGCCACCCGCGGCCTGAATGGGAGCGAAAGAACGGCCGCACTGGCCGCAGGCGATACGAGTATTCTGCTGCGAAGCTATCCTGTCGGCGGTAATGACTGTGCTTAAAGTTTTTCGACCGTTTGTTGCGGGATCTCTTCTCATTATAAACGAGCCCAAGTCTGTAGCTGCAGTCGAATCTCGATAATCTGAAGTTTAAGGGACTCGATAAAAACTAAGAATAATTGAGGGTTCGAACTAGCGAAAGTATGATAGAGATGGACTCCAGAGATAGTTAAAATAGCGGTATTCTCTGTAACTTATTTCTTTACAAATACAATATAACCTCGTTAGCGCGCGCATAAGACGAACACGCGGTTAACGCGAAAAAAATATTGGTCCCACCAGGAATACATTAGTTCTTACGGTATGTTTTATCGGTTAGCACGAATTTCGGTTAAGGCGAATTACGAACTCTGTTTCAATTCCTAGCGTAATTAAATTTCACTGTAACACAAACTTCCGAGCTTAGAGCATTCTAAAGCGTAATTTTTTTCCGAAATGAATGTAGGAAATGTAGCTACAAGGTAATTATACTTATCGTTGATTCGTTTTCAACGTATTGTAGGTCGGCAGCCGCGATTATCACCTCAACAATCAGCGTATGCTGTACATTGTAAGACATTCAATAATGTGTGCAGCAGCATTTAGGAACGTACTCAGTGCCAGATTTGACAGGTCTTCTGTTAGTCCTAGCCGTATCTAGTTGTAATACTGAATAAAAACTACAGTTACAACCGGTACCGTAGCACGCGAAAATGGCATAGAGGAAACAGACAGTTATAAATGTACAGGTAAAGCTTAAGATTCTAGATAAGTGGACCGTGATACCAAGAAAATAGCAATTGCAGAGCAGTTTGGAATACCTAAATCTACTGTATCTACGATTATTAAGAATCGAGAAAAAATTATTAATGCTGCGGCATCAGGTTCTGGAAACAAATCTAAACCACTTCGTACCGCCAAGTATGAAGACATCGAGACGTTACTGCTAGAATGGTTCAATCATATGCGTGCATCTAACATACCTTTAACTGGCCCTGTGATTCAGTCAATAGCAAATGATATTGCCAAAGATATGGGCATCGAAGACTTCCGTTGTTCGGCTGGTTGGTTCTATCGGTTCCAAAAGAGACACTCAATTTCATCTGTACAAATTTGTGGTGAATCAAATAAAGTTGATGAAGAAAGTGCGAACAGCTGTTTGCATGAATTCAACCGAGTGAGGGAAAACTACGCCTCGTGTGATGTGTTTAACATCGATGAAACTAGATTTTTCTAAAATATTTTTCCAAATCACACCCTGGGGATAAAAGGTGACAAGTCTCACGGTGGAGCACGAAGCAAACAACGTGTGACTGTTGTACTGTGCTGTAATGCTGACGACAGTGAGAAGTTTCGACCCTGGGTTATCGATAAATCCGAGAAACAACATTGTTTTAATAACATAAATATGGACACTTTACCTTGCATTTACTCTCACCACAAGAAAGCTTGGATCGATGGCACATCATTTCGAAAGTGGCTTCTTCGTTTAAACTGTCGAATGGTTGCTCAAAATAGACATGTTCTTCTTACATTGGACAGATGTACTGCCCATAACGTTCGTGATTTGAACCTATACAAGATCAAGTTTGTTTTTTCCACCCAACGCTACAAGCCGCCTTCAGCCTTTGGACCAAGGCATAATCTCTCTCATAAAGAGAGCTTATCGTAAGCGACTTGTAAGAGCTGCAATTCGTGCTGCTGAAAACAATAGTGCAACCCCAAATTGGAATCTGCTTGACGCAATAAAAGCCATCGCAGCAGCCTTGAACTCAGTATCGCCAGATCATATAGGGAAGTGTTTTAACAGAGCTTCGAGACATAGAAACACTGAAGATGTCCACGATGTAGACGATGACACGTCTCCTGTTGAATGGACAGTTCTGCAGGACGTTGCGAACCCTGGGATTAGTTTCCAAGAATTCATTAGTGTAGACGACGATGTTGCCGTATGTGCTTCTGTGGAATCGGATGTGCCAAAAGCTGTGAACGAGGTGCAAGATGGGCCATCAGAAGAAAGTGAAGAGGAAGAGAATACAGATACCATTCCACCTGCCCGTCAGGAGATGCTTACAGCCTTGGACTGTTCAGAACGGTTCGCTTCAACATCCAACGTCACTACTGGGTTTACGGACGCTATTATTACAGGTGGTTGTGAAATTACAAAATATTATCGTTCCCATGAAATTTCAGCGAACCATGACCGAATTTTTTCCAAGAAAGTAACGTACAGTCTACAATAACGTGATTGATAGTGTAGTGTATTACACATTAGTGTACTGTAGTACATGTATACTTATTAAAATCTGTGTTTTTCACTTAACACTAACTTTTTTAAAACGAACTCTTGATTTTTCGGTCCCTTCGGATTCGTGTTAACCAAGTGTTACTGTTGAAACAAAGTAACAACTACAGCTCAAAATAAAATAAATTTATTACCTATTTTATTAATTTACTTGAAATGGAAGGCACAAAAAATATTTCGAAAATCCGTAAGAAAATTTGAGTTTTATTTTGTAAAGAAAATACTGACAGCTTTCAGCTTCAGTAACCTTCAGCTTGTCTGGTCAAGCGCGTTTTTTCTTGACCAAAACCGAAAATAAATACGAGTGGTGTTCAATAAATAATGTAATAATAATGTTGGTCAGTTTCAGTAGAAAAAATGCAGACTTGGTCGAGCCATCGTGGAATATTCTCGCTTCAGCCCCTGAAGTTCCAATAGGTGGCGGCACTATACATAAACTTCAAAATGACGTCTGTAATGGAAGTGCGTTCCAAGCATAGAGCTGTCTTTCAATTTTGTTTTGGCAGGAAACCAGATCATCGCAGTCTGTGTGCGGAGACCTGGTAGTGAACGAAAGCACGGTGAGTCGGTGAGCGAGGCTCTGTCGTCATAGCAGCGTAGTCGCGAAAAAGCTGTCAGATTCCCACGTACCGGCCGGCCGCATGCAGCAGCGACTCCTGCAGTATTGGAATGTGCGGACGCAATCATTCGAGGTTATTGACGGGTTGCAATCTACACTACTGGCCATTAAAATTGCTACACCACGATGATGACGTGCTACTGACGCGAAATTCAACCTACAGGAAGAAGATGCTGTGATATGAAAATGATTAGCTTTTCAGAGCATTCACACAAGGTTGGCGCCGGTGGCGACACCTACAACGTGTTGACATGAGGAAAGTTTCCAACCGATTTCTCGTACACAAACAGCAGTTGACCGGCGTTGCTTGGTGAAACGTTGTTGCGATGCCTCGTGAAAGGAGGAGAAATGCGTACCATCACGGTTCCGACTTTGATAAAGGTCGGATTGAAGGTTATCGCGGTTGCGGTTTATCGTATGGTCGAGATCCAATGACTGTTAGCAGAATATGGAATCGGTGGGTTCAGGAGGGTAATACGGAACGCCGTGCTGGGTCCCAACGGTCTCGAATCACTAGCAGTCGAGATGACAGGTATCTTATCCGCATGGCTGTAACGGACCGTGCAGACATGTCTCGGTCCCTGAGTCAACAAACGGGGACGTTTGCAAGAGAACAACCATCTGCACGAACAGTTCGACGACGTTTGCAGGAGCATGGACTATCAGTTCGGAGACCATGGCTGCGATTACCCTTGACGCTGCATCACAGACGGGAGCGCCTGCGATGGTGTACTCATTGACGAACCTGGGTACACGAATGGCAAAACGTCATTTTTTCGGATGAATCCAGCTTCTGTTTACAGCATCACGATGGTCGCATCCGTGTTTGCCGACATCGCGGTGAACGCACATTGGAAGCGTGTATACGTCATCGCCATACTGGCGTTTCACCCGGCGTGATGGTATGGGGCCATTGGTTACACGTCTCCGTCACCTCTTTTTCGCATTGACAGCACTTTGAACAGTGGACGTTACGTTTCAGATGTATTACGACCCGTGGCTCTACACTTTCATTCGATCCCTGCGAAACCCTATATTTCAGCAGGATAATGCACGACCGCATGTTGCAGGTCCTGTGCGGGCCTTTCCGGATACAGAAAATGTTCGACTGTTGCCCTGGCAAGCACATTCTCCAGATCTCTCACCAATTGAAAACGTCTGGTCAATGGTGGCCTAGCAACTGGTTCGTCACAATACGCCAGTCACTACTCTTGATGAACTGTGGTATCGTGTTGCAGCTGCATGGGCAGCTGTACCTCTACACGCCATCCAAGCTCTGTTTGATTCAATGCCCAGACGTATCAAGGCCGTTATTACGGGCAGAGGTGGTTGTTCTGGGTACTGATTTCTCAGGATCTATGCACCCAAACTGCGTGAAAATGTAATCACATGTCAGTTCTAGTATAATATATTTGTCCAACGAATACTTGTTTATCATCTGCATTTCTTCTTGGTGTAGCAATTTTAATGGCCAGAAGTGTAACACCTCTCTCCTCAACTGGACGTCTGTTGGCAGTGCTAACACACTGGTCCACCAGTTGTGGTACTCAAAGGTATGTGTCCGCTGCGTTCCTCGCTGCTTAACAGAAGTTCATAAAGAGCAACGAAAGACCATCAGTTCGGAACCGCTTGCGCATTACGATGCTGATGATGACAGTCTCGTGCCGCACATCGCCACAGGCGATGACACGTGGATTGATTGCTTCGAACCGGAAACAAAACGGAAATCCATGGGGTGGCGCCAAACCACCTCGCCTCCGAAGAGAAGGCTCTAAGCCGTACTCTCAGTCGGTAAAGTCATTGCGACGGTTGTCTGGGACTCTCATGGGGTTATTCTGCCTGATGTCTACTCTCGTCGAGCAACGATCAATTCTGAAGTGCATAGTACTACCCTCAGGAAATTGAAGAAACGACTTCAGCGTGTTCGTCGCTGCCAAAATCCAAACGAACTTCTCCATCTCCATGAGAACGCAGGGCCTCACGTAAGCCCGCGCACCCCAGAGGAGCTCACGAAACTCCCTGTAGTCCGGATCGCGCACCTTTCGACTTCCACCTGTCTGGCCCAATGAAGGATGCACTCCGCGGATAGCAGTACGTGGATGATGAGGAGGTTATTGATGCAGTAAGACGTTGGCTCCCACGTCGACGAGTAGAATCGTACCATGCGGGCATAAAGGCCTTACCAGTAAGTTGGCGTAAGGCTGTCATATTCAACGGAGGTCATGTTGAAAAATAAGGTTTGTAGCCAGAAGAGTGGGGAATAATATGGTGTGTTTGTGCCAGGTGTCCGTGAGCTGCTTCACAGCCACTCGTGCTAACGTGATCCGTCGTCTTATCTCATTCTTCACAACTTGACTCAAGATAGATAAAGAATGCACGACTTCCAGTTCCCTTGCTCGACCTGTGAATTGAACCTGCACTCCTCGATCAATTATCATGAGTTTCGACTTGCTGAGATTAAACTACAATCCATATATCGACTAATTTCCTTTACTTTTGTTAATATCGCAGGAAGTTCGTCTTCGCTGTTGGCTAAAAGAACGGTGTCATCAGCAAATCGGAGGTTGTTAATAGTACTACCACCAGTAGACATGCCTTTACTCCGACCATCAAGAGCATTCGTAATAATACGTTAGTCGTTGTGCAATTGGGGGGAATAGAACCCAACACTTCTGACCTTTCGATACACTGAAGAAATCATACGTGCCAGCGTCTGGCTTAACTGCGATTATTGTACAGACATCTGATCAGTGCTGTCAAATGTTGTGGGACACCGAACTGCGCAAGCAACTGCCACGACTTTTCTCAGACAACACAGTCAAAGGCTTTCGTGTTGTCATGGAAGCAGATGAAGACACGAAGACAGAAGTCTCGCAATTTCTCGATTATTTGTCGTATGTTGACGAGTTCCTGTCTTTCGACAAAACCTGCTTGTTCTGTGGATACGTGAGGCTGAATGAATGGCTTCAACCGCTGGTTCAGAATATTGAGAAAAATTTTGCGTGAATGTGAGAGCAATGGTTCGGTAGTCAGAGCACTTCCTGATTGTTCCTTTTTTGTGTAGCGGGATGAAGAGTGACTTCGACCAGTCTCCTGGCCGTTCTCCAGTTTCCCATATTCTTGTACGTATTGAATGCAGCACATAATACGCCTTCCTGCCCCATTTCTGTGATCATTTCACCAGATGTAGTTTCTACACCAGGGGATTTATAGTTCAGATATTGTACTGCATTCTAGAATTCGTTACACAAGATTGTAGGTTCCAATGCTTATTAGTGACATGCTTGACTTCTCTTCTGTTGTTAAACCTAGAATATAGCTTTTCATAGTAGCGGATTATTCCTTGTCTCCAGTAGGTTACCGTCCTCGTCGTCTTCTACCCACGTACGAGGATTAAATTCATCGGTGATGCTTTTGAGTTTCTTGAAGAGAGCTCATGTACTTGATGTGCTTTGGATGCTGATCTGTCTCACCACAGATAGCGTTAATGAAGTGTGGTACAAACCAGTTCACTGTCTTGATGCGGAACCCGTGACCTGTTCTTCTACATGTCAGGCCTTTTTTTAATTTTGTTACGAACGTCTAGCAAGAACCTCAAGGCAGTAATGTCGGTTAATAGTTTGACCTTCAGGAACCCAGTGGACATACACAATTCCACGAATATCATTAAAAAAAAAAAAAAAAAAAAAAAAAAAAAGACCACCATCGCTTTGAATCTCTATACTCGTTCGAGCTTTTTTCACTCTCGGTGAAGTTAGGTCCTTCCAACGCAAGGATTGGCGCTTAATTCCTGAATCTTATGTGAAAAACCAAGTTTCATCACATGTTACCAATCTTTCCAAGGACTTCGGATCATTTTCAATGATATTGCAAGTGTCAATATAAAAATTTTCACCAACTTCTTTTTATTCGAACGTGATAATTTTCAGCACCAGTTTCGCACACACATTTTTCATGTTAAATTGATTATGTAAAAATTGGCTTGAGCATTCTTTGTTAATTGCTACAGTTTCAGCAATCGATCCAATAGTGAAAGCCGGCCGTTGTGGCCTAGCGTTTCTAGGCGCTTCAGTCCGGAACCGCGCGACCGCTACGGTCGGAGGTTCGAATCCTGTCTCGGGCATGGATGTGTGTGATGTTCTTACGTTGGTTAGGTTTAAGTAGTTCTATATTCTAGAGGACTGATGACCTCAGATGTTAAGTCCCATAGTGCTCAGAGCCATTTCCTTGAATACTCAAAATGGGTCAGGTCAAATCAGTTCCTATTTTTTCGGAATTTTCATGCGTTTTAGATGTTGAACAGCGTCCTTGGCGCGATTCACCCTCAACGTCTTCCGGGTAATCTTGGAAACGCTTGAACCATTCAAAAACTCGCGAAAAACAGTCTTCGCCATACACTTCTTTTAGTGAAGGTTTCAGAAGCAATTTTTTCAAGTTTCATGAGAAACTTCACACGACAATTCATTGCTTTATTACTACATATAACTTCTTACATAAACGAGGGCCGGCCTGTGTGGCCGCGCGGTTCTAGGCGCTACAGTCTGGAACCGCGCGACCGCTACGGTCGCAGGTTCGAATCCTGCCTCGGGCATGGATGTGTGTGATGTCCTTAGGTTAGTTAGGTTTAAGTAGTTCTATGTTCTAGGGGACTGATGACCTCAGATGTTAAGTACCATAGTTCTCAGAGCCATTTGAACATAAACGAGTGCAACTGCCACAATGATTTGTTTACAGACATCAGAGATGCCGCACTCGACTGAGAAAGCTTCACACTTCGCTGCATTGTCTGTTCCGAGGTTTATAGGGAAGTACAGCGTCCCAGTGTCAGACCATCCATCTTATTGGCCTGATCGAGCAACTTGTGCTTTTTGTCGGTATCCTAAAGTAAAATCTGCTTGAAATGAAGCAAGATTTCTGTTCGTTGAAGTAGTGAAAGGAGCTCACAGAGGAAGATTTCCAGCTTTGTTTCCATCAACGGAAAATTCGCATGGAGCTTTGTAAGGACGGAGGAGGGGAGTGCATTTAGGGTTACAATAACTAAATATATACGTTTTTCCGTTATTTTATATCCGTACCTCGTATACAGACGGCGTGTGTGACGAAAAGTGACACGAACCGTGGTGGCTGACGTCATTTCTATTCGTTTTATTAATGTGGACTGCTGCTCTGCACATCAGTAATTTTAGCTTGATTCTTAACTCAGATTTTTGATCTATTTACTGGGAAACACATGTATTTTTTAAGTGTTGCCTATAACTTTCACATGTATATTGATTGCTGCTTTAACCACTTGAAAGTAACCTAGGGCCTAAATTCAGTGCTGGAAGTTGTAATAAATGGTACAGTCTGGGAAATATGACGTCATTTTAAAAGATCTATTAATGATCTGTGAGTACGTACTGGACCGCTAACTGTGTAGCTACTGAAGGTGAAGCTTCTGTGACATCTTCCACAGGAATTTGTTACGCAAGCAATTCCGTGACGCTCTTGGGTCGACCAGACAAAGCACGGGGAGAGGGGGAGGAGGGGGGGGGGGTAAGCGCGCTGTTCTAATTTAAATATTCACATCATGTCGTTAGTCCAGCCTGGTAGGGGACCCAGACCGACGAAGAATATTAATAAATTTCTCGAAAGACTGTTAGGTAACCGACCTTCGGATTATTCCGATAAATCTCTGTCCACCATTTGATTTTTCCACGTGTTTTTGTGTAATCTTTCATCTTTAATTACCTCGGAGAAGTATTTCCAAATACTTGCCTGTTTTCAGTGACTTGAACTGTAGACAGTTAAGTTACGCTCATTAAATAACGTTTATGTTGAGCATCGCTGCCATGCTTTGCCCCAAGCGCTGATAAGCTGGAAGTCTTCCTGCATTTCTTAATTTTTTTTTTAACAATATCGCCTTCCATAAACTATAAAGTCGTCTACGAACTGATTAATGTATCTCTAAAAACATTGTGTGCAGTGACATTTAGTTCTAAAGTCCATGACACATTTCAAAAAATTGGTACAGATAAATAGACAAGTACAACGTGACAAATGAAATTGTGTGTAATAGGCAAACCCTCGAAGCCTTCTTTTTACAAAGTTTACAAATTATACGTAAGTCCACCATTTGCTATACGACACAAAGCTAATCGCTAGTCCAGATCGGTCCTTATCCGAGCCAGCGGGTTTGTAACGCCGGAATGCATGTCCTTCTATTTCCATCTATTGTACTACAATTTTTTTTCCTTGTTTTGTTACCTCAAGATATGACATTTCTGTGTCTTTATATATTGTAATTGTTTTACTGTTTGTGTGTGTGTCTGTGTGTGTGTGTGTGTGTGTGTGTGTGTGTGTGTGTGTGTGTGTGTGTGTGTGCATTTATGTCGATCTATAATTGGTTTCAAGAATGAGATTTTCACTCTGTAGCGGAGTGTGCGCTGATATGAAACTTCCTGGCAGATTAAAACGGTGTGACCGACCGAGACTCGAACTCGGGACCTTTGCCTTTCGCAGGCAAGTGCTCTACCATCTGAGCTACCGAAGCATGACTCACGCCCGGTCTCACAGCTTTACTTCTGTCAGTATCTCGTCTCCTACCTTCCAAACTTTACAGAAGCTCTCCTGCGAACCTTGCAGAAACAGAAGTTTTATAATTGGTTTGTTTTGTAAATATTTGTATTTTTACGCTGGGTCTTGCCTAGGGAAAACTATGCTATCGAACGAATACATCGATAGGTCGTTTAAGAACCAAAGTGTTTAAGATCTTTGGTAGTGTTACCTCGGTCGCGCGGAGCGCGGGCAGAGGGGGAGTCTTGCTGGGGTGGTGCAGTGGAGCAGGTGTGTTGTGTGACGCTCCCGCGAGTTGCCGCGCTTTCGGGGTTGGGCAGCATGTAATTGCGCTCGACTTGCTATGGTAGTTTCTGACACGGTGTCGCGGACGGGAAGCATTAGCTGGCGCACATCAAGAGCCCGTTTCGCCTGGTGACCGTGTCGAGAAGAAGGCGCGCCAACATCCAGCTTCTGCAACAGCGACGGCCGACAATGAGTGACTGTCGCCACCTCCTCGATCGACGGCTTCAAACCTTCAATCAAGCAACAAGGAAGACTGGAAGCACGTAAAGTTTTAGAACTGTATGGCAGACCTCAGCTTTTCAAACTTTTAAAATTGTAGCATAACAAAATTACAGCAACTTAGCATGAACCTTTGTTGCTCATTGTCCCAATTGCATTACCAAGCAGGGTCCCTTCCTTTTCCGGAATGAACCCGAGTGTCGTTGAAATTCAAATGCCAGCATCATTCGATTTCACTGCTTTAATTTCAAAGTTCAGTTAAGGTATTCATAGCGGGCTAAAATATTTAGATTACACAGTCACAAATTAAGAGTGCGAGTTTTGTTACCGTATTTTAGCTTACCTGTGACTGCAGCTCAGCTTGGTACGTACTAAATTTTGCTATTGTTAATTGTTCAGAATCATTTAATTCAAGATCAAAGTTAAATCTCATATTTCTAAATTGCGTAGATTCAAGTAGCTTTTGAAATGATTGTTGAGGTAGCCCAAGACTAACCGTATTACTGAATTTCGATGTGCTTCAGAAAGAAAGCTCACTATTAACTTCAGTCACTAAAGTAACTTTCAATTTTCCGGTTTTATTAATTCTTTTGCTAAATTAAGTCAGAGTGTAGCGAAATTTATTACTTCTGACAAACTTTCAGTTTTCACACTACACGTGTCAACCTTCAGTTGCCACGCTTCTAGTATTAATTATATGTGTAATAACCTTTCCTTTTCAGTTACTATAGTAATTGTCCTTAGGACTGGCGACCGTAATTTCCCCCAAATCTCAAATATCTAATTACCGCTAGTTAATTGTTAATGTAACGGCCGCACATTTACTTTCTTTATTAACTTTACCCCTTTTCAAAATTAATTTCCACCAGTTTCATTGGCATTTTTCCTTTCATTTAGATGTAACCCTTTCCTCCCTCTTTACCGACAAATTAACTTCGGTGATGATTGCTTTTCCCAAATTTCCATTAGGTACACGCGGTTTAATTTTTCACTGTCATTAAGGTCGATAAGTGAGGGGGAGGTTACAGGTTGCGGGTGACGGTAATAACAGATGCAGCGACGTTGTGTCGCAGGTCTTCAGTGTTCTTTGTTAGAGGTGGGACATACGCTGTCCAATCACGTTAATGTGTGATCACCGGTGAAAAGTCTGAGTAACCACCTTTAGCAGCGCGGGACCACTGCGAGACGAGCAGGAAGAGTGTCTGTGATGTTATGCAGGATACAGACAGGGTTGTGGAGTTATGCCGACTCCAGTGCTGTGACCAGCTGCTCTAGATTTCTGGGTCGAGGATCCATGGCGCCAACAGCCCGACCGAGGTGGTCCTACTGATCTTCAGTTGGATTACAATCGTTGGCGGAGGTTGCGGAGGTGGGGAGAGGTCGGTGTCCTCCAGAGTGCGATACACACACTGTCGTCCTCTTAAAACAACATACGTACACGTGGAGCTGTGTGACTCATTGCGTTGTGCTGCTGAACGATGCCACCGTGCCGAGGGAAAACAAACTGCATGTAGAGTTGAACATTGTTCCCAAGGATATACGCATACTTACAGTGATCCATTGAGCCTTGCAGAACGACGAGATCACCGAGGGAATGCCACAAAAACATTCCCCCAGACCTTAACGGTCCTTCCTCCGTCCTGGACTCTTCCGACGATGGTTGCAGGGTGTTCACTTTCAGAAGTTTCACGCCAACGGCCATCTGTCCGATGGTTTCATCTGAAACAGCCGCCTGTCGCCGTGCAGTGGACGTCCAGTTGCAGCAGTGGTGTACAAATCCCAGCCTTCGTCGCTGATGAACAGCAGTCGTCATGGGCGCACGAACAAGGCACCTGCTGCGGAGGCCCGTATGCAGAATATTCGCTGAACGGTCGTCGAAGAGACACTGTTGGTAGCCCCTTGGTTCATTTGGACGGTCAGTTGCTCCAGCAGTTGCACGCCTTTCACCCGTACACATCCCCGAAACCGTGTTCATCCCTACGATCTATGGCTCCTGGTGCACCACAGTTGCCTCCTCGCCTGTTTTCGATACCACTGTTTTGCCATGCACCATGTACATTAACCACAGTGCCACGCGAACGGTTTACAAACTTAGCTGTTTGGGGTATGCTTCCTCCCTCGGACCGAAAGCCAGTGATCACACCCTTTTGGACGTCAGATAAATCGCTCCATTTCCGCGTTACGACAACGACTGGACGACTGGACTGTTTTCCCCGCCTCTAAAATGGTTCAAATGTTTCTGAGCACTATGGGACTTAACATCTGTGGTCATCAGTCCCCTAGAACTTAGAACCACTTAAACCTAACTAACCTAAGGATATCACACACACCCATGCCCGAGGCAGGATTCGAACCTGCGGCCGTAGCGGTCACGCGGTTCCAAACTGAAGCGCCTAGAACTGCACGGCCACATCGGCCGGCTTTCTCCGCCTCTCGATGAGTTAATGTTGTCATCTGCCAGCTGTGTGTGGTTATTGCACACTGTCGACGAACATGGGCGGTGGTCTCAGTAATGTGACTGGACCGTTAAACGTTGTCCTTGATATAACCCCACAAGAAAAAATTGCTAATAGTCTAGTTCGGTCACTTGAGCCGCGCCCATGGCAGCGACGGCATCACGGCCTAAGCAGCGACGTGACGACTTCTGTCCGGTGAGGCATAGACAATTCTAAAAATGTGCAGGGGCGCCACTTTGTTGAAAGACGCTATCATTCAAACTGTGGCATGAGCCACAACTGCAGCATTCCGAGACAGGTCCACTGTCTTTCCTTACACGCCGATCGGACCGAACAACTATTCTCGTCCAGTTTATTGTACCACTTCACTATTCTGTGGTAAACTGATAGTGCCTTGTGACCCTTGCTATTGGAAATGGAAACGCCGTGTGGATAGGGCCTCGCATCGGGTAGACCGTTCGCCTGGTGCAAGTCTTTAGAGTTGACGCCACTTCGGTGACTTGCGTATCGATGGGGATGAAGTGATGATAATAAGGACAACACAATACCCAGTCCCCGAGCTGACAAACTCTCCGACCCAGCCGGGAATCGAACCCGGGTCGTTACGTATGACACTCCGTCGCGCTGACCACTCAGCTAGCAGGGGCGGACCTCTTGCTATTGACCTCTTTGCACAATCGCTACCTGTTGGCAACGGCCAAGTACTTGCACACAAAAGACAAAATGACTAAATGCTTTCTCTGTCTCGTTCGCCATCATCTTCGGCAATTACAGTAGGTGGCGCCCCTATCGGGGATTTTCTGTACTAACTTACTGGAAACACACACAAAAGCAACAACTTTGACAGTTTGTCTTTCATGCATTCCAAAATGTTTCAAAGACTTCATAATTACCCTGCACAATGAGCTGACATGTCTTGGGACACCTCATAATATTGTTTGGAGCTCCTACTGCCCGGCTTTGTGTAGCAACTCGGTGTGTCATGGATTCAACAAGTCGTTGGAAGTCCCCTGCAGAAATGTTGAGCCAAGCTGCCTCTACAGCAATCCATAATTGCGAAAGTGTTGCGGGTGCAGGATTTTGTGCACGAACTGACCTCTCGCTTATGTCCCATAAATGTGTGGTGGGATTCGTGTCGGGAGATCTGGGTGGCCAAAGGATCCGGTCGAACTGTCGCGAAAAATTGTGGGCCACTGACATGCCGCATTGTTAATCATAAAAATTCCGTCGTTGTTGGGAACAGGAAGTCCACGGACGGCTGCAATGGTCTCCAAGTAGCCGAACATAACCATTTCCAGTCAATGAGCGTTTCAGTTGGAACAGAGGATCCAGTCCATTCCATTCAAGACAGCCCCATATAATGGAGCCACCACCAGCTTGGACAGTGCCTTTTTGGAAACTAGGGTCCATGGCATCGTGCGGCTTGCACTACACTCGAACCCTACCGTCAGCTATTACGAAATAAAATAGACTCATATGACCAGGCCATGGTTTTCCAATCGTCTAGGGTCCAACCGATATAGTCACGAGCCAAAGAGATCCGCTGCAGGCGATGTCATGTTAGCAAAACGCACACGGGTCGGTTGTCTGCTGCCATAGCCCATTAACACCACATTTCGCCACGCTGTCCTGACGATCATGTTCGTCGTACGTCCCGCACAGATTTCCGCGGTTGTTTCACGCAGAGTTGCGTACCTTTGGTACTGACAACTCTACGCAAACGCCACTGCTCTCGGTCGTTAATGAAAACCATTGACTACTCCGTTGTCGTTGGCGAGAGGTAATGAATTTCGTATCCTCGGCTCACTCATGACACTGCGAATCTCGTAATATTGAATTACCTTATGATTTTGCAAATGGGATGTCCCGTGCGTCTAGCTCCAACTACCGTCCCGCTCCAAAGTCTGTTTAATTCCGTCGGGTGGCCACAATCATGTCGGAAATCTTTCACATGAATCACTTGAGTACGAATGATAGCTCCACAACTGCACTGCCCTTTTGTACCTTGAGTACGTGATGCTGCCACCATCTGTATGTGTGCATATCGGTATCCCATGTTTTTTGCCATCTGTATATGTCCAGGAAGCAAAAGCAATACTCTTTTGCTGACAGTGTAAGTAGTATAATCATGTCCAGTGGATAAACTTAAACACCATCCACGAGTTAGGTTCCGACAGGCCAGCTGCCACCTACGACCTACGTTACTGGTCAGTACCGTGTTCTGTTGATAATCCGATCTTTTTTGTGCTCCGACCATGTTCCCGGTGGTCCCATAGAGGACGGATTAGCGAGGTCCTATTGAGTTCGATTTTTGAAAGAAACGGGTGGGGGATTTACTGGTTTAATACTAGAAGGAGAAATGGTTTATGCTATCCTTCACTCATTCATAGCTTGATACAGAAAGTAGTGAGGTCCTCAGCCATTAAAATCTACGACCACTTTTCTAATAATGCAAAGACATAGTTAATGGTTATTAAGTTAAAATACGAACGGAACTCATAGGTGCTTTGACAACTCTTTTCCTCTTACACGGTGTACTGTAATTATGAAACGCACTCACAGCGAGAATTCACAGAACTTTTTGATGCACGGGACATACAAGTAACGGACAGTTACAGTGCATCGTTAATACTTCTGCCATAGGTGTTGCATACGCCGCTGTAGTAAGTTGCAGCTAACATGAACTCATGGCGTTAACCTTTGAGAGGAAATGGTAAACGGACAGCGAGAACGCCTGTTAACCTATCGATGAAACAGCCGTGTCAACTGAAGCACAACTTGAGTGAACTGCTGTGCAGAGATCGTCTTCCTCGAATGGTATTTTGTGCAATTTCGCTAACCGGAAAGCGTGCCATTTTCATAATAAGTCACCACCAACAAATTCCGCCAACTCTGTGGAACCAGAGTAAAAGTGCTCTTTCTTTAATGACTTGGCTGTCGGCGGGACGTTAACTACTTTCTTTCCTCCGTTCTTCTTTTGTTTACCCTTCCTGCACCCCCTTCATCCCTCTCGGGATTCAACTCTTCAAACACTCCACGTAAAATCCCTTCGTTAGCGAAGGTGGCTGTTCCTTCCCAGACTCCAGAAGGAATGGCCTCTCAATTCTTTCCGTGCCTCTTGAGTTGGAGAGAGATTTCAAAAGCAGTTTTTTGTTTAGTAGAGCCGGAAACAGACTTATTAGCGTGTATTGTAATACCTTTCCACGGCCTGAACTTAATACAGCTTTAAAATAGTCAAGTTTAATGTGTCCTATCCTGTCCGTTCTGAAATTCTTCTACTACTAACTGCGTCCGCAGCTCGTGGTCGTGCGGTAGCGTTCTCGCTTCCCACGCCCGGGTTCCCGGGTTCGATTCCCGGCGGGATCAGGGATTTTCTCTGCCTCGTGATGACTGGGTGTTGTGTGATGTCCTTAGGTTAGTTAGGTTTAAGTAGTTCTAAGTTCTAGGGGACTGATGACCGTAGATGTTAAGTCACATAGTGCTCAGAGCCATTTGAACCATTTGAACTAACTGCGATATACCAAAGTCAATGAAAGAACTGAACGCATGACATAAACAGTTTGTTGTAAGTTGTTGTTGTATGTTACAATACTGTTGTGTCTAAGAGTAAAGATACTTGCGTTGTACTACGAGGGGCATTCAACAAGTATGTTACACATTCTTGTCTCGGCCGTTTTCTGTTGAAAAAATGCAGAATTTGTTGTCTGACATCGTGGAATATTCCCGCTTCACCACTACAGTTACATGGAGTTCCGATAGGTGGCGGCGCTGTACGTAGCCTTCAAAAAGTCGTCTGTAACGGGGGTGCGTTCCAAGCAGTGTGTTGATATTGAGTTCTTTTGGTGGAAAACCAGAGCATCGGAGATATTCATAGGCGCTTGCAGAGGGTATACGGAGACCTGGCAGTGAACAAAAGCACGGCGAGTCCCTGGGAGAGGCATCAGTCATCATCAGGAGGAGGTCGCGCAAACTTGTCCGGCCTCCAGCGCGCCGGCCGGCCGCACATCGCTGTGAGTGACATGGGAGCCATTTTCATACATCACGCATCGTCCAGGACTGGTTTGGTTAGCAGGAAGATGAATTATCGCATCTTCCCTGGCCACCATTGACATCAAATGTCAGTATTATTGGTCCTATCTGGTCTATTGTGAAAAGAAGCTTGCGTGATAGCTATTCATCTCGGTCACTGTTTTCCACTATTTTGCGAGAAGAATGCTACTAGATTCCCTTCAAAACTGTACAGGATCTGTATTTACCTTTTCCGAGACGGATGGAAGCTGTTTTGAATGCCAACGGGTTCCCCACCCGTGTTAGGCATGGTAATGTGTTGGGTTCCCGGGTTCGATTCCCGGCGGGGTCAGGGATTTTCTCTGCCTCGTGATGGCTGGGTGTTGTGTGCTGTCCTTAGGTTAGTTAGGTTTAAGTAGTTCTAAGTTCTAGGGGACTGATGACCGTAGCAGTTAAGTCCCATAGTGCTCAGAGCCATTTGGTAATGTGTTGAGTTTTGCGTTGTTTTCGTATACACTGCAGCGTCGAAGAAACTGTTATAGGCATGCCTATTGAAATACAAAGATACGTAAGCAGGCAGAATACGGCGATGCGGACGGCAACGCCTATACAGGATGTTACAAAAAGGTACGGCCAAACTTTCAGGAAACATTCCTCACACACAAAGAAAGAAAATATGTTATGTGGACATGTGTCCGGAAACGCTTACTTTCCATGTTAGAGCTCATTTTATTACTTCTCTTCAAATCACATTAATCATAGAATGGAAACACACAGCAACAGAACGTACCAGCGCGACTTCAAACACTTTGTTACAAGAAATGTTCAAAATGTCCTCCGTTAGCGAGGATACATGCATCCACCCTTCGTCGCATGGAATACCTGATGCGCTGATGCAGCCCTGGAGAACGGCGTATTGTATCACAGCCGTCCACAATACGAGCACGAAGAGTCTCTACATTTGGTACCGGGGTTGCGTAGACAAGAGCTTTCAAATGCCCCCATAAATTAAAGTCAAGAGGGTTGAGGTCAGGAGAGCGTGGAGGCCATGGAATTGGTCCGCCTCCACCAATCCATCGGTCACCGAATCTGTTGTTGAGAAGCGTATAAACACTTCGACTGAAATGTGCAGGAGCTCCATCGTGCATGAACCACATGTTCTGTCGTACTTGTAAAGGCACATGTTCTAGCAGCACAGGTAGAGTATCCCGTATGAAATCATGATAACGTGCTCCATTGAGCGTAGGTGGAAGAACGAAACTAAAATGAGCTCTAACGTGGAAATTAAGCGTTTCCGGACACATAACATTTTTTCTTTGTGTGTGACGAATGTTTCCTGAAAGTTTGGCCGTACCTTTTTGTAACACCCTGTATAAGATAACAAGTGTCTGGCGCAGTTGTTTACTCGGTTACTGCTGGTACAATGGAAAGTTATCAAGATTTAAGTGACTTTGAACGTGGTGTTACAGTCAGCGCACGAGCGATGGGACATATCATCTCCGAGGCAGTGATGAAGTGGGGATTTTCCTGTACGACAATTTCACGAGTGTACCGTGAATATCAGGAATCCGGTAAAACATCTGATCTACGACATCGCTGCGACCGCCAAGATATCCTGCAAGAACGGGACCAACGACGACTGAAGAGAACCGTTCAACGTGACAAAAGTGCAACGCTTCCGCAAATTCATGCAGATTTCAATGCTGGGCCATCAACAAGTGTCAGCGTGCGAAACATTCTACGAAAAATCATCGATATGGGCTTTCGGAGCCGAAGGCCCACCCCTGTACCCTTGATGACTGCACGACACAAAGCTTTACACCATGCCTGAGCCCGTCAACACTGATATTGGACAGTTATGACTGGAAACATGTTGCCCTGTCGGACGAGTCTCGTTTCAAATTGTATCGAGCAGATGGACGTGTACGGGTATGGAGACAGCCTCATGAATCCATGGACCCTGCACGTCAGCAGGGGACTGTTGGAGTTGGCGGAGGCTCTGTAAAGGTGAGGGGCGTGTGCAGTTGGAGTGGAATGGGACCCCTGATTCGTCTAGATACGACTCTGATAGGTGACACGTACGTAAACATCACTTACGTAAGATCACCTGCATCCGTTCATGTCCATTGTGCATTCCGATAGACTTGGGCAATTCCAGAATGACAATGTGACACCCCACACTCCAGAAATGCTACAGAGTGGCTCCAGGAACACTCCTCTGAGTTTAAGCGCTTCCGCTGGCCACCAAACTCCCGAGACATGAACATTATTGAGCATACATGGGATGAGTTGCTACGAGCTGTTCAGAAAAGATCTCCACCCCCTCGTTCTCTTCCGGATGTATAGACAGCCCTGCAGCAATCATGGTGTCAGTTCCCTGCAGCGCCACTTCAGTCATTAATCGAGTCCATGCCACGTCTTGTTCCGGCACTTCTGCGTGCTCTCGGGGACCCTACACGATATTAGGCAGGTGTACCAGTTTGTTTGGCTCTTCAGTGTACAGGTAATTTAATTCGGTTCATAAGAAACGATGTAATTCTGATTAAGGGCTTGCTTGACGCCATGGGAACGACGACACATGGCACCAGAATAAAAGCAGCAGCTTTAGCTGCAGGCAGCGGTTGTGTGGAAAACTGTGGAAGTTGTTGAATGAGTTAGTCCAGTAATTCTGATTTTTCGATCTTATTTAATAATATATTGGCAAAACTGGCTAAAGCATGTGCAACAAGTCTCTGTCTGTGTACTGAACAATAATAAAGTAAGAGTACCCTAAGTGTTTCTGTTATTTATAAAGGTGGATCACCTTAAACAAAGAAACGGAAAGGATCCGCGAATCTACAACCCTGGACGACCAACGACCACAAGATAAGTATGTCGACGGGAGTTGTGGATTTTTGAATCTGCTGACTGGAGCACATCTTTTTGTAGACAGAATAGAAGAGTGAAGCTTATGTGGGGGCTGACGATAGTCAGTGCCATTTATCGTTGCACTAAAGAGTGGCGACTGTAACACTGAGGTAGTTTTGTTCCAGCAGCAGTAATTGTCTCTTCCTGATGCAGCAATTGCCGCGTCACCAGAAAGTGAATTGAAAGCGCTCACGGAGCTTACGCACCCGCCTTATTGACAGATTTCGTCTGCCGCACTCCGCAGCCGGAGCAATATGCTTCGTCAAGCGACCCTCGCCATCCACTTGTCCTACTTTCTGCCTCCAAATTCCGCCACCACTGTCTCTTCTTCCTGCCTTCCATTCTCTGTCAGACATCCTGAAACTCCAACGGGGAAGGCCAATGAAGTCCGCTGAACAAGTTTTATAGCCCGCAAACTTAATTAAAAGTTTAAAACTAGTGGATCAAAGTAAGTGACCGAATATCATAATCTATTGTATGGGGTGAAACTCGTCGAAGATCTGTCGAATTTGAAGGCGAAAATTTAGTGTAATGTCGTGTATGATCTATTTGTATGAAACCTCTATAGCTCTCACTCAGCAGATATTCCAGGAGATCCACACTTGGCTAGTAATGGTACCCACAGCAAGTATCAAAATTAATGGGCAACAGGTAATGTCGAACGAGAATGTGTTACACAGGATGATTTAGCTGACCTACCAAGGGTTTTATGCAACCTGCAACACATTCAAATAACCACATGCAAGACATTCTCTCACACGCTAAGCACAAACTACTAGTCCTACAGGGAAAATGAACAGGACATTTTGTAGGAAATTTAATTCAGTTAAAATTTGTACTGGGATACGTTTTCGCTAAAGGCTCCAGAGGAAACTAATCACAGTACAAAGTTGAAATACATTAAATTGCCTACAAAAAGATAGTGTCTATTTTTTTCTGTGGGACTAATAGTTTGCATGTAACCAGTGAGAGAAATGAAAACTTCACGCTTAGTTTTTCAAGGTGTTGCGAATTGCATAAAACCTATTCGCAGGGGCAGCTGAATCGTCCTGTATAATTACAATGAATGACAGCAGGATGATGATGATGATTATTATTATTTATGTTCCCTTGTTTCTTTGCACAATGAAACATGGTTGCTTCTGGTGATATGAGTACTGTTTTAAATACCAGACTTTAAAATAGAAGTTTACAATCATAGCGTGTTACCAGTGAGATATGAACCTTTAATGTGTGATCACGCAAAGACAAGCGGTTGCTTTAGGAGAGTAATGGACAGACGCATGTTGGGAATTGTTAGGGGAGAGAGGGAAGCGAATGCATCATGCAACAGGATGGAGTTAAACACTAAATTATTACCATAATAAAAATTAAATGGATATGGTCAGGGCTTGTAGCCAAAGAATGGATGGCAAATGGATCAAATAATATGTTCGATGTATTACGAAAAGATCAACAAAGCGATCTAAGCGAAAGTGATACTAGAAAGCATAACAGTTGAATGTGATTATCGGCAGCCGATGGCCATAATGCATTGAAAGCTCTAGGTACGCCTTTTATCGAACATCATTGACGACGACGACGATGATGCAAGTTTTGTTTCTTCTTCTGTAGTTGTTTCTGTTCCAGTCGTTTTTTAACGCACACGCTTACGTGATGTGCGAGGTAATGGGTAAAAAGGGCGGTGGGGGATGAGACAGGCGGTCGTGTAACGAAATCGTACTCCATGTGTTGAAAGGATATTTGATATTATTCTAGTGATTAGAAAATAGTCAATTTCGCAAAGAACTTGGGAGAATGAGCCCACTTACAGCGTGATAAACCTGGATGCATGCACTGACCCGGTTGGAAAGGGTGTCGTAAAGCCGTGGTATCGTCTCATGAGGCAAGCTGGCCCACAACTGTTACAAGTGGTCCTTAGCATACTGGCACTGTGCAGGAGATAATATCAGAGTTGGTCCCATATGTTTCAATCGGGTAGAGATCTAGGGATCTTTCTCGCCACGGGAGTACCTCAGTATCGCGCAGACAGTTCGTACAGATACGTGCCTCAAATGGACAAGCATTTTCCTGGTGGGGCCGGCCGGAGTGGCCGTGCGGTTCTGGGCGCTACAGTCTGGAACCGAGCGACCGCAACGGTCGCAGGTTCGAATCCTGCCTCGGGCATGGATGTGTGTGATGTCCTTAGGTTAGTTAGGTTTAATTAGTTCTAAGTTCTAAGCGACTGATAACCTCAGAAGTTAAATCGCATAGTGCCCAGAGCCATTTGAACCATTTGAACCTGGTGGGAAATGGCCCCACCACACTGTCGCATGAGTGGTAACATTTGGGAACGCAGAATGTCCGTTACGTAATGTTGTCCATTAGTGCTCCCTCCTATCGCTACCAGGCATGACCAGGAGCCATATCCGATGACTTCCCATCTGCAACAAAAGCAGTAACACCGCTTTTGTCTCTCCAGTAGAGTGGAAGAATGGGACATATTCCCAAGTCGCCGCCGCATTTGGTATTGAATCAAAGATCCGAATGACCAACGAATCTGGGTGTTTCTATTGTCCTCATAATCTCATCATTCGGGAAGTGCCGAGACCGGAAATGGAAAGATCTGGAACATGTACGGGCGCTGATGACCACGACGTTGAGCGCTCCACAAACCAATACCATCGTCAAGCTATAGACAATTGGTTGAAGATCACGACAAAGGTTATTGTAAAATTTAAAGATATTGGGTAGTGTGGGAAAAGATTCGTCCACTTGCCCAAGTAATGCACATTTGGCACTGTGCACGTAGCAAGTATGCAGCTATCACAAACCTCACGCGCAACCTATGTAGCCAAAAGATTTTGATCACAGAATTTATTTATGATAGTGCCTTACCGTGCACTGTTCAGCTCACGCGAAATAACGTCAGACCGGCGCAGAAACGCATTCTCGGCGTCTAGCATTAGGCGATTCCATCCTGTTGTTCGGAAAGGAAGACAGCCTCCGTTGACTGTCGCTTGCTTGCATGCGTACTTGCAGCGTTCTCGTTGCTACATCTTTATTATATAGCTTGGCACGACATGGGTGCAGGGAAGTTGTTCATAATCAGGCTCGTGTGATTATATGTAATGCCACTAAATTTTTGCTGAAAGAGGCAAACAAAGTAAAAACTCATTAAAAACTATGTTCGAGAGTATTGCAAGAATTGGCAGCTGTTGGAATTATTCAACTAAGAGAAGAGAAAAAAATATAATTATAAGCTCTCGCCAACGTTTCACTACTTCGGGAAGACCGGGAAGAATGAGAATAAAATTTTATATTTAGGTAACCATACCGAACAGCTTGTCAGGCGACTGACACATTTTGCGCATGACAATGGTTCTTTATTTTACATTGTCAGTATCACCATAAGCGACGTTGTCCACTGCGCTACATCTCAATCCATTTGTTGTTTTGCCTGATTTTCTTCTTACACTGCGTGATACATCCTGTTTTGCACTGGCTGATACTTTGTTTATGCGACTGTTTCTTTCTCGGTACTATAGTGGAAATCTATGGACTACGGTGCGAGGTTGCGCAGTGGTTAGCACACTGGACTCGCATTCGGGAGGACGACGGTTCAATCCGGCGTCCGGTCATCCTGATTTAGGTTTTCCGTGATTTCCCTAAATCGCTCCAGGCAAATTTCGGGATGGTTTCTCTGACAGGGCACGGCCGACTTCCTTCTCCGTCCTTCCCTAATCCAATGAGACCGATGACCTCGCTGTTTGGTCTCCTCTCCCAAACAAACCAACCCCCTCCCGAAAAACCAAACTACCGACCTTGAAGGTTTATATTTGTCGATTTATTGGTGGTGTTGATGTAATCCCCTCCAATACATGATAACAATTAAATTATCGTCACCACCTCATAGGTTCGACATCATCGTGCAATAACCATTCACAGACGAGAGGTGGCAGCACTAGCGGTGGAGGGTATATAAAACGAATCGCGAGGATGCGGCTGAGTGCAGTCGTTTTCGTAATGCGGCAACGGAGCGGTTTATCCGACTTTCAGGAGGTGTAATCATTGGCTTTTGCTCCACAGGTGGAAGCACTTCCGAAACGGCTAAGTTTTTAAACTGTCTGCGTATCCGATAAAACATAGCGTGCATGGAAAACTGGCGCTATCCAAAACCAGCCCCGAGGAAACTGTGATGCACCTCGGAGCATACATGATAGGGATGAACGACGGCCGCGGGGACTTGTGCGGGCGAATAGACGTGCAACTGTTGAGCAACTGACCGCCCAGATGAACTGGGAGGCTCCCAACAACTTCTCCTCAACAACCGACCAGCGAACGTTGCTGCTTATGGTCCTCCACAGTAGGCGCCTGGTTCACGCAGCTGTACTGACTGCTGTTCATCGGTGACGAAGGCTAGAATTTGCATGCCAACACTGCAACCGGATTCCCACTGATTGGCTGCAAGTGGACTTTTCAGATGAATCACTTATCATGCTCCGTTGGACAGATGGCCATTGGCGTGTACGGCGTGAAACGTCTGAACGCAAACACCCTGTAGCAATCGTTGAAAGACTCCAGGTCTTGGATCTATCCTCGGGGACCATGTCCACTCCTACGTGCATTTGTTTTTTCCCTGGGCACGATGACAGCAATCACCAGAACAGTTCAGCATTTAACACATCCTGCAGTGTACGTACGTGCGTGGTTGGAAGAGCACCAGGACGAGTTTATCGTGCTACCCGGCCGCCAAACACCCCGGACGCAAACCCATTAGAGAATCTGTGGGAACATCTCGATCGAGCTTTACGCGCCATGGGTGCTCAACATAGAAACCTAGCGCGCAGCTGACCACAGTACTACAGCAGTCATGGCTCCACGTCCCTGTACCTTCCATAACCTCACTGATTCTCATCCTGCAAAACTTGCAGCGGTCCGCGCGCTGCAAAACATTGGTGCTACTGTGCTGCAGCTTACACTTGACCTGTTTCGTACAGTTCCACACGCGCTAAACAAAATAGCCTCCTGTGAATGAAACATGTCGACTCATCACTGGTTGCCCGAAAACAACACCAAGTTTACTGTTTGATAAGAACCACCTCACCAGATATCAGAAGAGAAGTTGCATCCAAGAACTAGAGATTTGAAACACTTGCTCACACTAGCAATCCATTGTATGGATATCAGCCTGCACACCATCGATTGAGGTGTAGGAGAGTTTCCTTCATGCAACACAAAATGTAAATGAACGTCACCCAGATTACGTTTATGGGGGACGAGAAACACCTGTCTAGTTGTTTGGATGCTGCTAATGGACATGAAGAAGACTGTTCTACATGGATAACGTTAAATAGACTTGGTGCTGGTGTTGGCAGATCCAGAATGTATATGTTACAGAGAGGCTTCCCTGGTCAGTCCAGGTTCTGCGGATGTAGCGAAGAGCAAACTACAGCCCACTTCATAAACTGCAGCAAGTGACCTTTGAGATGCACAGTCAAGAACATTATGGAAGCGACACCTAAAGCCCATGATTTGTCAAAACTGTGGGCAGACAGTATACGATATGCTTTGTATGTTTTGTTATGAAGTACAATTGTGTAATGTAATTTGTATTTTTATGAGTGTTGCTTCTGATACGAAAAAATAAATAAAAGTTTCCTATTTCAAAGAACTCAATTCAGGATTCATAGCTGTCTACATAAAATTTTATCCCAAAAGTTAGTCACAGTTTATGTTCTTTGTTGTTCTGTCGTCTTGAAATGCAGTTTCTATCTCACTTTGTGTGACTGACTGCATAGTGAGAGACCTCTAGTTGATACTGCTTTCTTAGTTTGTTGTCGTGTATATTGCAAGCATATTTGTTGCCAGTGGTGTTTAGTCCTACTAGAGCATGGAGTGTTTGTGGTGTGGACGTTGATGAGTATTGGAGAAGGGAGAGTGGCACTACGTGCTAGCACATAGCCACCCACGGATACTAGAATACTAGTGTCTGTATAGCTACCTACGCATAGTGGCACAAGTGCATGTGACTCCAAGATTAACGTCATACACTCAACGGATTACCATCAACATTGTCACATACGATCCCTTAAAGAGACCTGGGGATAGGTTTTAGATTGTAACTCAAAGTATCTGCGTGCAGTTTCGCGGGAAGAAATCATAGTTCGTCACCTGTGCAGTCTTTATTTTACAGGTCCGTCTTGACCACGCAAAATATTTACACTTCACCATTACCGGTTTCGGCTACTGCCATCTTCAGATCTGTTACAAACAAAAACAGTGTGTAACCAGCTGAGTTCAGTTTGCTGACGCTAAATCTGTAAAAGGCCTCGTGCTACATCAGGAAGATAAAAAGTTTTTACACGATTAACAGCCTTGTATACCAGCCATACATACCATAAAATATTCTGGTGTAGTATCAACGTCAAACTAAATATGTAGGTACATAGTAAGTGCTGGTGACGATCAGACCGCGTCTGGTATTTATGTAAAGAAACTGGCGCCAGCAGAGGGCACTATAGGTAGGGTACATGATTAACCAGTTATCGCAAATGTAATAGATAAAATACGGTATGCGTAGTTATTAATTAAAACTACTTCACGTGGCAAAACCAGCGTCTGACAATAAAACATGTATTGGCGTACCTTACGTGGAATTAGATCCGTACTTAAAACAACATAAAAATTGCAAATACTAATAATGTGAAGCTTGTTGCCTGGAAGTGTTTGTGAGATCAAGATGGACCTGTAAAATGAAGGGCCAGAATATGATGATGGACTCATTTTCAAACTTTGCCTTCAATTGATAAACCTGTCCAGCCGTTGGTGGACAAGCCGGCCGGGGTGGCCGAGCGGTTCTAGGCGCTACAGTCTGGAACCGTGCGACCGCTACGATCGCAGGTTCGAATCCTGCCTCTGGCATGGATATGTGTGATGTCCTTAGCTTAGTTAGGTTTAAATAGTTCTAAGTTCTAGGGGACTGATGACCTCAGCAGTTAACTCCTATAGTGCTGAGAGCCATTTGAACCGTTGGTGGACAAATAGTGTTGATGAGATTTCATTTCATCAGGATTCGTGTCAACTATCAATAGGTCGACAGGCACGTACCAAACCTGCCTTAGCGAGCTGTACCTGTTAGTGGACATTCACATGGGGTTTGTCCACAATTCACTTTTATCGCGGTTTGAACTTTGCCAGGGAAACTTTCAGTGAGGTGCCTGAATGTCTGTGTAGGAATAGCATGCCATTCCTTCTGAAGAGTCGATACTGGAGAAGGCGGTGATGTTGGACCCTGGATCTGGAGCGAAATAGACATTATAACTCATCCCAACGGTGTATCGTTGGGTTCAAGAATGTTATTCTCCACAAATCAGTGCCTCAAATATACTGCTTTGTGACGGTGTGCATTTTCATACTGATACAAACAGTCATCACTAAGAACTTTCCCCCTATTGTACGCAGCACACAATGCCGTAAAATGTATTCATATCTTTCCACATTTACCGATTTCTTAACCGCGACCCGCTGACCACCAAAAATCTCTCCGTAGCGTAACACCACCTCCCAGTACCTTACTGTTGGCACTACACGAGGTGGCAGACAACGCTTTTAAGGCATTCGCCAAACCCAGGCACTTCTATCGGACTGGCACAGGGTATAACGTGATTCATCACTCCTAAAAGTCACTCGTTTCCAGTCATTTACTGTGCATTTGCGTCACCCTTTACGTCACATCAAGCGACGCTTAGCACTGACAAAAGAAATCTGTGGCTTACAAGGAGCTGTTCGACCACTGTACCCTTCAGTGACTGATTCCTTCCGCTGATTTCAGATTTGCTACCAGCCCTCGGCAGTGTTCGACCGTTCTGAACCGTCGTTATACGAGAACTGCCTGGTCTTGGTTCATCTGTAGTTGTTCATTCGCGTGTTATTACGTACGGTCGACTTGGACAGCTTTAAAACAGTTGAAATGCATCTCATCGGTTTGTTACTCAGATGACTTACAGTAGTCCACGTACGAAGTCACTGAGAATTCCGGGAAAGGGGTGGGGGGGGGGGGGCGGCGGCGGCGGCAATGAGCTCTGACGGCACATTCGATAACATCCCAGATATTTTCGATCGGGCTGAAAAATTCCACTGTTGTCGGGAAACACGATCGTCATGAAGGGGTGTACGTGCTCTGCAACCAGTGTACGTTACTCATTGGCGGTCATAGTGCATTGCACGATCTCCACTGAACCCACGGATGCCCTTGTGAATGTTACCAGAGTATAATAGAGCCACCGCCAGCGTGTCTACAGGTGTCAAGCATCTGTTACCCTGAAATACGATGGATTCGCGCCCTCCCAGCGGCATGATGAAGAAGGTATCGGGATTCATCAGACCATGCAACGCTCTACCCCTGCCCTATAGTCCAGTGCCGATGGTCACGTGTCAGTTTGCGGTAGTTGCCGATGTCTTGGTGTTAACATAGGCACATGCATGGGTCGTCTGCTGCGGAAGCCCATCGTTAGGAGTGTTCTGTGCACTGAGTGTTCAAACACACCTGTACTCTGCTCAGCATTGAAGTCTGATGTTAGTTCCGCCACAGTTTGCCGCCTGTCCTGCTACACCAGTCTGCCAGCCTACGACGTCCAACATCTGTAATGAGCGGTCTGGACGTGATTTTACCTGGGTTTCGCCACATGTTGAAGACATTCACTACAGCACTCCTCGAACACCCGCTAGTTCGTGCAGTTTCCAAAATGCTCGTCCCGAGCCACAGTGCATTCACAATGTGCCCTCAGTGAAACCCGGATAAATCGCGCGCCTTCTGCATTCTACACACGGACAGCATGCTCACGGATACTACATCCATCGTGCGTGCGTCTAACAGTCGTTCCTCGCCATACGACGGGGTTATATCGGTAACAAACTTCCGAAATTACAGTAGTTACAATTTTCAACAACAGATGGCGCTGCGGTCTGGGAAACTCTATAGTACGATATTTTCCACATATCCACCATGCGTAGCAATAATATGGCGTAGTCTCTGAATGAAATTACCCGAAACCTTTGACAACGTGTCTGGCGGAATGGCTTCACATGCAGATGAGATGTACTGCTTCAGCTGTTAAATTGTTTCTGGATTCTGGCGGTACACCTGGTCTTTCAAGTGTCCCCACAGAAAGAAGTCACAGGGGTTCATGTCTGGCGAATAGGGAGGCCAATCCACGCCGCCTCCTGTATGTTTCGGATAGCCCAAAGCAATCACACGATCATCGAAATATTCATTCAGGGAATTAAAGACGTCGGCCGTGCGATGTGGCCGGGCACCATCTTGCATAAACCACGAGGTGTTCGCAGTGTCGTCTAAGGCAGTTTGTACCGCCATAAATTCACGAAGAATGTCCAGATAGCGTGATGCAGTAATCGTTTCGGATCTGAAAAATGGGCCAATGATTCCTTTGGAAGAAATGGCAGCCGAGACCAGTACTTTTTGAGGATGCAGGGACGATGGGACTGCAACATGGGGCTTTTCGGTTCCCCATATGCGCCAGTTCTGTTTATTGACGAAGCCGTCCAGGTAAAAATAAGCTTCGTCAGTAAACCAAATGCTGCCCACATGCATATAGCCGTCATCAATCCTGTGCACTATATCGTTAGCGAATGTCTCTCGTGCAGCAATGGTAGCGGCGCTGAGAGGTTGCCGCGTTTGAATTTTGTATGGATGGAGGTGTAAACTCTGGCACATGAGACGATACGTGAACGTTGGCGTCATTTGGACCGCAGCTGCAACACGGCGAACGGAAACCCGAGGCCGCTGTAGGATGACCTGCTGCACTAGCTGCGCGTTGCCCTCTGTGGTTGCCGTACGCGGTCGCCCTACCTTTCCAGCACGTTCATCCGTCACGTTCCCAGTCCGTTGAAATTTTTCAAACAGATCCTTTATTGTCTCGCTTTTCGGTCCTTTGGTTACATTAAACCTCCATTGAAAACTTCGTCTTGTTGCAACAACACTGTGTTCTAGGCGGTGGAATTCCAACACCAGAAAAATCCTCTGTTCTAAGGAATAAACCATGCTGTCCACAGCACAATTGCACGTTGTGAACAGCACACGCTTACAGCAGAAAGACGACGTACAGAATGGCGCACCCACAGACTGCGTTGTCTTCTATATCTTTCACATCCCTTGCAGCGCCATCTGTTGTTGAAAATTGTAACTACTGTAATTTCGAAAGTTTGTCCGCCTGAAAATATACTGTTGTCCCAAGCATATTCCAACAAACGGTGTATTTCTATCGCTGCTCGTTTAGTTTTTATTGCCGTTTTTTAAAATATACCGGTCATTTTTGAAACACCCTGTATGTACTGTGCAAGCCACTGAAGCCACTGTACGATGCATAACGGAGGGTACTTCGTATCAGTATCAGCAGTAAGTCCTAATCTATCTGTGTATTGAGAGAAGGAAAAAAATAGTCTACATTCTTCTGTCTGTGAGCGACCTAATCTCGTACTTTACTGTTGTTGATATCGTGTTAAGTGTTGTTAACGTAACTATTTTATTGTCGGGGGAGGGGGGGGGGGCGAGTGCGAGTGCATGTAAAACATGATGTGGTTGTGGTGTTGATGGCTATCGGAAATGAGGGCAATGATGGCAGAAGAGCTGTCGCAGTCTTATTAGAGTGTAGATAGTCTAAACTTAACTAACAGGCGTCTGCGAGTACTGCGGCATTTTTTCAAGGACTCCCAATTAGTTTTCTTTAGCCACTACGAATATCAAAATGAAAACGTGGTTCGTACGGAAACGTTAAAGCGAATTTACATGCAAGAACGTTTTAATTATATTGCCTGAAATTTGTTTTATGCCTCGAATACTTTTATGCTTATGACGTTCCAGTTTACATGTTATTTTGTTCATGAATTTATTAGAGGTACATTTATTATGTTTCGGGTATCGCCGGATGACTTAAAAGGGGAAACAGGGCCTGTAGCGGATGTTAATGAATTTTTGACTACACGAAAAATTTAAAGTACTAACAGAATCATTGTCTTTGGTAAATACCAGTTAAGTTCCCCTAGAAACTGAGTTCTTGCTGTAGTATGGGCAAGACTAGACATGTGTTTCAGTCCTGAAAGCGCGTGTTTAAATTCGTTCAATGTCTTGCCATTCCTACTCCATAAGGAGCTATATTCCAGTTGTATAACGTCAGTTGCACTTTATATGCCATTTAAAGTGGATTCGCACGGTTTACAATGTATCCAGCGTACATAAACAGATGTGCTATTGTGTACCGTGTTTGTATGATGTAACAAACATCTGTGAGCAATATGTATATGGCTTAAATGGCTCTGAGCACTATGGGACTTAACATCTGAGGTCATCAGTCCCATAGAACTTAGAACTACTTAAACCTAACTAAGCTAAGGACATCACACACAACCATGCAACCATGGCCGACGCAGGATTCGCACCTGCGACCGTAGCGGTCTCACGGTTCCAAACTGTAGCGCCTAGAACCGCTCGGATACACAGGCCAGCAATATGTATATGGAAATTGCCTTTTGGACAAGGTACTTCACGTTTTTAAATATTTTAGCGATGACACTTTTAAAATGTGCTGAGTTTTGTTCACTTGATATCTTGTGCGTGAGGTTCAGCGTAAAATGTTTTACAACAACAAAATTCTTAAGACTTAAAGATGACAGCAAACACTGTGGTAACCAGATGTCTTAAGTAAAGAAATATTTTATGCGATCTTGGCTGTAGAATGGTTTTTAACAATTAAAACAGATCGTCCTTAAGTACTCTCAAAATAAGAAAATTCTGTAGTGCAAAACTGGTCACATTAGCGTCTTGTAGGCGATTCCCATTAGACGCTCTGCCCTTACCGAGAGCAGTCTTCCTTATATTCCTGCTGTTGCTGCCGCTCAGGAGCGACAAGACGTTTCCTCTGCATTGCAAGCAGCGCACGACGCAGGAAATGAATCGGATCCAATCACAGAACGCAAGCCACCGCCTAAATCAGAGCGGATGTTGACAGAAAGCTTCGGTTCGCCTCCGCCCACATGACATATCGACGCCACGTTTGTATTCAGAGCGGCAACCTTTCACCGAAACCACGTTGTCTGCGCGCGCGGATCTCGCGATGAAATGCTGATCTTGCCAGCTGTTGCTCTCTGGTCTAACAATTTCCATAACGGCAATTTTCTTCGTAGAGGCAGAGATTCGATCAGTGAAATGGAGCAGGCTGGCATGTTCGTAGAAGCTTTCTGCTCGGAACCTTGGCGCTGTGTTTCTTTGGCCCAGAAAGTGAAATAACAGAAGTTTTTCCGCGAAATTTCCGTGGAGCATGGTTATCTGTCGAAAAAGCAGGACAACCTTCGCGAAAGCCAAGCTTTGAAAGCTTATATGGTGCTGAACCCGTGTATGCGCGACATCTGCATAAGCCCGAGTTCCCCGAAGAACGTAGCATGAACGTTAAGATTTTATCAGTTAAAAACGTTCACACTTTGTCGGATATACACTCCTGGAAATTGAAATAAGAACACCGTGAATTCATTGTCCCAGGAAGGGGAAACTTTATTGACACATTCCTGGGGTCAGATACATCACATGATCACACTGACAGAACCACAGGCACATAGACACAGGCAACAGAGCATGCACAATGTCGGCACTAGTACAGTGTATATCCACCTTTCGCAGCAATGCAGGCTGCTATTCTCTCATGGAGACGATCGTAGAGATGCTGGATGTAGTCCTGTGGAACGGCTTGCCATGCCATTTCCACCTGGCGCCTCAGTTGGACCAGCGTTCGTGCTGGACGTGCAGACCGCGTGAGACGACGCTTCATCCAGTCCCAAACATGCTCAATGGGGGACAGATCCGGAGATCTTGCTGGCCAGGGTAGTTGACTTACACCTTCTAGAGCACGTTGGGTGGCACGGGATACATGCGGACGTGCATTGTCCTGTTGGAACAGCAAGTTCCCTTGCCGGTCTAGGAATGGTAGAACGATGGGTTCGATGATGGTTTGGATGTACCGTGCACTATTCAGTGTCCCTTCGACGATCACCAGTGGTGTACGGCCAGTGTAGGAGATCGCTCCCCACACCATGATGCCGGGTGTTGGCCCTGTGTGCCTCGGTCGTATGCAGTCCTGATTGTGGCGCTCACCTGCACGGTGCCAAACACGCATACGACCATCATTGGCACCAAGGCAGAAGCGACTCTCATCGCTGAAGACGACACGTCTCCATTCGTCCCTCCATTCATGCCTGTCGTGACACCACTAGAGGTGGGCTGCACGATGTTGGTGCGTGAGCGGAAGACGGCCTAACGGTGTGCGGGACCATAGCCCAGCTTCATGGAGACGGTTACGAATGGTCCTCGCCGATACCCCAGGAGCAACAGTGTCCCTAATTTGCTGGGAAGTGGCGGTGCGGTCCCCTACGGCACTGCGTAGGATCCTACGGTCTTGGCGTGCATCCGTGCGTAGCTGCGGTCCGGTCCCAGGTCGACGGGCACGTGCACCTTCCGCCGACCACTGGCGACAACATCGATGTACTGTGGAGACCTCACGCCCCACGTGTTGAGCAATTCGGCGGTACGTCCACCCGGCCTCCCGCATGCCCACTATACGCCCTCGCTCAAAGTCTGTCAACTGCACATACGGTTCACATCCACGCTGTCGTGGCATGCTACCAGTGTTAAAGACTGCGATGGAGCTCCGTATGCCACGGCAAACTGGCTGACACTGACGGCGGCAGTGCACAAATGCTGCGCAGCTAGCGCCATTCGACGGCCAACACCGCGGTTCCTGGTGTGTCCGCTGTGCCGTGCGTGTGATCATTGCTTGTACAGCCCTCTCGCAGTGTCCGGAGCAAGTGTGGTGGGTCTGACACACCGGTGTCAATGTGTTCTTTTTTCCATTTCCAGGAGTGTAGAATAGGATCGGCACCTTCTGCACAAACGAGATGTCAGAATTAACACTGTACACGCATCCATTAATTACCCACACATTAAAGGACCCCAGCCAACACAATGCCGTACGACTTTACATTGTGGAAAAGAAAATGTATGCCGATAGCGCTTTGTTTTTTCTTGAGGTAGTCCTGCTAAAAGCATCTACCACGAGTGCTGCGATGTGTACTTCTATCGATGCTCTAGAAATGTTTGAATTGTTTGTTTGTAATATTTTGTCGTAATACAGAAATAATATTACTGCTACTTTGTAGCATGCAATGTCAGTGGTCTGGGAAAGAAACATTTGCACAGATGTATTATCGTGTGATACTAGTTTTGACATTCGACTGTGGGACACGGACTTACGACTCAAAAGCCCTTACAAGAAGTGAGAGCTTCTCAGAAAATAATTCAGAGATAAACGAATGTTAAAATGACAGTTGTTGTTTTAGGTGCACTTACCAAGCAATGACCGGTTTCACTTCATACGAACATAATCAGGTGGCCTTTATTTCAACAAGACTCAGATTAGGCTACAAGCTACACAAGACGCACGTAATACACTGAAGAGGAAAAGAAACTGGTACATCTGCCCAATATCGCGTAGAGCCCCCTGGAGCACGCAGAAGTTCCGCAATACGACGTGGCATGGACTCGACTAATCTAAGGGTACGAGGGGGTGGAGATGTCTTTTGAACAGCACGTTGCAAGGCATCCCAGATATGCTGAATAATATTCATGTCTGGGAAGTTTGATGGCCAGCGGAAGTGTTTCAACTCAGGAGAGTGTTCCTGGAGCCAATCTGTAGCAATTCTGGGCGTGTGGGGTAAAGCATTGTCCTGCTGGAATTGCCCGAGTCTGTCGGAATGCCCAGAGGACATCAATGAATCCAGGTGATCAGACACGAAGCTTACGCATGTGTCATCTGTGAGAGTTGTGCATTGACGTATCAGGGATCCCACATCACTCCAACTGCACACACGTCACACCATTACAGCGCGTCCATGGATTCATGAGGTTGTTTCCATACCCGAACGCATATATCCGCTCGAAATAATCTGAAATCAGACTTCTACGACCAGACTACATGTTTCCAGTCATCAACAGTCCAACGTCGGTGTTGACGGGCCCAGGCGTGGCGTAAAGCTTTCTGTCGTGCAGTCATGAATGGTACACGTGTGGACCTTCGTCTCCGAAAGCCCATGTCGATGATGTTTCGGTGAATGTTTCGCACGCTGACGCTTCTTGATGGCCCGGCATTTAAATCTGCAGCAATTTGCGGAAGGGTTGCACTTCTGTGACTCTGAACGATTCTCTTCAGTCTCCTTGGTCCCTTTCTTGCAGAATCTTTTCGGCCGCAGCGATGTCTGAGAATTGATGTTTTACCGGATACCTGATATTCACGGTTTACTCGTGAAATGGTCGTACGGGAAAATCCCCACTTCATTGCTACCTCTGAGATGCTATGTCCATCGCTCGTGCGCCGACTATAACACCAAGTTCATACTCACTTAAATCGTGATAACCTGCCATTGTAGCAGCAGTAACCGATCTAACATCTGCGCCATACACTTGTTGTCTTATGTAGCCGTTGCCGACCGCAGTGCCGTATTCTGTCTGCGTACACACTACATCTCTGTATTTCAATACACATGCCTATACCAGTTTATTTGGCTCTACAGAGTATATGCTGCATAACCATTACATCGAAGATTCATTTACACCATTTGTATTTATATTCATAAACTGAAAAAATGAGACGATGTCATGAGTTAAAAATGCTTAATTGGTCAATGAAACGTTGGCATGTACAACCGACAAAACAAAATTTCTCGTGCGGAAAATCGCTGAGTCCTACATCGGAGGCCGGCCGGAGTGGACGAGCGGTTAAAGGCGCTACAGTCTGGAACCGCTACGGTCGCGGGTTCGTATCCTGCCTCGGGCATGGATGTGTGTGATGTCCTTCGGTTAGTTAGGTTTAAGTAGGTCTAAGTTCTAGGGGATTTATGACCATAGCAGTTGAGTCCCATAGTGCTCAGAGCCATTTGAACCATCCTACATCGGACGTTGTCGGCGTGTACAGCCTCATCGTTAATATCGATGTTGGGTAACAGCGGCATCATACACTCACAGACCAGAAAAGGAAAGACACACCATGAAGAAATTATCCGAATGGGACGGAAATCGGTATATGTGATATACATGTACAGACAATAAACGATTACAATTTCAAAAAATATTAGACGATTTTTTTTCAAGAGAGAGAGAGAGAGAGAGAGAGAGAGAGAGAGAGAGAGAGAGAGAGAGAGAGAGAGAGCGAGCTTCAAACTTGGTCATTAACGCTTTGGCCCACCTCTACCTCTTATGCAAGCAGTTATTCGGCTTGGCATTGTCTGATAGAGATGTTGGATGCCCACCTGATGGATATCGTGCCAAATTCTGTACAAGTGGCGTGTTAGATCGTCAAAATCCAGAAATGGTTGGAGGGCCTTGCCCAAATGCTCGAAAACGTTCTCACTTGCAGAGATATCTGGCGACTATCCCGGCCAAGGTAGGGTTTGGCAAGCACGAGGAGAAGCAGTAGAAACTCTCGCAGTATCCGGGTGGACGTTATCTTGCTTAAAGGTAAGCCCAGGGTGGCTTACCACGGAGGACGACAAAACGGGAGGTAGAATATCGTCGACGTTCCGCTGTGCTGCAAGGGTGAGGCGGATGACAATCAAAGGGGTCTTGCTGTGAAATGGAAGGGCATCCCAGACCGTTAAACATGGTTGTCCAGCCGTATGGCGGGCGACAGTTTGGTTGGTATCCCACCGCTTTCCGGGGCGTCTCCACACACGTCTTCCGCTTGGAATCTCATTGACTGAGTAGACTTGTTATAGTGACGAGTCCCGCTTCCAACAGAGCTTCGATAAGCAGCGAAGACTTGTCTGGAGAAGCCTCTGACAGCGGTTGCATACTGTCGCCCGCCATACGGACCGACAACCAGAAATGATGATCTGCGTTGCTATTAAGCATCGTAGGACTCCTTTGCATGGCACAGATGTATGTCGACAATATTCTACGTCCCGTTTTGCTGTCCTTCATGGCAAGCCACCGCGGGCTTACCTTTCAGCAAGACAACGCCTGCCTGCTTACGGTACGAGTTTCTACTGCTTGTCTTGGTGCTTGCCAGGCCCTACCTTGACCAGAAAGTTAGGCGGGTCTGTCGCCAATTGAGAATGTTTGGAGCATTATGATCAGGGCACTCCAATTAACTCAGGATTTTGGTCATTTTTGTCTTCCCGCGTCTGTGTGGCCTTGACAAACGGTTGGCACCATTTCTCTACGGCTGGGCGCAGCATTGCATTTCCTCCGCTTACCGCCAAAATTTCACGACGCATCTGTGTGCTGCTTGTATACGTCTTGCCTACAAAAATCGCACTATCCAGCGTACTTCAACTTGGACTACTTCTCCAGTTGCTGTGCGATTTCGCTGCAACACTGTGATGGAGCAATCATCCGTCCAGCAGAAGAACTGTCCGTGCAGGAAACACGGTACATGTACCCTCTTCTGACAGCGTGCCGTTCTTGTTGCGGAAGGGTCTAAGCGTGGGACAAATGTAACTTACTTTCTGAAAAGTATATATAAAATCTGTGTGTATTGCTTTGAAGGACGCAAAACAACGAAATATGTCGAGGAAGTTACATGTACGCAACAAAAGTTCGGTTTGGGCAAGGACGGGGCACAGTGCCTTCCGTTGTCCTCGTGGCATTCTTCTTAGCCTAAGTGATGTAGGGAATGCAAGGCTAAAGCGAAAATGGCTAGCGGCAGGAATTCTGAACCCTGTTTCTTCCGCCGGCCGGAGTGGCCGAGCGGCTCTAGGCGCTTCAGTCTGGAACCGCGCGACCGCTACGGTCGCAGGTTCGAATCCTGCCTCGGGCATGGATGTGTTGATGTCCTTAGGTTAGGTAGGTTTAAGTAGTTCTAAGTTCTAGGGCACTGATGACCTCAGATGTTAAGTCCCATAGTGCTCAGAGCCATTTTTGAACCTGTTTGTTCCTAAAAAGAGTCCAGAGTCGCATCTGCGCAACCTTGCCACAACTACATCTACAGTGCACAAACCATCTTTTCGTGTGTGACGGAAGGTGTTCCATGTACCACTGTTTCCTCCATCTATTTTGTTAGTCGTGTATGTGCAGTGAGATAAACAAGCAACCTTGTGCGCTCGAATCTATCTACTTTTAATTTAATTTTCTTTTCGCGATATAACGCAGGAGAAAGCAAACGTACGCTCTCGGAATTTTCAGTGTAAACCACAACCTGATGCACAATGCGGCACTTGTTGCGTCTGCCACGCGAGTTGGGGGAGGATCTCTGTGACGCTTTCGCTCTTTTTGTTCTTCTTTTGATCTTCTCTATTTTCATCTGTCTTGCCAGCCTGATAGCAGAATGACCAGCAATATTAACGTACTGATCGAACGAGGGTTGTGTAAGCTACCTCCATTATGGACGGAATGCACTCCTTGAGGAAGCTTCCAATGAATCTGTCGCCGCGCGGAGTGGCCGCGAGGTTATAGGCGCCATGTCACGGAGTGCGCTGTGTGTGTGTGTGTGTGTGTGTGTGTGTGTGTGTGTGTGTGTGTTGTTAGCATAAGTTAGTTTAAGCAGTGTGTAAGTCTAGGGACCGATGACCTCAGCAATTTTGCCCCTAGGAGTCTAGGAGTTCACACACATTTGAACATTTTTGAATGAATCTGTCTAGCGTCTGGCTTCCCTGGGATTAGTTTTCTATGGTGGTAGTACTTTGAATCGCTCCGTATATTCCCAGATATTTAATGGTTGGAACTGCTTCTAATTATTTTTCGGCAGTCGTGTAACGTGTAATAAAACTGGAAAACCAGCGTTTCTGTCTGTTTAAACACGCTAATCTCCAAAACTAGTAGACTAGTTTTAATGGGATTTTGACAGGTAACTTCAGCGTAGCTTTCGTCGGCATACAAGCTTTGATTCATTTAAATCGAATCACGAAAAAAAAAAGATACCGTAATTTAAATCTTTAAGATTGTGTTGTTAGTACAGTAATGAAACGATCATCACGCCGCAATACACCAAAGAACCAATAGATGGTGCTGTTATCCAGTCGAATTTTTAAACTCATCCAGCGCACCTGGACTTCTGTCACAAAAAATTTATTTGGTAAACGGCGTACCGATTATTCTGTTGCGAAATTTAAGCTCACCGAAGCTGTGTTACTTCCCTATATCGCATCATAGAAGCGGAAATTTTGACGTGTTCAATTCCCGGTGAGCTTTTGTTACACCATGATCGCAAACGAAGCACAAGGATAGACGCCGCGTGTTGCGGGCGTGAACCTAAAGTCGTCTTCACAAGGAACGACGCAGCTAACGGGTACGTGGACGCGGACGTGACATTCCACCTCACGAGAGAGAGAGAGAGAGAGAGAGAGAGAGAGGGAGGGAGCAACGTCGGCACACGGGACGATCTGGTTAACGCGATCTGCGCTCTCAGCGTTCTTCAGAGGCCGTTGTCGGCTTCATTTGGCTCGAAAAAATGGCTCTGAGCACTAAGGGAATTAACTTCTGAGGTCATCAGTCCCCTAGACTTTAGAACTACTTAAACCTAAATAACCTAAGGACATCACACACATCCATGCCCGAGGCAGGATTCGAACCTGCGACCGTAGCGGTCGCGCGGTTCCAGACTGTAGCGCCTAGAACCGCTCGGCCAAACCTTCCGGCAGGCTCTGAAACGACAGAGTTTCTTTATGAAAATGGATGCGCGTAAAATAGCTGCGTTATCTCTACGGGCAAATGTCCAAAAAGAGCCGAGAAAACCGTGAAGAAGATTCTGTCTTCGTCGATGGCGTTAACAGCGAATTGCTGGTAGAGGAACAGTACATAATGCTGTACAACGATCGGAGAAACATGCTAATAGAAGTTATTCGTTAACTCCACTGCATTTTCATCCCATTTCCGTCCGCCCCCCGGTAGCTGAGTGGTGAGCGCGACAGAGTGTCAATCCTAAGGGCCCAGGTTCGATTCCCGGCTGTGTCGGAGATTTTCTCCGCTCAGGGACTGGGTGTTGTGTTATCAGCATCATCATTATTTCATCCCCATCGACGCGCAAGTCGCCGAAGTGGCGCCAAATCGAAAGACTTGCACCAGGCGAACGGTCTACCCGACGGGAGGCTCTAGTCACACGACATTTATTTATCCCATTTCCGGTTTTAAATTCTTGGGGTATAGCGTCTATTGTCAGTTTGCGCATGGAAAGTATCCATATTCTCGATGTTCCCTTGAGTACCAACCCCTTGAAATAACGTACTTCATTACACAAATTTCAAAACAGAGATTCGTTTCGTAATTTCATTCGAATGGAAGAGGACGTTTTTTCGAGGCTGCACACAATCGCTAAAAAAGATACTTACCGGCAACATACAAAAAGCAGAGATAAATGTATACAGGTTGTGTCAAAAAGAATCATCCGATTTGGCTTGTCTATATTTCTGAAACTAATAAACATATACAATGAATTTTGTTTTTTTCATGAACAGGAAACGCAAAAGTTTTTTTTTCACAATTTTCAAAGGTGTTCAATACACCGCCTTGAGATCAACGGCGTATGTCAATGCTGTATTCAGATTGTTCCCACACTGCAGCGAGCATGTCTTGAGTTACAGCTTCCACAGCTGCTGTTAAGCGGTGTCGCAGTTGACTCATTGTTGTCGGTAACGGAGGCACATAAGCAGTCTTTTATAAACCCCCCACAAGAAGTAATCACATACAGTAACGTCCGATGACCCTGGAGGCCAGTTAATGTAAAGCTGAATCATTTGGACCAGTGCGACCGATCCATCGTTCAGTAATTCTTTGATTTAAAAATTCTCGCACTTCCAGATGCCAGTGCGGCCGCGCCCCATCCTGTTATTAAATGAAGTTGTTCGAATCTGTTTCCGTCTGTGGGAAAAGAAAGTTCTCAAGCATATCGAGATATGTGCTTCCCGTGACGGTGTTCTCGGCAAAGAAAACAGGACCACACACTTTTTCCCATGAACCTGCACAAAACGCGCTAAGTTTTGGAGAGTCCCTCTGGTGTTGTGCAATTTCGTGTGATTGTTCCGTGCCCCTTAGTCTCACATTATGACGGTTCACCTTTCCATTTAAATGGAATGTTGCCTCGACGCTAAACACTGAGCGTGAAAGAAACGTCGAGGGCATGTTGAGCTGTCGAGCTGCTCGCTTAACGTATTTCTGCGGAGTACTTGTGAAACTGTGGCGGATGCGTTAGACTTCTATGCCAGACACTTGGGGACGGCCCGGCGATTTGCCTTTACACAAACAATCGTTTCTCGGAATTGTTCGTGCCGTCTTCTAATGCCCTGTGCTGTAGGAGAATCCACACTATACCTAGTGCGAAAGACACGCTGAACAGTTATTACTGCCCCGCACTGCACAAAACGTCTGCTGTCCCGATAGCGTTTTTAATAGAACTAAAGTGGGCGCACACTGCTGCTACGTAGTGAGAACCATGTAAAACTCGACAGTTTTCACTTTCCAAAATTACGTTGTTCACGCACATATCTGAAGTAACATAATAGTTATGATTTTTTTAAAAGTCGGATAATTCTTTTTTATACACATTGTATGTTACAGAAGGTTTCGTAACAAAAATGCCTTCTAGTATGTAACTTGTTTACTTTCTGACGTAACTGTAAGTCACTTTTGAGGTTTTCGTCCACAGGGGAAGCATTTCAGTCGTTGGCCTTTGCAACAATAATTGCAGCAAGTATATTATTTACAATAAATAACGACTTTTGAGTCAGTTCTTCTGTATACGAATAGGAAAAGCCAAGAAGCGTGAAGAAAACAAAAAGACGGAAAAAACCTGGAAGGAGGCAAAGAATGTTTCTACCACTGATCGATATTTAACAACTGATTTGATATTTGTTGTTGTTGTTGTGGTCTTCAGTACTGAGACTGGTTTGATGCAGCTCTCCATGCTACTCTATCCTGTGCAAGCTTCTTCATCTCCCAGTATCTACTGCAACCTAAATCCTTCTGAATATGCTTAGTGTATTCATCTCTTGGTCTCCCTCTACGATTTTTACCCTCCACACTGCCCTCCAATGCTAAATTTGTGATCCCTTGATGCCTCAAAACATGTCCTACCAACCGATCCCTTCTTCTAGTCAAGTTGTGCCACAAACTTCTCTTCGCCCCAATCCTTTTCAATACCTCCTCATTAGTTACGTGATCTACCCACCTTATCTTCAGCATTCTTCTGTAGCACCACATTTCGAAAGCTTCTATTCTCTTCTTGTCCAAACTAGTTATCGTCCATGTTTCACTTCCATACATGGCTACACTACATACAAATACAAATTTGATATTTAACTATGACAAATTGTATTAAAATGATATTGATAGGTCATTGTGGCAGTGAAACGATATACTTTCATGGCAAACAATCTACGACACTGAAAATATCAATATACAGGAAGCCCTTACTTACCTAGGCGTTGTTACATGTCCCTTTACGACAACAAACCAGAGCAAAATGACGCGACTTCGAGAGCTCCCCACTTTACGGATTCTTTGAAGCGGCTTGTACTCATACCCCGTACACCATGATAAGCAAAACACATGCAGTACGTACTGCAGCATAACTCGATTCAATACGGCAGATCTTCAGTTCTGCTCGTGAGGTAAAAAACCATGTCGTATCTCATTGGCCGCATTTGCCGGAGTCTTCATCTCACACTCCGCAGTGCAGTGGAACGTGGAATTCCACCGGGGCCAACGAGACATACGGGCACTACAACGGACTTGTGACATCATACTAGAAGGCTTCTCCGGTACACTTCGGGAACGCTCGGCTCCTTGCAGGGCCCTCGGGAATTTAGTACTTAATTGAAAAGGTACCGCATAATTAATGCGATAATTTTGTCGTGTGCTACGGAGAACTTGCTTGCATTTATGCACCCAGTTAAGATTTATTAAATTCGCCTGAAATAGTTCCGCGCTCCCCGCCGGAGACGACTGGTGGCACTCGTAAGACCTGCAGTGTCACATGTTACGACGTACGCGTCACGGCGTGTATTTCTCGTAAGCCTCGAATTCCACACTGTGACCTCACCAGCTCCTCGTGTACGTGCGTTTTCACGTCCCATGAGAGGATGAATTTTGTGTCTGTTCCTTGTCGCACTGTCAGCTCTACTTTGGAACAACCTTAGCAACATGTGGCGGACATTTTTGCTGACAGATTGTTTTGACTGCGGCGCAGAAGTTTTGCCAGGAAGCCCTTTACACGAAACTTCCTGGCAGATTAAAACTGTGTGCCCGACCGAGACTCGAACTCGGGACCTTTGCCTTTCGCGGGCAAGTGCTCTACGGTCTGAGCTACCGAAGCACGACTCACGCCCGGCACTAACAGCCTTACTTCTGCCAGTACCTCGTCTCCTACCTTCCAAACTTTACAGAAGCTCTTTGCGAACCTTGCAGAACTAGCACTCCTGAAAGAAAGGATATTGCGGAGACATGGCTTAGCCACAGCCTGGGGGATGTTTCCAGAATGAGATTATCACTCTGCAGCGGAGAGCTTCTGTAAAGTTTGGAAGGTAGGAGACGAGGTACTGGCAGAAGTAAGGCTGTGAGTGCCGGGCGTGAGTCGTGCTTCGGTAGCTCAGATGGTAGAGCACTTGCCCGCGAAAGGCAAAGGTCCCGAGTTCGAGTCTCGGTCGGGCACACAGTTTTAATCTGCCAGGAAGTTTCATATCAGCGCACACCCCGCTGCAGAGTGAAAATCTCATTCTGGAGCCCTTTACACATCCTCAATACAGTCCGTATCCCTCCCCTCGTCATTTCCATATTTTTGGAGCCCTGAAGCAAGACATTTGTGGCCGTCGATTTGATTTGGAGGAAGAGGTACAAGCCTGGGTTCAATCATCGTTCCGTAGACAACTGTAAACATTTTTCCATGAAGGCATGTCCTGTCTCACAGTGGGATAAATACACTCCTGGAAATGGAAAAAAGAACACATTGACACCGGTGTGTCAGACCCACCATACTTGCTCCGGACACTGCGAGAGGGCTGTACAAGCAATGATCACACGCACGGCACAGCGGACACACCAGGAACCGCGGTGTTGGCCGTCGAATGGCGCTAGCTGCGCAGCATTTGTGCACCGCCGCCGTCAGTGTCAGCCAGTTTGCCGTGGCATACGGAGCTCCATCGCAGTCTTTAACACTGGTAGCATGCCGCGACAGCGTGGACGTGAACCGTATGTGCAGTTGACGGACTTTGAGCGAGGGCGTATAGTGGGCATGCGGGAGGCCGGGTGGACGTACCGCCGAATTGCTCAACACGTAGGGCGTGAGGTCTCCACAGTACATCGATGTTGTCGCCAGTGGTCGGCGGAAGGTGCACGTGCCCGTCGACCTGGGACCGGACCGCAGCGACGCACGGATGCACGCCAAGACCGTAGGATCCTACGCAGTGCCGTAGGGGACCGCACCGCCACTTCCCAGCAAATTAGGGACACTGTTGCTCCTGGGGTATCGGCGAGGACCATTCGCAACCGTCTCCATGAAGCTGGGCTACGGTCCCGCACACCGTTAGGCCGTCTTCCGCTCACGCCCCAACATCGTGCAGCCCGCCTCCAGTGGTGTCGCGACAGGCGTGAATGGAGGGACGAATGGAGACGTGTCGTCTTCAGCGATGAGAGTCGCTTCTGCCTTGGTGCCAATGATGGTCGTATGCGTCTTTGGCGCCGTGCAGGTGAGCGCCACAATCAGGACTGCATACGACCGAGGCACACAGGGCCAACACCCGGCATCATGGTGTGGGGAGCGATCTCCTACACTGGCCGTACACCACTGGTGATCGTCGAGGGGACACTGAATAGTGCACGGTACATCCAAACCGTCATCGAACACATCGTTCTACCATTCCTAGACCGGCAAGGGAACTTGCTGTTCCAACAGGAATGCACGTCCGCATGTATCCCGTGCCACCCAACGTGCTCTAGAAGGTGTAAGTCAACTACCCTGGCCAGCAAGATCTCCGGATCTGTCCCCCATTGAGCATGTTTGGGACTGGATGAAGCGTCGTCTCACGTGGTCTGCACGTCCAGCACGAACGCTGGTCCAACTGAGGCGCCAGGTGGAAATGGCATGGCAAGCCGTTCCACAGGACTACATCCAGCATCTCTACGATCGTCTCCATGGGAGAATAGCAGCCTGCATTGCTGCGAAAGGTGGATATACACTGTACTAGTGCCGACATTGTGCATGCTCTGTTGCCTGTGTCTATGTGCCGGTGGTTCTGTCAGTGTGATCATGTGATGTATCTGACCCCAGGAATGTGTCAATAAAGTTTCCCCTTCCTGGGACAATGAATTCACGGTGTTCTTATTTCAATTTCCAGGAGTGTATATTAACACTTAGGGCAAATGCTTTTGAAATAGTAAACAGCGCTCCATTGCAGGCTGTTAACGAAGATACGAGCATACGGAATAAGGCCACATGTATGTAAATGGCTCGATGGCTTCTCAAATAATAGAACCCAGTATTTTATCCTCGATGGTGAGTGTTCATCAGAGACAAGAGTGACGTCAGGAGTGCCCCAGGGAAGTGTGACAGGACCGCTTTTGTTCTCTGCATACGTGAATGATTTTGCGGAAAGGTTGGGCAGCAATCTGCGGTTCTTTGCTGACGATGCTGTAATGTACGGTAAGGTGTCGAAGTTGAGTGTTTGTAGGAAGATACGAGACAGCTCATACAAAATTTCCAGTTGATCAGCTGTACATGTGGAAAAATGTAAGTTAACGAGAATGAGTAGGAAGAACAAACCTGTAATGTTCCGATACAGTATTACTAGTGTCCTGCCTGACACGGTGAAGTCGTTGAAATATCTGGCCGTAGCATTGCAAAGCGATATGAAATGTAACATTCCGTGTGGTAGGGAAGGCGAATGGTCGACGTCGGTTTGTTGGAGGAATTTAGGAAAGAATGGTTCATCTGTAAAGGAGATAGGACGCTGTGGCGACAAGTCCTTGAGTACTGCTCAGTTGTTGGGTGTCCGTACCAGGTCGGGCTGAAGGAAGACATCGAAGCAGTAGAGCGGGCTGCTAGATTTGTAAGTCCGGACAAGAAGCAAGTGTTACGGAGATGCTTCGGGAATTCAAATAGAAATCGCTGTACGGAAAGTGACGTTGTTATCGAGGAACACTAATGGGAAAAGTTTAGGGAACCGAGTTTGAAGTTGACTGCCAAACCATTCCACCGCCGCCAGGATACCTTGCGTGCAAGGGCTACGAAGATAACATACTAGGGCTCAAACGGAGGCATGTAGACAGTCGTTTTTCAGTCGCTCTATTTTAGAGTGGGAAAATGGTTCAAATGGCTGTGAGCACTATGGGACTTAACACCTGAGGTCATCAGTCCCCTAGAACTTAGAACTACTTAAACCTAACTAGCCTAAGGACATTACACACATCCGTGTAGGGAGTGCCTATGTTGTTGGCGACACCCCAAATCTCTTTCGGCTTCCCGACCAGTGTTCGGTCTATACTGCGGAGCTTTACGCTGTTCTCCAGGCTGTCCACTACATCCGCCGCCATCAGCGGATACAGTACGTTATCTGCTCAGATTCTCTCAGCTCTCTCCTCAGTCTCCAAGCTCTTTACCCTGTGCACCCTCTGGTCCACCGGATTCAGGACTGTCTGCGCTTGCTCCACCTGGGGGGCGTCTCGGTGGCGTTCCGCTGGCTCCCGGGACACGCTGGTATCTGTGGGAATGAGGCGGCCGATATAGCGGCCAAGGCTGCAGTCTCCCTTCCTCGGCCAGCTATTCAGTCGCTTCCCTTCACCGATCTACGGAGCGGTTTATGTCGCAAAGTTGCTCATTTATGGCATGAGCATTGGTCAACACTTCCCCGTAATAAATTGCGGGAAGTGAAACCCCTTCCTCGCGCTTGGACCTCTTCCTCCCGAACGCGTCGTCGGGAGGAGGTAATTTTAGCTAGACTCCGAATAGGGCACTGTCTTTTTAGCCATCGACATCTTTTAAGCGGCGATCCTCCCCCACTCTGTCCCCACTGCTCTCAGCTGTGGACGGTAAGACACCTTTTAATTGAATGCCCCTATTTTAATCCGTTACGCTCCCGTCTACAGCTATCGCCTGATCTATCGTCGATTTTAGCAGATGACACGCGCTCAGCCGACCGCGTTCTCCAGTTTATTAGTGACGGTGAAATGACGTCAGTCATGTGAAGCTTTTTTTGGGGACAACCACCCCCTTTCTGTAGTGGATTTTTTAAGCATTCCTTCTACTTTTAGTTTCTCCAATTTTATGACTTTGTTCCCATTGCTGCTGGTTTTCAATTTCGGTTTTTTACTGTCTTAGAAGATTTGCTCCCTAAAACCACACAAAAAAAAAAATTACACACATCCATACTCGAGGCAGGATTCGAACCTGTTACCGTAGCAGGTGCGCGGCTCCGGACTGAAGCGCCTAGAACCGCTCGGTCACAGCGGCCTGCTATTTTCGAGTGGAACAGGAAGGGGAAGGACTAGTTGTGGTACAGGGTACCCTCCGCCAGGAACCTTACGTTGGTTTGCGGAGTATCTATGTAGATGTAGTTGAGTTGCCTTTTTTTTTTTCATCTGTCTCGTTTTCATTTGGCTGCACCTTATATTTAGTCACATTAAAAAAAGTTCCGCTGTATGGCGTTTGGGGAAGAGTAGGAAAGTTAACGAAGCGCTTACCTGCGCTAGCTTTACAGCGAGGAGCTTTGTACTGAAATTCAATAGACGTGATGTGAGCCAAAGCTGTCCTAGTTGGCAGATCTAATTCAGAACGCGTTGTAAGCGATCTGAAAAGCGTGGCGTTGCGAGTAGCGGCTAGTTACAGTGGAGTCGCCCAGATAAGCGTGCGGGTGTGTGTGGGTGTGTGTGGGGTGGGGGTGTAGAGGGAGGGAGGCGCTTTGTGCCTAGCAGCGGCGGTGAAACGCGCATTATCAGAGCTGTCAACGCCTGTGCAGACAACAGCTGTCTGCAACGTACAGCGTGCAAACAACTGGCGGTGGGTTTTGTAACCTCGGTGACGCCGGTCTCCATGGCCAAGGTTACACACTCTGGCACGTGTGACTACTTCATTAAAACAAAGCCTCGCATAGGCAGCGGCGTGAGCTACGGTTTTGAATGTATATTTGTGGTCGATCGACATAGTACACTCCTGGAAATTGAAATAAGAACACCGTGAATTCATTGTCCCAGGAAGGGGAAACTTTATTGACACATTCCTAGGGTCAGATACATCACATGATCACACTGACAGAACCACAGGCACATAGACACAGGCAACAGAGCATGCACAATGTCGGCACTAGTACAGTGTATATCCACCTTTCGCAGCAATGCAGGCTGCTATTCTCCCATGGAGACGATCGTAGAGATGCTGGATGTAGTCGTGTGGAACGGCTTGCCATGCCATTTCCACCTGGCACTTCAGTTGGACCAGCGTTCGTGCTGGACGTGCAGACCGCGTGAGACGACGCTTCATCCAGTCCCAAACATGCTCAATGGGGGACAGATCCGGAGATCTTGCTGGCCAGGGTAGTTGACTTACACCTTCTAGAGCATGTTGGGTGGCACGGGATACATGCGGACGTGCATTGTCCTGTTGGAACAGCAAGTTCCCTTGCCGGTCTAGGAATGGTAGAACGATGGGTTCGATGACGGTTTGGATGTACCGTGCACTATTCAGTGTCCCCTCGACGATCACCAGTGGTGTACGGCCAGTGTAAGAGGTCGCTCCCCACACCATGATGCCGGGTGTTGGCCCTGTGTGCCTCGGTCGTATGCAGTCCTGATTGTGGCGCTCACCTGCACGGCGCCAAACACGCATACGACCATCATTGGCACCAAGGCAGAAGCGACTCTCATCGCTGAAGACGACACGTCTCCATTCGTCCCTCCATTCACGCCTGTCGCGACACCACTGGAGGCGGGCTGCACGATGTTGGGGCGTGAGCGGAAGTCGGCCTAACGGTGTGCGGGACCGTAGCCCAGCTTCATGGAGACGGTTGCGAATGGTCCTCGCCGATACCCCAGGAGCAACAGTGTCCCTAATTTGCTGGGAAGTGGCGGTGCGGTCCCCTACGGCACTGCGTAGGATCCTACGGTCTTGGCGTGCATCCGTGCGTCGCTGCGGTCCGGTCCCAGGTCGACGGGCACGTGCACCTTCCGCCGACCACTGGCGACAACATGGATGTACTGTGGAGACCTCACGCCCCACGTGTTGAGCAATTCGGCGGTACGTCCACCCGGCCTCCCGCATGCCCACTACGCGCCCTCGCTCAAAGTACGTCAACTGCACATACGGTTCACGTCCACGCCGTCGCGGCATGCTACCAGTGTTAAAGACTTCGATGGAGCTCCGTATGCCACGGCAAACTGGCTGACACTGACGGCGGCGGTGCACAAATGCTGCGCAACTAGCGCCATTCGACGGCCAACACCGCGGTTCCTGGTGTGTCCGCTGTGCCGTGCGTGTGATCATTGTTTGTACAGCCCTCTCGCAGTGTCCGGAGCAAGTATGGTGGGTCTGACACACCGGTGTCAATGTGTTCTTTTTTCCATTTCCAGGAGTGTATATTTGTGGTCGATCGACATAGTATTTGCACGTGGAGAAAGAACGACAGAACGCACAAGAATGATGTTGAATTACAATGTAATATCAAAGAGTTATATAAATTTGAATTTTACGAAGAAATGCTTAAGAGTTCACGGAAATGCCACTAGTTGTCTTTCAGTATTCCTTTAGTCAGTGTGACAAGTGAGTGCGAACAGAGTTGTTGACGAGCATATTGCAGCGGTTTCAGAGTGCTGACGTTTTTGCGTTGGCTGCATAAATTCCTGTTATAAAATTTGGGAATACTCCAGCAGAAACGCACCAAAACGTTAAAGCAAGCTTTCGGAGGCAACCCATTAGGCCCAGCACCCAGGTATAAGCGTTTCAAAAATAGGCGGACATACATTGATGTTGACGATCGTTCCGGTAGGCCTCAACTGACATCACACCAGGAAATATTCAGACAGAGAGACACCTGAATCTGTAAAATGGTAAACAGAGAACTGAAGACCTCTGCAGTACCGTGGGAATAAGCTATGGTACGTATGAACGTGTCCTGTGAGAAGAATTGAACATGAGGAGGACTTCAGCTAAGTTCGTACCATGGCTTAAAGACGATAACCGTTTTCCTTAACATGTTGTCACTAGTGACAGAAATTGGAGTTACGACTATGACTCTGAAACTAAGTAGAAATCGTCGCAGTAAAAGGATACTTCAGCTCTACCAAAAAGCAGCTTGATAAGTGGAGAGTAGTATACACTCCTGGAAATGGAAAAAAGAACACATTGACACCGGTGTGTCAGACCCACCATACTTGCTCCGGACACTGCGAGAGGGCTGTACAAGCAATGATCACACGCACGGCACAGCGGACACACCAGGAACCGCGGTGTTGGCCGTCGAATGGCGCTAGCTGCGCAGCATTTGTGCACCGCCGCCGTCAGTGTCAGCCAGTTTGCCGTGGCATACGGAGCTCCATCGCAGTCTTTAACACTGGTAGCATGCCGCGACAGCGTGGACGTGAACCGTATGTGCAGTTGACGGACTTTGAGCGAGGGCGTATAGTGGGCATGCGGGAGGCCGGGTGGACGTACCGCCGAATTGCTCAACACGTAGGGCGTGAGGTCTCCACAGTACATCGATGTTGTCGCCAGTGGTCGGCGGAAGGTGCACGTGCCCGTCGACCTGGGACCGGACCGCAGCGACGCACGGATGCACGCCAAGACCGTAGGATCCTACGCAGTGCCGTAGGGGACCGCACCGCCACTTCCCAGCAAATTAGGGACACTGTTGCTCCTGGGGTATCGGCGAGGACCATTCGCAACCGTCTCCATGAAGCTGGGCTACGGTCCCGCACACCGTTAGGCCGTCTTCCGCTCACGCCCCAACATCGTGCAGCCCGCCTCCAGTGGTGTCGCGACAGGCGTGAATGGAGGGACGAATGGAGACGTGTCGTCTTCAGCGATGAGAGTCGCTTCTGCCTTGGTGCCAATGATGGTCGTATGCGTGTTTGGCGCCGTGCAGGTGAACGCCACAATCAGGACTGCATACGACAGAGGCACACAGGGCCAACACCCGACATCATGGTGTGGGGAGCGATCTCCTACACTGGCCGTACACCACTGGTGATCGTCGAGGGGACACTGAATAGTGCACGGTACATCCAAACCGTCATCGAACCCATCGTTCTACCATTCCTAGACCGGCAAGGGAACTTGCTGTTCCAACAGGACAATGCACGTCCGCATGTATCCCGTGCCACCCAACGTGCTCTAGAAGGTGTAAGTCAACTACCCTGGCCAGCAAGATCTCCGGATCTGTCCCCCATTGAGCATGTTTGGGACTGGATGAAGCGTCGACTCACGCGGTCTGCACGTCCAGCACGAACGCTGGTCCAACTGAGGCGCCAGGTGGAAATGGCATGGCAAGCCGTTCCACAGGACTACATCCAGCATCTCTACGATCGTCTCCATGGGAGAATAGCAGCCTGCATTGCTGCGAAAGGTGGATATACACTGTACTAGTGCCGACATTGTGCATGCTCTGTTGCCTGTGTCTATGTGCCTGTGGTTCTGTCAGTGTGATCATGTGATGTATCTGACCCCAGGAATGTGTCAATAAAGTTTCCCCTTCCTGGGACAATGAATTCACGGTGTTCTTATTTCAATTTCCAGGAGTGTATGTATCTATTGATCGTAATTTTTTTATATATGTACTGGCGGCGTTATTCGTAAACAGTTCCTCCGTCCTGGTCAGACAGCCAATATCCAGTTTTTCCGCGGCGTTCTAAGACATTTGAAAGAAGTGGGGAGATAACGTCCACAAAAGTGACGTTCGAACGACTGGGTACTCTATCATGACAATGCACGTTCTCAATTTTCTTTTTGTTTTACCATTCTTCTGACTGGTTTGATGCATCCTGCCGCGATTTCCTCTCCTGTGCCAACATTTTCAGTTCAGAGTATCACTTGCAGCCTACATCCTCACCCTTCGGGATGTGTTCCAATCTCTGTCTTTCTCTGCAGCTTTTACCCTCCGCAACTCCCTCTAGTACCATAGCAATTATTCCCTGGTGGCTTACCAAATGCCCTATCATCCTGTCCCTTCCTCTTGTCAGTGTTTTCCATATATTTCTTTCCGACTGCGCGCAGAACCTCCTCTTCCTTATCTTATCAGTCCACCTAATTCCAAACATTCTTGTGTAGGACCACATCTCAGATGCTTAGATTCTCTTCTATTCCGGTTTTCCCACGGTCCGTTTCACTACCATACGATGCTGTACTCCAGACGTACATTCTCAGAAATTTCTTACTCAAATTAAGGCGTATGTTTGATACTAGTAGACTTCTCTTCGCCAGGAATGCCCTTTTTGCCTGTTCTAGTCTGCTTTTGATGTCCTCTTGCTCCGTCCGCCATGGTTTATTTTGCTGCCTAGGAAGCAGAATTACTTATCACCTACATCGTGACCATCAACCCTGATGCTAAGTCTTTCGCTGTTCTCATTTCTTCCACTTTTCGTCACTTTCGACTGTCTTCGATCTACTCTCAATCTGTATTCTGTACTCAGTACTCATTCGTATATAGTATACATTAATCAGATTTTTTTTTAAACTAGAAACGAGATGTCAGTTCGCCGCAATCTAGCGCTATCCGACAGACTTATCAATCGATGGTCCAATCCGACATTTGCCCTGAATTTTTTTTATATACACAAAGAACACACCGAAATAATCATATCAGAATTTTAGCTGCTAAGAAACAATGAAAGTATTTTTCAAAAAAATGTTGAAAATTGCCAAATACGTAGTTCGTCAGGCGGCTGGATAAACGTACGCCAGTACCATTTCTGCAGCAGACAGCGCGCACACACAACAAAGTAGGTGCGTAGCGTTGGTTGACGGCGCTTCGGCAAACAGATAAGACGGCACAATGCGATCCTAATTTGTAAAGAGAACTCCAGTTTCTATTGGTATTTTCTTTGATACAATTGTTCACAGTTACTATTTAGCAGTTGCTTTTGCGATATCACTACGTATTAATAATTGAGATAAAACTGGGTTCATTTTCTTGGTGTTTTCTTCGTGTGTGATTGCTAGTAGCATCTGTCTTTGTGCAGGTTCCTGAGTTCCACAGCAATGTGGAATCAAGTTAATGTTTTCAGCCTTACAAAGATGAAATATGAAGAACGTGGTATGCAATCGAAATCACCTACTTCTCTTGAAGACCAACAAACGTGTTATTAAGTAGCTAATTTCTTGGATATTCGTTCAAATGATGTCCACGTTTCGGCAGAAATTGTGGAAACTTTAGAAAGGACAGGAAATAACTCTTGATGATTCCAAGAATTGTGACTCAGTCGATGACTGTTGCGCTAATTAAAGTCCAGAACAAAAATGAAGCACTTCCCCCCCCCCCCCCCAAAAAAAATTTCAGTAATGACCTTCAGTGACAAAGGGCTGTAAATTTGTAAACAAAGGAGGTAAAAACGCTTATAGTAAAGCAATGCACAAGCGTGTTTCGTTTCCTAAAATCTGAACATCAATTATATGAACACAAGAAAGATTTACACGAATTACGAAATATGAGTCGGAATAAAACTCGCAGAATTGTGAACGGAAAACTATTTCAAGGATTTAGAACTGCTCGTGACAGTCGATGTACCGTTAATGAGGGAGATCTAAGAGACTGAGCCTCGGAAGATTTAGTGAAGTGAACATTACTGATCTCCAGGTTTCATCGACCTTGTTAAACATACTCAGAAAATTACACGGACCGGCCGATGTGGCCGTGCGGTTCTAAGCGCGTCAGTTTGGAACCGCGTGACCGCTACGGTCGCAGGTTCGAATCCTGCCTCGGGCATGGATGTGTGTGATGTCCTAAGGTTAGTTAGGTTTAAGTAGTTCTAAGTTCTAGGGGACTGATGACCTCAGTAGTTAAGTCCCATAGTGCTCAGAGCCATTTGGACCAAAATTACACGGAAAAAGAAAGTGGCAAAAATTACGAAGTTTACTTCAAGTAAATGCGTAGAAAAGTCAGTAGTAGGTAATACTACACATAAATTCGAATCTGGCGTAAGACGAAGCTTCTTGTATTCCCTTAAAATGCTGTGTATAAAGCCAATCAGTCGGGTTTCACTTGAGGACTGCGTGCAAAGCGCGCTTAATGGTCTCTTGCGAAAAAATACATACTCTGTTTGCAGTCAATGAATGCTAGACAAAATCTGTGCACAACAATGCCAGTGACAATTGCATTGCTGCTTCCGCAGCTTTATACCTTCTTTAAGGAACCTTGAGGCAAATTAGAACCAAAAATTTAGAAAATGACTTCAGTTGCAATAATCTTGTGATTGATACTGCAAAATCTGGAAGAATGGGAAAGAATAATTTTCAATACAATATGCGAAATGTCTTTTTACCGTTTGCAGAAAATAACTCAGCCTGCAAGAGGACAACGAAAAGACCAAATGATTCGGATTCCACCCCGTGATACAGGCTCTCGATAAAGAAATTTTTCTACAGTGTAACACATTTTACAATAAATTGTTGGACAATATAATTTTCGATAGGTGTCATGGGTTTATCAAGGGAACACTATTGTTAAACTTCAGAGATTCATGCATTGTCAATTTTTATCACCTCGTTTTAGGAAATTGATCAAGTGTGTCTGGTACACAGCACGTCCATGTCTTCCTAAATCCCAATTTTGCCTAAATAAAATTAGTAATTACTGTGATGTGCCGAATGCAATAATTTTTCCTTCATCTGGTGTGACCGGTGAAAGGAAAATGTTTGTTTTCGTCATCCAATAGACACTCGCATTTTTGCGACGACTACAGGAAATGCACAAAAGGACTGTTTCATTGGTAGCAAAATACACAGTATTTGAAAACTATAATAAGAACTGTGCTATAGGGATTGTTATAAATATTGCATGTCAACAAATTAAAGTCCCGTTTGATGAGACTCATCTAACTAACGTTACTCAGTGCCTTGGTTCACTTTCCTGTACTAGTCACTTGCGTAACCATTACGTCTGCAACAGTTTAGCTGTCAATATGAACTGCAAATTAAGCATTAATGGTATGCGTATGTGACAATTTTGGTGTGGATTTTTTTTTTTTTTTTTTTTTTTTTTTTTTTTTTTTTTTTTTTTTTTTTTCAGTCTACTGACTGGTTTGATGCGGCCCGCCACGAATTCCTTTCCTGAGCTAACCGCTTCATCTCAGAGTAGCACTTGCAACCTACGTCCTCAATTATTTGCTTGACGTATTCCAATCTCTGTCTTCCTCTACAGTTTTTGCCCTCTACAGATCCCTCTAGTACAATGAAAGTCATTCCCTCATGTCTTAGCAGATGTCCTATCATCCCGTCACTTCCTATTTATTTCATTCCTCAGCGACTTTTATTTCTGTATTCCTGATTTTCCCGGAACATGTTTGTACTTCATCCTTTCATCAATCAACTGAAGTATTTCTCTTACCCATGGTTTCTTCGCAGCTACCTTCTTTGTACCTATGTTTTCCTTCCCAACTTCTGTGATGGCCCTTTTTAGAGATGTCTTCAACTGTACTGCCTACTGCGCTATTCCTTATTGCTGTATCTATAGCGTTAGAGAACTTCAAACGTATCTCGTCATTCCTTAGTACTTCCGTATCCCACTTCTTTGCGTATTGATTCTTCCTGACTAATGTCTTGAATTTCAGCCTACTCTTCATCACTACTATATTGTGATCTGAGTCTATATCTGCTCCTGGGTACGCCTTACAATCCAGTATGTGATTTCGGAATCTCTATCTGACCATGATGTAATCTAATTGAAATCTTCCCGTATCTCCCGGCATTTTCCAAGTATGCCTCCTCCTCTTGTGATTCTTGAACAGGGTATTCGCTATTACTAGCTGAAACTTGTTACAGAACTCAATTAGTCTTTCTCCTCTTTCATTCCTTGTCTCAAGCCCATACTCTCCTGTAGCCTTTTCTTCTACTCCTTCCCCTACAACTGCATTCCAGTCGCCCATGACTATTAGATTTTCGTCCCCCTTTACATACTGCATTACCCTTTCAATATCCTCATACACTTTCTCTATCTGTTCATCTTCAGCTTGCGACGTCGGCATGTATACGTGAACTATCGTTGTCGGTGTTGGTCTGCTGTCGATTCTGATTAGAACAACCCGGTCACTGAACTGTTCACAGTAACACACCCTGTGCCCTACCTTCCTATTCATAACGAATCCTACACCTGTTATACCATTTCCTGCTGCTGTTGATATTACCCGATACTCATCTGACCAGAAATCATTGTCTTCCTTCCACTTCACTTCACTGACCCCTACTATATCTAGATTGAGCCTTTGCATTTCCCTTCAGATTTTCTAGTTTCCCTATCACGTTCAAGCTTCTGACATTCCACGCTCCGACTCGTAGAACGTTATCCTTTCGCTGATTATTCAATCTTTTCCCCTCCCGGAGATCCGAATGGGGGACTATTCCGGAATCTTTTGCCAATGGAGAGATCATCATGACACTTCTTCAATTACAGGCCACATGTCCTGTGGATACACGTTACGTGTCTTTAATGCAGTGGTTTCCATTGCCTTCTGCATCCTCATTTCGTTGATCATTGCTGATTCTTCCGCCTTTAGGGGCAATTTCCCACCCCTAGGACAAGAGAGTGCCGTGAACCTCTATGCGCTCCTCCGCCCTCTTTGACAAGGCCGGTGGCAGAATGAGGCTGACTTCGTATGCCGGAAGTCTTCGGCCGCCAATGCTGATTACATGATTACATTTAGGGAACGTGTACAAATGAGAATTCTAGTAACTAAGTGTTACAACAACAAAGGTGGCATAAGAGAGTAATCAACAAATAAAAATACAAATCACTGATGTAATTCCAACTAAAAGGTTCTTCAATAGTGTAACTGGTTCCACTTGGAGACTCGCCATCGTTATCTGATATCTCCAATAGCGCCTTTGAAGGGCATCTGCAACGGAGGCATTCTACTTCGCTAGTGCCTCAAGGAAAACAGCATCCTTGCAGTAGTTTCTCTTCCTTCGCTCATGGCTGACAAGGCAGAACATTGAGCCGTTAGTGTGATGCGGCACAGAACATTAACCCCCAGTTGAGTGGGGGGTTAACGAAAACGCTGCGTAAATAATTTGCGAAGAGCGTACGGTATTTCGGTGTGCGTTCGAGGGCATTGTGAGCATTTTGTAGGAACCACCAGTAATCAAGCTGCTCTTTCTCTCCGTCGCTAAAGATGTAGGCGACGGTAAGTCTTTTGAACCATGTAAGCGCATGATATTTTGCAGCCGGAAAGTAAGTTTCATCGGGACAGAGTAGGGTCTGAGGGTCAATCATATCAGGTGTGACCCGGAGGTAACAAGCCAATATCTTCTGTGTAAGTAGCCAAACTCCGGACGATGATGCGCAAGTAAAACGATGTTCATCGGTATCCAAAAGGTGACAATCTGGGCAATAAGGGGAGTTTGCCAGTCCAATAGTGTGGCATATTTTTTGTTGGCGATCTGATACCACTTCGAACGCTCCGTGGATGACAGAAAGTTGTGGTGTATCGTTTTCCACACTCTCGGCCAGTGAACCGTAGGGTACTTGTTTTCCACCACGTTATGGGGAACAGCCCGCAGAAGGTTGGTATAAAAATCTTTCGCCTTTGGTGGACGTGTGGCGGAGAGGTTCGAACTGACATAGCTGTAATCAAGAATGAAGGTCGACACATGGGAGAGCTGTGGTGCGACGTGCGCAACCGACACCGGCGGGACGTGAGAGACTGGCATCAGAACCTGTAGTAAACGACCCGTGAGAGAGGTATGTTGACTTTTCCATCGTTTCCTCATGTTGCCCATGTAAAGGGCAGCTGCTCTCGCCATGACGTTGACCAATCCCAGCCCTCCTTTGTGCACTGGGAGGGAAAGAGTGTCGTATCGTACTTTAACGATATGACCTGCGGAAACATAGTAACTGAAGGCCGCCTGAAGCCGGCGACCTATCTGCAGCGGTAGTGGGAGGACCTGTGCCACGTGGTTGAGTTTTGATGCTACGTAGAGGTTCAGGTATTCAACACGTTGTAGCTGATTAAAGTCCCGGAGCAGGTTCTGTCGCACCATTGCGCGTATGATCTGTAATAACCGTTGGTAGTTTGCTGCAGCTGTTTTACGTACATCTTTCTTGAACGTGATTCCCAAATATCGCAGATCAGAAACTGGTGGGAGGGGAGCGAGGGCATCCGGTCCGAGACCACGCCCAATATCCAACGCCGCCGACTTGTTGTTGTTCAGAAGACTGCCTGCGGTCTGTCCGTATCGCTCAATCCAGGTTAGTACGCTTTGAACTTCGTCATTGAAACGAACCAGCAGTAGCAGGTCGTCAGCGTATGTCCTATAGCGAAAGGTGACGTCCCGCAGCGTGATGCCAGATAGGCGGTGGTTAAGGCCCCCTAGGAGTGGCTCGAGTGCGATTGCATAAAGGTAGCTAGAAAGGGGACAACCCTGTCGTAGAGACCTCTTAATGGGTACTGGTCCTACCGTCCTTCCATTGACCTGGACGTGTGAGCTGGCTGCGGTCCAAAGACGCCGTAGGGTGTCGATGAGGCCCGGGGGGAATCCCATACAGTCCATCACTCGTAGGAGCAAGTTGTGGTGCACTCTATCAAAGGCGCGGTTGAAATCCACGGAGACGATCGCCGCTCTCAGACGGCACGCAGAAGCGATCGCTATTAAGTCCCTGCAGTCACCGGTGGCCATGTGTGTGTTGCCTTCTCCCCCCTGCGACGTCTGTTCTGGAGCGAGGATCATCGGCAAAGTCGTCTTAATACGGCTCGCCATAATCCTGGTGAAAATCTTGTAATCGGCGTTAGTTAATCGATAGCCCTCCACCTGGCTTGTGTACCGGTATGAGAAGACCTTCTACAAACGCTGGCGGCACAACACAGTCTGGAGACATAAGTTCGCGGAACATTATAACCCAGCGAGGCATCATGATGTCACGGAAAGTCCGGTAGAATTCGATGGGCAATCCATCAGGTCCAGGAGACTTATTGGCGTGTTCGACTTCTTCGAGTGGGATTTCCTCTGTTAGTGCATTCACGGTAGCCTCGTCGATAGTACGTGTTACCTGCTGTAACACTTCAGTGGTGGCCTCGTCATCGACGGTTCTTTCCTTGTAAAGATGATGAAAATTATCCTCCACCGCCTTTACTATGGTTGCTTGGGTCGTACATAAGCGACCGTCGTGTGTCCTGAGTTGTGTGATTAAATGTTGGCGTTGTCGGCGCTTATCCGCCACAACGTGGTGCATAGTGGGTTCCTCTGCAACCGTTCGGTCGTGCCGTCGCGAGCGGACTACTGCACCTTCTAGTCGGAGCTTCGTCAATGATAGTATGTGAGCCTTGATTCTGCTTTGCTCATGTTGTCTCTCCGGGGAAGGGGGTAAGGCGTCGAGGTCCCTGAGTGCCGCGTAGTAAAAATCGAGGGTCTGTCGATGCCACGCAGTCACGTCCTTGCCATATTGCATAAGTGCCCTACGGATTGCTGGTTTGGCACAGAGGAGCCGTGGGTGGCGGCGTTCAGTCAGTCCACGTTGCTGCAACTTGCCGACGGCAATCCAGGTCCTGGAGATGAGTTATGTTGTGCTTCCAAAAGCCATTGCTGCGCCAGACTTGCTGGGGGCGTAGGTGTATAGTGCAGATATAGGCACTGTGATCGGAATAGGCTTGAGGCCATAATTCGGCGTCCACCACACCTTGTGTGAGATCTTGTGACACATATATGCGGTCAAGTCGGCTGGCCGAATGACTGATAAGATGAGTGTGGTCAGAGCGTTTACCGTGGACTTTTTCCCACGTGTCGCACAAGTGAAGTTGTTGTATCATCGCACCCAGTTCCGGACAAGGCATGTAATGTGGGATTTGGTCCTTGGGGTGAAGTACGCAATTAAAATCGCCGGCGAAGACGCTGTGGTCGTATCGTCCAAGGAAAAGGGGAGCGACATCTGTGGAGTAGAATCTGGCGCGGTCGTGACGTCTTGTGGTACCCGACGGCGCGTAAACATTAATAAATCGGGTGTTGAGTGCCTTAAATGCTATTCCTCGCGCGGAGGGAAGAAACGTGACGTCGGTAACTTCAATAACTTCACGCACTAATATTGCCACTCCGGTGTCTGCAGGGCTACCGGGCGTCACATGTGTGACGTAACCGTAAAAGTGCGGGAGTGCAGTCGCTTTCACTTCTTGTAGGAAAGCAAAGTCAACTCCCATGGCTCGTATGGTTTCTTTCAAAAGTTGGATTTTGACAGGAGAGCTGATCATGTTGATATTCTTTGTCGCCAGGCGGTAAGCCTGGCAACCCGTTGTTTGGGCGAGGTTATCCATGTTGAAGTTGGAGAGAAGCGAACATCGGAAGTGATGTCACCCCCGCCGAACGCGGTCCTCCTTGTGCTGCTGATGCTGCATGACCCGGCGGCGCCTCAGCTGGCCGCAGATCGGGATCTTGTGTCTCGAAGTCCTTGGCCCACGAAGCGGGCGCGGGTGTCTGTTCATGTTCCATAGCCTCGGAATGTTTGGTAGTAAGGGACCGGGCGACTTCGCTGCCTTCACTGGTACCTTCCCGCTGCTCACTGTTTCTGTCAACGGGCTGATGGTCGAAAGCTGCCTGTTTTTCTGTCTGTTCTGCAAGGTTGGAGTCAGTGGAAACAGCCTCAGCTTCGCGGCTGGCTTCTTGAGTGGTCAGTTGTTCTTCCCCGGCCGAATGCGAACCGCTGTGTTCCGACACGGTCCGACGACGGCGCTTTCGGCGTTTCGGTGATCGCTGTTTCCGTACATGGCCTTCATTGTCAGAAGACGGCACTGACTCACGCTCCACCGGAACAAACGCTTCGGTCGGTACAATAAGGGAATCAATTGCCATCTTGCCGGCGTCAATGTCTGTCGTGTTCGGTAGCTCCAGAGTCGTAGTATTATTTTCCACCACTGGCCAGGTCGGCGGGTCATCCAGGTTTTTGTCCGTGGAAAGTGATTCTTGTACCGCTGAAGCGGTCGGCCGTGTCTGTTGTGTGGAGAACGTCGTGAGCGCCGCCGCGTAAGTCACGGGTAGAATAGTCTTCGTCGCTGGTGGTGCAACGTCCTTCGATGGGAGTTGTGTGATCCGACGCTGGAGGCACTCGGAACGAAGGTGACCTTCCTTGCCGCACCCGGAACACGTCTTCGGCAGGCCGTCATAAATAACTATGGCCCGGCATCCTCCTATCTGTAGATAGGATGGCACGTGTCGTTGGAGATCTATGCGCACTTGGCGTACTCCATTGAGTACTGGATACGTCTTAAACTGGGTCCATTTTTCAGCCACGTGTTCAAATGGCCCTGAGCACTATAGGACTCAACTACTGTGGTCATAAGTCCCCTAGAACTTAGAACTACTTAAACCCTACTAACCTAAGGACATCACACACATCCATGCCCGAGGCATCATTCGAACCTGCGACCGTAGCGGTCGTGCGGTTCCAGACTGTAGCGCCTTTAACCGCTCGGCCACTCCGGCCGGCGCCACGTGTTCGTGTACCGTGCCGTAGGGGCGGAGCGCCGCTACAACTTCTGCCGCCGGGAGTTCAAATGGAAGTTCGAATATGCGTATATCCCGCAGTCCCATTGCGGCATGGCCGACCTCGACGTTGCCAACATTGCCATCTGCGTGGCAGAAGCGGAGTTCTTGTTTCATCTCACGAAGCATCTTGTCGCATGTAGTTTCGTTTATGAGCTTTACATAGACCGTGCTACTGACGATCGAAAAGTGAATGCCGACAATGTCGGTAGCCGGGATCTTGGCTTCCTCTTTTAAAAAGCGTTCGACTTCGAGCGCCTTTGGTCGGGTAAAGTCGTTCCGAAATGTGAATTTCAAGGTTGATCTTCTGTATTGGTTTGCCATGGTCTTGTAGCGCTCCGGCGTCACGTTAGTGTCGGCCGAAGAAAGTAAACAAGGCGCGCGGGCCCTCTCTGACAGCGGAGAGCGTACACCGCACGTCTGCTTCGCTCGGCTGCGAGAGCCGCACTGACTGCCCCTGGACCACGGGTGGATTAAGTGCTTAAAATTCGCGCGTGTGTACTTCGGACTCCACGCTACGCTGCACCACGTTCTCTTATCACGGCTGCGTCTGCTTATTCACCGATTAGCGTACTAGGCAGGAAGGCCTTCGTGCGGCAAATATGAGTAACGTCAACATTTTTTAAAACAGTTACAGTGCGCCTCACCAGTTAAAATTTTGAAAATGGGTTTCTTTAGGTGTATTGTTCAAGTGTGAAAAATTTCATGGTAGGTTTCGACATGTCGGATTGGACTATTCCTGTGTTAGCTACGTGTGACTCCTCCTCTTATAAAATTATGGAAATTCCAGGAGAGTCTGAGTGTGCTAAACATCGTAAGAAAGAGACCTCCAGAATGCATTTCGGGATTTACAGAAACGTAGATATTCACTGCCAACGGAATTACTTTGAAGGTGAAAAAGATTTAAGACGTAATATTTCAAGTAACATATTTCTGGAAGTTACGTATACCACCTCATAAATTCTTTATATGTTCATCCCTGTAGCCGGTGGTTATAGGAACTCCGGTTATTCAGTATGAAATGAAAGTTAAAGTTTCAATTTTCATTTCACCTCATATATTAGTGGCACCATTTCGGTTTACATTCCTTTTAAAGTGAGAAGGCGTTAAACTGGATAGATGATGCTCTCCCTTTCTCATATGTCTTAGCGTGGCCTTTTAATTTCTACATACCTACCCATACCTACTTCCACTGTCTTCGGCAATCTATTTAGCGTGTGCCTTAATTTCTTTTATACAATGTATTCCGGTACCAGTTTAAACTGTTCCTCCATGGCACACCTCATGTCCCAGCTGTTCGTACAATTCACCTTTACCCCTTCTGTCTAGCGTGTCCACATTCAGTGCTTTGCTGTTTCCTCAATTTTTGTCGTTCTTCTGCAACAGCTTCTCAGAAGCAGGCCTCTCCTCTTGTTTCGCGTCTGACCGTCTTCACTTCCATACGACAGCTTTTTGAATACTCGTAGTTTCTGGAACTATTTCCACAACTCTGAAAGTACGTCACATCATGCAATGAACAAAACTTTTCGCCTGTGTTAATCTGCTTTTGATGCCTCACTTGATTGAGTCACACATTCGTGACCTTTCAAAACTTTTTAAACTTTTTTACCGTATTTTTTTGCTGTCTGCCAATCTTAGCGTATGTTCCCCTTGCACAGTCCCGTTTTATGGCACTTTAACACATCATTCGTTGCTTTTTAGATCTCACTTCAGTCATCAGCGTCTCGACGTAAACTTGTGTCTGTGTTGTTCATCATTATTATTCTCAATATTTATTAAATGCGTGCACTCAGATTAAAGAGGCTGCACTAACAAATAAGGTATTGTTTGTCATGATGCAGCGCTGTTTATATTTCTTTTTGGCTGTGAAGTAGCTCTCTGACCAGCTGGAAGGTGGCAAGTCCTGTGGGGTCGCCATTCTTCCATTCTAATTATTCAGTTTATAAAGACATACACAGTTACGGTAGTTTTATTTATTTTTGGTGACAACGTGATCGACATAATGTTTATTGAGGAGGGTTGAAAGTTGGTGAGTACTAAGTTCATCAGTAGCTTATTGCATCGGATGATTAGTGGTGGCGGGACTGTGTTTATGTTTTGATGGACAGTTAAAGCTGCAGCTAGGCTAGGCGGAGGAAACATCGCTGCATATAGACGGTGAAAAAGCCTATTTTATTGCCATCTCTTCGTGAACAGTGAGGGACGTGGTCGAGGTTAGTCCGGCTGCCGCTTTCACGCGGTGGTACTCACTCTGGTTGACAGCTGGTCTCAGCAGAAGGGGTTTCTTAACCTCAGGGAGAGTGGAGCCATTGGCGGGGCACATTGCATTGTCCCAGAAGCCGTACGTGAAATTTTTTGCAATTTTTTTCAGCCGAGTCACAACGGCCCGACGCCTGATAATAGTTCATGGTCGGGGAGAGAGCATTCTTCTGAATCTCCAGGTACCCACCTGATGTTTCCTGCTGACCTTCGTGCCGAGATCGCTATCAGGAAGGATCGTGAAAAACAGTACGCGTGGCCAGAATTGGCCGGCACGGTAGGATGCGCTTCGCGTTATCGCCGAGATTGCTTTCACGAGTTTCATTAGAGTCACGAAGGCACACTCTTCAAGCTGCTTTCTGTGTACGCAGAGAAACAGTTTCTCGATTGGGACACCGACTGTAACATCAGACCACTTGTCGATGGGTGCCTATTCCTAGTCACGTATAGCGATAGGACTGGAGGTGGAAAATTTGCCAATCTTCTGGAGGGAGGCTATACAGAGTGTGGAGAATTTTGCGATTGGCGTGTGGAAGCGCCGACGCATTAAGAGAAGGGCAAGCTGAGTTTCACATGATCAGTGCTTTCTAAAACCATGCTGGTTAGTGGACTTCAGGTTCTCGGTCTCAAGAAAATGCACTATATTCGAACTGAGAAAATGTCCAAGGAATCTGATGCAAACCGAAGTCAGAGATATTGGTTTGTGATTTGACGGGTCACTTCTTTTACCATAATTACACATCAGTCACCTGCGCTTTTTGCAGTAACCTGTGACTTCGTGCTGGTCGATAGATTCACGATAAAATGCAATCTAGATAAGGGTCTAACCCGTGAAAGGATCGCCGCAGCCGGGACGTGGAAGGATTTCTGTGATCAACGTATCCGTCTTCGCTGAGGAGCAGACACGCAATCATATTAAGGTATGATGAGCAACATTACGCCGTAGGACTCTGGCTCCCGGAAAGGGAATTTTTTCCCGCCGTAGAGTACTATCGGTAAAATCGAATTGGGATTTCATCCGGACGTGGTGATTTATCTGCTTTCAAATCTTCCAGTTGTTCCTCTACGCCAGGGATGCTTATTACTATGTCGTCCATACGGGAGCCCGGTGGTCAGATGACGGTATATTTATTACGATTCTTCTGTGTGAACAATTTCTTTAATGTGTAATTTAAAACTTGGGCTTTGGTTTTACTACCTTCATTTGAAACGTCCCCTTAGAAAAATTATGAATGGCTGTGCTGGTAAACTTCTACGTTCTTTGATTTTCAAAACGCTGAGCAAAACTGAACGTACTCGGGCAGTTCTCTCTTTACTTATTCTGGTCGTCACTAAACTAACACACAATCTGACTTTCAATAATCCCTACAAAAGAATGGCCCTGATTAACAAAAACCTACACCTTTCATGAATCACTTACCTTCGTTACTCGAACTACTGCAATACAAGGAGCGCCAAAACTGCCAGCTACATAAAAGATTCTAACTACTGAAGGCACTAACTACTGATAGGCATAATTAGTAAATGAAAGATTTTGATAGAGAAGAAACTATCTATTTACCTTAATAATGTACAAAAGTAATCATATATCAATTCATGACATCCGTATTTACAAATTTCCTTTTTCTGCGTCCATATCGTCCGCTTATATAGTAACCTCTCAAAACTCAGGCATCTCTCTCTCCACACCCACCACTGTTGGCGGCTCACCTCCAACTGCACAACGCTACGGGCTGTTCACATCAAACTGCCCAACACTACACAAGCGAATATTCCAACAATAAGTCCAAACCACAGACTGCACACAGCCCAGTCAGCGATTTTCATAGAGAGCACTGCGCGGCGTTACCAACATAAAAACCTAAACAGCGTACTTACACACTGCCAATCCAGACTGCTCAACAAGGGTCTGAATGGAAGCATTAGACCTGCTTACTGATTTCGCAGTTGTGGCAGAGTGGTTCTCTGCGTTTCAGTCTGGGACCGTGCCACTGCTACGGTCGCAGATTCGAATTCTGCCTCGGGCATGGATGTGTGTGACGTCCTTAGGTTTGTTAGGTTTAAGTAGTTACAAGTTCTAGGGGACTGATGACCTCAGATGTTAAGTCCCATACTGCTCAAAGCCATTTCAACGATTTTGAACCGATTTTACATTTGACCATATTTTCTCTGGTTCTCTGCCTGATCTTTTGCTAAGGTGTGACGGTAGTAATTGTATGCTTCGCGCAGAGATATTTTTCGCAGACGCAGAAGTCTCTACTAACATTTGCTTATTCCAGGCAGAAGTTCAGTAGAGGTACCCCGCATACCTTCCACCAAAACATAGGCGTTGTAAAATCTCATAAAAACTGTCAACTCACAAGTGTGTGTAGAGCTATGAGATAAAGGAAAGCAATCGCATATTGAACCAAGACAGTCCTACTTTGTGACGCTAATTGTAAAAGTCTACATTCAGATCCATACACCGCAGCCCACGTAATACTTTGTGGCGGAGAACACTTAGTGTATCGCAACCAGTTCGTCTCTTCCCTGATCCACTTGCGAACATGCGCGGAATAAACGATTTCTGGTAAGCCTCCGTGGCAGCTCGAATCTTTCTTACTTCGCCTACCTGTTCTTCCAGTGAGGTACACGTAGGTGGAAGCAATATATTGGCTGAGTCCTTTACAGGACTGCGTTCAGATTTTTAACGATGAACAACACCCCTCTTGTACTAGCACACTGGACTAGCATTTGGGAGGGCGACTGTTCAATCCCGCGTCCGGCCATCCTGATTTAGGTTTTCCGTGATTTCCCTAAATCGCTCCAGGCAAATGCGGGATGGTTCCTTTGAAATGGCACGGCCGACTTCCTTCCCCGTCCTTCCCTTATTCGATGAGACCCTGTCTGGTCTCCCAACCCCAACCCCTCTTCTACCGTCTACCAATGGAGTTGGAACCGCGTCCGCCCCCCCCCCCCCCCCTGACGCATTCGCGTTTGCAAAAGTAACTTATGAAAAATCGCTCTGCTCTTCTTTTCGTCTCTAATATTTCCTCTATAAATTCGTTTTGGGACCGGTCTCGGAATGGCTACTTTCCGTACTACAGTTCCTGCAGAGTCTTCCAATGAAGATCTGCCATCTGACTAACCTGCGATTAGCTTCATGGGTCGTTTCACTTGAAATAGCTCCGTACGCAAGCTCCCAGATGTGTAATGGATGCGGCTGCTTCCAAGAACTGGAGTCCAATGGACATAAAAGCGCTATTAGCTGAAGCGTGACCACCATCTGCTTTGATGTAATGTAACCGATGTGTTTACCCACAATGGTCGACACTAAATAGTATTCAAAGAGGAAGTCAGCTTGCTACAGTGAAGGAGGCACCGTTTATTTATTGATTTATTTATCCTGGCAATATTCCATCCAACCAGATATTCTACGTATTTGATATTACATTGAGTAAGACGTGTATATTACATTGAGTAAGACGTCCTACATTATTGAAAGTCTATTCGTGGCAGTTGGGAAGTAGAACAACAAAGACAAATCATAGGCGTTCGAATGGCAGCCGTAGACGCGTGAGAAAACACGAGAGACGGCGAGAAAGATAAACTTGGCAGAGCACGTGAAATGGAGGGAGGAGGCAATAAAGTTACGTGCCTGAGAATTGCTGTTTGAGTTTCATGTGTTAGCACTGGATGTATCCCGTGGAGTGGCGCCAGCATGTTCCAAATAAAGTCGTCGCAAACATCGTCGTCATCAACCATGATATCCACTGCTGGTTAAAGTCCGCCTTCATATTTCTCCACGCATCGCGGTCCTCAAATATACGCGTCCACGCTGCACGTAGCTACATTCCATTAGGTCATAGTGTTTTTCTTCTCTCTCTCTCTCTCTCTCTCTCTCTCTCTCTCTCTCTCAAATCGAACATTAATTCGTTAAGTACAGTGATCTCTTTAACTCAATTTAATTTTCGTTGCGGTGATAATTATGTCTTCTATTAAAGACTGCCTGCTCCTTTTGTTTGTTTTGCTGTCTACCCAGCGATTGGCGTCGTACATCAAGCCTAGCCATTGCACACGGAGCAACCCAGTTCTTGGGGGCCGGCCGTTGTGGATGAGCGGTTCTAGGCACTTCAGTCTGGAACCGCGCGACCGTACGGTCGCAGGTTCGAATCCTGCCCCGGGCATGGATGTGTGTGATGTCCTTAGGTTAGTTAGGTTTAAGTAATTCCAAGTTCTAGGGGACTGATGACCTCAGATGGTAAGTCCCATAGTGCTTAGAGTCATTTGAACCATTTTGAACCAGATCTTGGAGGAGGGGGAAAGACGGCGTTTATAGGAGGAGCGTTGTTCTTCTACTTACAAAACCTGTTCAAAAAGATAACTGGAATGATTTTGTTGCAAATAATTTCAATTTTTCCTCTACATCAGCGTTACACCTTCAAAATACTCCCCATTAAATATTACACACTTAAGCCCGTGCTTTCCCAGTCCTTCTAACACTTTTGGAATTTTATTTTAGGGAGAGAGTTTGTCTCTCTGGCTGCAGTGCGTTTTAAATTCATCTCTACTTAGGAACGACGTCCCTTCAGGATTTTATTTAGCTTTACAAACACAAAAAGTCCAATGGGGTTATGCCTGAGAATATCCATGCTAGGCCGTCATTACGGTTCTTCATTTATTTTTTTATTTTTTGTTTTTGGGCCAAAACATCATGGGCAAGCAACTAAGTGTGAGCAGGTGCATTATCATGATGCAAAGCCGTGGTTTGTTACGCCAGGAATCTGAGTGTCGCGACGTTGAACTTGTAAGTAGTAGTTCGTACTACTTATTGATCGTTCGACCTCATGGCAAGAATTCGTGGTGCACTAAGCTTTTAACGTCGAAGAACATCACTTTCACACTTGATCGTACTTAAATTGTCGAGCTTTCTTCGTTGTTGACCATCGAGAACGGTTTCCCTTGGTACCACTGAGCGTTGGTGTCGACGTCATATCCGGACACCAATTTTTATCGCCTGTTACGACACTTTCCAGCTGATACCGTGTAGCGACTCCTGCGTAATTAACACTCGCATCTGTTTCGGTTTGTAATTCAACAGTTTTGGAAGTAAGGGTGCTATAACAAAGTTACATAACAGAAACATAAAAAATAAAGAAATAAACCGTAACACGAGCCAGTTGATGTTCCATCATCAGCAACTTTTCTTTGTTTCACCTTTTCCACGATTTCATCGTTCAGTGGGTTGCTGGTGCGTCAGAGCTCTCGTCATCTTCAGCGTCACACCAGACTCACAAAAACCAATATTTAACATTTCTGAAAACTTTGATGCACTTTATTCCGCTCTTACAGCAGAATTTAAAACAAATTCCCAGATTTTTAAACAAAATAAATTCTTAATTGGAATGTTCTTCCTCATCCACCCTACAGCCCTGATCTCGTACCTTTCGACTTCCATGTGTTTGACGCAATAAAGGATGCACTCTGCGGGGAGCAGTACGTGGATGATGAAGAGGTTGTTGATGCAGCAAGGCGTTGGCGCCGACGTCGTCCAGTGTAGTGGTACCGTGCATGCTTACAGGCCCTGCCAGTAAGGCGGCGTAAGGCTGTCGCTTTTAACGGAGACTGTATTGACATCTAGGGTTGTGTAGCCAAAAAAGTGGGGAATAATATGGTGTACTAGAGTCCCGAATAAAACGGACCTGCTTTCAGGAAAGAAACGGTTGCATTACTTATTGAATAACCCTTGTAAAATCATAGTGCTAAGTAAAATACTGGTAATAGTGAGCACATACGAGGTGCATTCAAGTTCTAAGGCCTCCGATTTTTTTTCTCCAGACTGGAAAGAGATAGAAACATGCACACTGTTTTAAAATGAGTCCGCGTTCATTGTATATACGTCCCAGAGATGACAGCACCGTACGGCAGATGGAATTTTACCGCCAGCGGCGAGAATGAGAACTGTTTTAAATACTTAAAATGGCGACGTTTTCCTTACTTGAACAGCGTGCAATCATTCGTTTTCTGAATTTGCGTGGTGTGAAACCAATTGAAATTCATCGACAGTTGAAGGAGACATGTGGTGCTGGAGTTATGGATGTGTCGAAAGTGCGTTCGTGGGTGCGACAGTTTAATGAAAGCAGAACATCGTGTGACAACAAACCGAAACAACCTCTGGCTCGCACAAGCCGGTCTGACGACACGATCGAGAAAGTGGAGAGAATTGTTTTGGGGGATCGCCGAATGACTGTTGAACAGATCGCCTCCAGAGTTGGCATTTCTGTGGGTTCTGTTCTCACAATCCTGCATGACGACCTGAAAACGCGAAAAGTGTCATCCAGGTGGGTGCCACGAATGCTGACGGACGACCACATGGCTGCCCATGTGGCACGCTGCCAAGCAATGTTGACGCACAGCGACAGCATGAATGGGACTTTCTTTTCGTCGGTTGTGACAATGGATGAGACGTGGATGCCATTTTTCAATCCAGAAACAAATCGCCAGTCAGCTCAATGGAAGCACACAGATTCACCGCCACCAAAAAAATTTCGGGTAACCGCCAGTGCTGAAAAAATGATGGTGTCCATGTTCTGCGACAGCGAGGGCGTAATACTTACCCATTGCGTTCCAAAGGGCGCTACGGTAACAGGTGCACCCTATGAAAATGTTTTGAAGAAAAAATTCCTTCCTGCACTGCAACAAAAACATCCTGGAAGGGCTGCGCGTGTGCTGTTTCACCAAGACAACGCAGCCGCACATCGAGCTAACGTTACGCAACAGTTTCTTCGTGATAACAACTTTGAAGTGATTCCTCATGCTCCCTACTCACCTGACCTGGCTCCTAGTGACTTTTGGCTTTTTCCAACAATGAAAGACATTCTCCATGGCCGCACATTCACCAGCCGTGCTGCTATTGCCTCAGCGATTTTCCAGTGGTCAAAACAGACTCGTAAAGAAGCCTTCGCTGCTGCCATGGAATCATGGCGTCAGCGTTGTGAAAAATGTGTACGTCTGCAGGGCGATTACGTCGAGAAGTAACGCCAGTTTCATCGATTTCGGGTGAGTAGTTAGTTAGAAAAAAAATCGGAGGCCTTAGAACTTGAATGCACCTCGTACTTCGATTTCATTTTGTGTACACTATGACGTTATCGAATTTCCTATTACAGTTCTCGAACTAACTATGTCATACATGAAGTTCTCAAATTTTTAAGTGTAATTTAAAAAAAAAATATTTTTCTGAACTGCTATTTGTTCCACATTTTGCTGAAGCATTCTACCAATAAAATTATTATTATTATTATTATTATTATTATTATTATTATTATTATTATTATTATTACATTAAAATATTTAATATACTGTAAGGTAATAAATCAATTTATTATTGTATTAAAACAGTTCATTAATGTTATTTTTATTAAAATTGGACACATGTCTGCCACGTTGAATGTGCTAGCGTTTGCAAGTTACTTTTTTTTTTTGGAGGGGGGGGGGGTGTGTTGGAGAGACAGACAGAAACAAAAGCAGTAAGCCTGGATCCAACCCTGTTCGTGGCGACCGAATATTGACGTTGGACGAGATAAACGCAGTATTTCCAGAAATCTTCAAACCTCTTCGGCAAAAACCATTACTGAAACATTAGGTTTTCGTAAATTGTGTGCGAGATGGGTACGAAAACTACTCGAAGATCAGCACAAAGTCAACAAAAACGCAGCTTCAGCGGAATTTCTGGAACGCTTCGAGCTGTAACATGTGCAGTTACATGACTATTGTGGTTGGTAACGAGACGTGTATGGCCCACTGCACTCCTGAGACGAAAAGACAATCACTGCGGTAGTAACATCCTTCTTAGTCATCGGCAAGCAATTACAAACCGCTGTTTGAGTCGAAAAAATATTCCCTGTCTTTAACTATCATCAAGGGAATCTTCTCATTAAATTTTTACCGAAATGGGAGACAGCTAATGCTGCGTAGTACTATGAAACCTTAAAAAGAAATTAGAAAGGAACTGCGGAGGGCGATACAGAGTGAAAGGGGAGAGTTAGCGAAGGAGTGTATTGTTTGCATAACAAAAGCACGTCACCACGCAGACAACGTCGCAAAGAAACTTGTTGGTTCATTCGGTTGGTTACGATATCATCAATCAACCTGCTCACAGCCCTCATCTGGTAGCTTCAGATTTTCATTTCCACCTCTCTGAAATTGTTTATGTATGGGAAAACGTTTTCTACACGCGATAAGGTCCAGAGGTCAAACAGTATGTGAAAGGTGCAGTGGGTGCCTTTTCTGACGAAAGCTCGCAAAGGGCATTGAGAAAGAAGGGGACGACTTCGAAAAATGTTGTTTCATATACATGTGTGAATTTGTAAATTTTTGATTTCGCTTTCGTTTTTTAAACAATTGAGTACTCATAATTTCTAGGTATGTATGTGTGAATGACGGGGAGAGAGAGAACTTCAATCGTTTATAACAGCTCCTAATACAAGGCTCCAAACTGGTACAAGAAGTTCCTAACTTCATAATTTTTTTCGTCGTTTTAATTACACAGTGTACTAATCTTACTAAGACGGATTTTAGTCCCAGTTTCACACTTTCTGTATTCAGTTTTTCCTGCAGTTTTTAAAATTACTCTTGTCTTGAGGCAGACAGTAAAATATCATCAGGAAAGTGAAGATAGTTCACGTGTGTTCCATGACTACGCATGCCATCGTAGTTTGTAAAGTTTAGATGCCTAAAAACGTCATGTGGGCTGCTAAGGTTGTTTTCTGGATATGGAATCAGTGAGACCCCTTTCAGTTCTGAGTTTATTACTATTGTGATAAAATTCCACTTTCACATGAAGTTCCTTGTGTATTTATATTTCTTTTTTGCGTTACTTGTTTGCATCAATCCGTTACTCTTGCAGATGTCGCTGAGTGAATGCGCGCCTTGAAGCTAAGTTACGGACTCCTGCCGGATACCATCAGCGACGGGAGACGTCGTTAGTACTTCTCTCGAACCAAGCGCCACGGACATTACTGTCGGTGGAACATCACCAGCTCATCAGACCAAGGTCAGTGGAGATGCACCGACTACTACCATTATACGTCTACCTATATTCCGGAAGCCAATGTACTTTGCGTGCCGAGGGAACTGTTCACTATTATTAGTTAGCTCCGCTCAAATTTCATTCGCCTTCTAAGCTAGGGAAACATGTATCGTACACATCCGTACGTGCCATCAACTCCCTCGTATCGTACTCTAACATGCAAGATATAAGATACTGAATTGTTTCTGTTGTTCTACGTAACATGATATCGTGAGGCCAGTGTCATTCCTTCCAACGACTTGGAAGTAAGCTGCGTTAGCGCGTCTCTTACACTTTCGTGTGAGCTAAACCGACCTCTTAAGATGCTACAAGTATCACCTGAAATATTTATTTATTTATTTATTAATGCATTTATTTTACCTGGCAAGATTAGGGCCTTCAGGCCCTCTCTTACACCTAACCAGGCATACTCAGATTCAACAAATTTCAGTTTCTACAGAACATTAAGGACATATAACATATTATACAGTATTAATGTTACAGAAAAAAATTAGAGATTATAAAAGTAGTACAATGATAATTATAACAATCAAAAAATAATTATAATAATCAAGAATAATGATAATAGAAATGACTATGTATAGGAAAGTAAACATATTTTTTCTTTTATGAATGTCAGTCCTATTGCTAGTTGCGAATTTTCTCGTTATATTCTTGCAGCTTGTGAGTTATTCTCATCAAGCAGAGACATAAGACGATAGAATGGGGTGAAAGAGATATAGAAGAGGTAGATAGGTTAGAGGAAGAGAAATAGAATGGTAAAATTCGAAGCTATGATAGAGAGGAGAAAGAAAAAGATGAGAGGGGCACGACAATGGTGGCTAACCGTCCTTAATATGTAAGTCTTGAGTTCCCTCTTGAATGTTAAGTGGTTCTGGATAAGACGCAGATCACAGGGGAGCGCGTTCCATAGTCGTATGGCTGAGCTGGAGAATGACACAGACAAAGATTTTGTGTTATGTAAAGGTACAGCCAAGATGCTAGACGTCTCCGATCTGGTATTGCGGTTGTGGAATGATGATAGGTGTTTAATGTGAGAAGATAAGTATTAAGGGCACCAGTGGCTAAGAAATCGATGAAGTAAGCACATCGTGTGGAGATCGCGGGCCTTATGTGGGCGTATCCAACCTAGCTGGGAATATGAAGGACTGATATGATCATACAACCGTATACTGCATACGTATCTAACGCAAGCATTCATCACTAGCTCGAGGCATCTCGAATTTTCACTATTTGTGCCGTGTTGAACTACATCACAGTAGTAAAGATTAGGCAAGACTAGTGTTTGGACTAATTTTTGTTTAACATGGGTTGGAAATATTTTTCTAAATTTTTGAATTGCATGTAGGGAGGAGAGCGATTTCCGGCAAGCTGTGACTGTTTGTTCTTCCCATTTTAGGTGTTCATCCAAGATTATTCCAAGGTCTTTTACTGTTTTTTGGTATGGTAGTTGGGTACCATTGAGGAGTATTTGAGGGACTGTTTCGCGAAAGTACCGACTGATTAACTTTGGATGAGATATAAGTATGACCTGGGATTTCTTGGGGTTTAGTTTCAGACCTAGGTTCTGTGCCCATCGTCTGATACCTTCTGTCCGACTTCCTAAATGAGGGCACTAAAAGCTGAAGCATTACTCTGCAATCGGTTGTACCAACGTCTTGTTTGCACTTTTCTTTAAAGGCACGACGTACTCCGCAAGAAACCTTCCAATACATTTATGTTCCACTAGCCACGTCTAAAATTGATTTCACGGTTTTTATGGGGTATCATATCTAGATAATTCTGTTCTGACCAACCCCACTAACACAAGCAAATAGATTTCTTGGGAATGAGCACTTAAAGCAATAAGTGCCCCTTAAATATCGCTTTGTGGTGCTTTTACACCATTTCTCTCCAGCTGTGAAATGTTAGTTTCCGATCTTGTTGCGTGAATGCAATACTTTCAGTGGAATCAGACTGCCATATTGGTGTCTCTCATCTCCAGTATTCCCAGTATACTATTCCGCTGGTAAACCTGAGATAACGAAGTGCTATCGGAAACTTTTCTGAAAAGTGCTGTACACTATCGAAAAAATTTTGTAATCGAATGGCTGAGTCACACTATTAGTTTCGGGTGAAATCCAAACTCAGTCTTTCCGTCGTCGTCCTAAAGACAGAGGTGTCGTTAATGCCCACGTCAAGGGTCCAACTAAAGCAATGAATTTATACGCAGCCTTTAGGCTTTATGGGATAACAGGAAGCTTCGTATGCACGTTAGCTACGAATTTCTGTATGGAGTTACCTGTTAATGAGATCTCCGCTCCATGTTTAAGTAAACTTGGTGATTCCGCGATTTCCTTTACCGTATAATTTCCTGAATCTGTTTAACCATGTCGAAGAAGCCTGGAAATCAGTAATGTTCTTCGCACTTAAATTCAGAGTTCCCACTCTCGTAGATCTCCGTCGGTAACAGTGCATTGACTCTCGTGAATCTTTGTAACTCTTTCCAAAGGTTTTTCTTTCACATTTTTGCGAGTTTCACTTTGGCGCATATTTCGTACTTCATGTAAACCTTTCTTCCGTTTATGTGATGGTCAGATTTTACGAAATGGAACCGGCTTTGCATACGGCTTAAAGTTTAAGCGTTTTCTCAATCGTTCGTTTAACTAAAGTACAGCTTTTTTTTCTCACTGAAAGCTATTATTATATGTGTGTTCTTTGGGCTTGGTAGGTACTTTGTTATTGTTCTGGTGTGTAATTAGCACAAGAGTCACAATTCGAACCACGATTTACGGAATTATCAGTTACTTCCTGTTGCTTGTAAAGTTACCACAATTTCCAACGAAATGTCCACATCATTGGAAGGAGTGTCCAAGAAATTAACTAATAACTAACACATATGTAGGTATTCAGGAGAAGTACGTGATTGCGATTGCATACCGCGTTCTTCATATTTCATCTTCGCAAGGCTGAAAACTTTAATTGAATTCCACATTACTGTGAAACTGTTCAAACTACACAAAAAACGGATGCTTTTGGCGTCCATATACGAAGAAATCAAGAAAAATTGTGTTATCTCAGTTGTTAACGCTTGGAAATACCACAAAGTCAACTGATAATTCTTATGCATATTAATGAATTTCAAATTAGAGAGACAGGAACTGATCAATTGTGCCATTCAAACTGTCAATGGAAACTGAAATTCGCTTTACAAATTATGATCGTGTTGTGCCGTGTTATCTGTTCACCGATGTGTCCTCCGCTAAGGATATGTGCCTGCCATGTGCGCATGCGCCATCTGCCATCGCTACGGCAAGGATGTGCATTTCTCCAGCTGCCTGACGACCCACAGATTTGGTAGATTTCAACATATATTTTTTTTTAAATTATTGCAGTATGCCTGAGGAGCTAAAATTTTGACGTTGTTTCTTTCGCTTTATTCTTCCTCTTTAAACAAGTTCAGGGCAGGTCTCGACATACCGAATTGGACAGTTCCGTTGTACGAAGCAATATGAAATGGGGTTGATTACAAAAGCATTATTTTACCAGGCGAACGGATGATTTGGGTTTTTTGGAGGAGTTCTGGGAAAAGTAGCAGCTCTAAAGGAAATCGCACACAAGACACTGATGCGACTATTTCTTGAATACTGTACCTGTGTTTGAAGTAGGCGTGGCAGCAGACATTAAACGAACTCCGAAACCCCTTGTTATGGTGTGAGAGAGATGCCTGTGGAAAGGAAATAGGAATATATGGTTCAAATGGCTCTAAGCATTATGGGACTTAACATTTGAGGCCATCAGTCCCCTAGAACTTAGAACTACTTAAACCTAACTAACCTAAGGACATCACACACATCCATGCCCGAGGCAGGATTCGAACCTGCGACCGTAGCGGTCGCGTGGTTCCAGACTGAAACGCCTAGAACCGCTCGGCCACTCCGGCCGGCTTAGAAATATATGGAAGAAAAGTGCCGTTATTCTCGGGAAGCCCTATCATGAAAATGTAGAAACCTTTTAATCGAGGAGGACATGGTACCAGTTCTCCTACCACTATCGCATACCTAGCGTAGGTATCATGAGAAAAAGGAAAGGCAGATTAGTGTGCAAATAGAAGCAAATAGGCAGACAATTTTCAACCGACCAGTAAGCGAATATATTAGATAAGAAGATTGATTGTGAAATGGCTTGCGGAGAACTTAACGTAGATCCAATTCTGTCGTAATTTTCCGTTGGCTGGCTGAAGTTGTCAGCAAGCGTAGTGTGTACTGTAGTATTAAATGACGCAAAACTGTACCCTATTACCGACAGTGCCCGCACGTCAGTGTTAAGAAGTTTAAGATTTCTCACAAAAAATCATTTTGTCAGATACTGCAGTGATGAAAAAAAGTGTCTTCGCATTATGAAGCGAGTAGTGGCGGAAATTTTCGAACAGTTATGTCACACAAAGGATTACTGGTAATGCCATTTTAATAACGACGTCGGTGGGTTTCCCAGGAAATCAAACAGCCGAAGTGCTCTTTTTTTTGCGTCGCATATCTAGCGGAGAAGAGTCAGCCAGCTGCCTCCGGAAAACATCGTTTCTCATTCATTAAGCTGGAAAATACCCACTGCAGTCTTCCCCTTCCTTTGAAAGTTCTGATTACATTGGGGATATTCTCTCGGGCGCTCGTTGTGGTCGCATTTTCCTTGTGAGAGCGAGGTTCCCAACCACTGCAGAAGTTACATTCTATGCAAGCATTTTGCTTGATTCTGAGCGACAAAATCTATTGCTGTCCTATTCCTTTAAGACTTGCTTCTCGTGAGAAGTGAATTCTGACAGCATAAAATAAACATTTACATCGCTGCAATCGTCAGAGCTTCTGAGTGCGAAACTACTGTGCTTGTAAGGGTTAAGTTTGGAACGAATTGTCAGCGTAATCAGTTTTGACGTAACGTTCACGAAAGTCATTTTCCTTTCATTGCCTCACGCGCACGTTTAAATTAATAATGTTTACTAAATAGGCGGCTATGCTTGTGGCGTAATAGCCCAGTCAATAGTGCCCAAGAAAGGGCGAATATCGGCAGTGTTTCGTGTTGTCAGATATCATTGTGCGGTGATAGGAGTGCCACGAACAACGTACTAGAAATCCTGCCTGGTGGGGGATGACTATGGGGATGGAGCTGCGTTTGAAGGCCAATTTCTACGTTTTCTTTAATAACTCATAAACCGTGACCTTCAGCAAAACGTATCCCAGTACAAAATTTAACTACATCAAATTTCCTACAAAAAGGCGCTGTTCATTTTATCTGTAGGACTAATAGTTTGCGCGTAGCAAGCGAGAGACTATGAAAATCTCATGCGTGTTTTACAACAGTTATAACAGGGTGGGTTGCATTAAACGGCAGGGGCAGCTGAATCAGTCTGTATATGAAAATGTCTGTACAGGGTGAAAAGGAAATTTCATTACAAAATTTCGGAAATCATTTAGGAGTATTTTCTGAGTTTTCTGGTTTTTAACATTCTCCTGGTCTCCAGTTACAGAGTAATCATATAATTAGGAACAAAGTAAGAGCTTATGGACTGTCAGACCAATTGTGTGATTGGATTGAGGAGTTCGTAGATGACAGAATGCAGCATGTCATTCTCAATGGAGAGAAGTCTTCCGAAGTAAGAGTAATTTCAGGTGTGCCGCAGGGGATTGTCGTGGGACCGTTGCGGATAACATCGGAAGTTCACTGAGGTTTTTTGCGGATGATGCTGTAGTGTATCGAGAGGTCGTAACAATGCAAAATTGTACTGAAATGCAAGAGGATCTGCAACGAATTGACGCGTGGTGCAGGGAATGGCAATCGAATGAATACATAGAAAGGAAGATCCTTTATCGTTTAGCTACAATATAGCAGGTCAGCAACTGGAAGCATTTAATTCCATAAATTATCTGGGAGTAGGCATTAGGAGTGATTTAAAATGTAATGACCATATAATATTAATCGTCTGTAAAGCAGATGCCATACAGATTCATTGGAAGAATCCTAAGGAAATGCAGTCCGAAAACAAAGGAAGTAGGTTATAGTATACGTGTTC